>NC_072416.2:24877500-25212500 GCF_028858775.2 Pan troglodytes | reverse complement strand
TTAGAATAATGGGCAAAAAAGTTAAAATCATGGGATGTTTGGCTTCCCTATAAAAACTAATGTTCATAGATTGTTTTTCAAAAATGAGGACTCCCCACTAAATGAGTCCAGCAACACATAGGACTCAGATAAGGGGGACCTGAAGGCTAAACTCTTAACACTTTTCTCGGTTCTAAATTTCTTCCTAAGGGGAGTAGAGGAAGTCACACCCCAGGCCAGAACTAACATTCCACTGATCTCAAATTTTTAGACAAGGCTTCTCCTCCTAAGCCAATTACAAATCAAAACATCTTTAAATCTACCTTTGACCCATGGGTTCCCACTTTGAGACGTCCTGCCTTTTTAGGTCAAACCAATGTAGAGCCTCCCATATATTGATTTATAACTTTGCATGTAACCTCTGCCTTCCTGCAATTATAAATTCTTACCTATAAGCCATCCAGGAGCTTGCGACTTAAGCATTAACTAATTATCTTTGCTTGGTGCCCCTCCAATAAATACCCCACTTCCTCTTGCTACAATCCCAATATCAATGTTTGGTTTTGCTGTGCTGGGCAGGGGGACCCAAGTTAGGTTCAGTAACAGCAAGAAGGCAAGACAGAGTGTGTGCTAGCAAGACAGAAGTCCGTGTGTTTGGTAACCTAATCTCAAACTGAAATGCCATCACCTTTGCTGTGTTCTACTGATTAAAAGCTAGTCACTCATATGTTCATTGCAGCACTATTCACAAAAGCAAAGACATTGAATCAACCTAGGTGCCCATCAATGGAGGATTGGAAAAAGAAAATGTGGTACATATATACCATGGAATACTACACATCCATAAAAAGGAACAAAATCATACCCTTTGCAGCTACATAGATGCAGCTGGCAGCCATTTTCCTAGGTGAATTAACGTAGGAATGGAAAACCAAATACTGCATGTTCTCATTTATAAGCAAGAGCTAAACGTTGGGTACACATGGATATAAACATATGAACAATAAAAACTGGGGACTACAGCTGGGCATGGTGGCTCACACCTATAATCCCAGCACTTTGGGAGGCCAAGCTGGGCGGATCACTTGAGGTCAGGAGTTCAAGACCAGCCTGGCCAACATGGCAAAACCCTGTCTCTACTAAAAATACAAAAATTAGCAGGGCGTG
Organism: Pan troglodytes; assembly: GCF_028858775.2. Lineage (NCBI taxonomy): Eukaryota > Metazoa > Chordata > Mammalia > Primates > Hominidae > Pan > Pan troglodytes. The sequence goes on along the minus strand of NC_072416.2, from coordinate 25,211,354 downwards.
GTGGCAAGCACCTGTAATCCCAGCTACTCAGGAGGCTGAGGCATGAGGATCACTTGAATTTGGAAGGTGGAGGTTGCAGTGAGCCAAGATCATGCCACTGCACTCCAGCCTGGGCAACAGAGCAAGACTCTGTCTCAAAACAAAAACAAACAAACAAACAAACAAACAAAAACGGGAACTGCTAGATGAGAGAGAAAGGGAGAGACAAAAGGGCTGACAAACTATGCTCACTATTTGGGTGACAGAACCAGTCATACCCCAAACATCAGCAACAGACAACATACCCATGTAACAAACCTGCACATGTATCCCCTATATCTAAAATAAAAGTTGAAATTATAGGCTATTCACAGTGGCTCATGCCAATAACCCCAGCACTTTGGGAGGCTGGGGCAGAAGGATCACTTGAGCCTAGGAAATCAAGACCAGCCTGGGCAACATAGGGAGACTTCCTCTCTACAATAAAATTAAAAATTAGCCAGGCATTGTGATGTGCACCTGTGGTCCCAACTACTTGGAAGGCTGAGGTGGGAGGATTGCTTGAGCCCAGGAGTTCAAGGCTGCAGTGAGCCATGATTGTGTCACTGTACTCATCCTGGGCCACAGAGCAAGACCCTGTCTCAAAAAAAGAGACAGCTCACTGTCAGCTCACTGCAACCCCCACCTCCTGGATTCAAGCTATTCTTCTGCCTCAGCCTCCCAAGTAGCTGGGACTACAAGAGCACATCACCATACCCAGCTAATTTTTGCATTTTTTTTTTAAGTAGAGACAAGGTTTCACTATGTTGGCCAGGCTGGTCTTGAACTCCTGACCTCGTGATCCACCCGCCTCAGCCTCCCATAGTGCTAGGATTACAGGTGTGAGCCACCATACCTGGCCGAGAAATTATTTTTTAAGTGAAAATAAAAAAATAAAAGCTAGTCACTAGGTCCAGCCCACAGTCAGGGCAAGGGGTCACAAAAGGACATGAATATGAGGTGGCAGGGATCATTTGGGGTCATCTTAGAAGCTGTCTACCACAATGTTCCACTATGAATTATTTCAGAGGATTCACACCTGGGGCAAGGAGGTACATCGATAGCATGCAACTAGAAGGAGTCCTGAGACAGTCATTTGCAGAAACCCTGGTGAAGTTTTGGTTTTCCTTGGCCATGCAATCAGGGGCTACTCACTGGCTGATGGACTCAGCTGACACCCAGATTAATTTGAGAACTGTATCCACAGTCATTAACTACGGGGCAGTGCCCAACTGTCCCCAAGCCAGAAGTAAGAGGTATGCATCTTCACGACCTCAATGACAAACTTGATCATATAAAATAGGCAGCATTCATTGACCTGGTTCAGGCTACGCCGGAGGTGGACTACCACCTGGAAACAGAGAGACATTGCGGAAGCTTCCCTGAGGTTCCCCTTGCAGCCTTCAGGGGTGAATTCTTTGACACTGGGTGTTTGAAATGGAGCAATCAAGGCCCCAGCAAAAAACAGATGCACACTCCAATGGGGTAATTGAGGACAGTTTAGGAAAGAGATTATTTACAGAAGTGTGGACAGGATTAAGAGAAAACAAGGATGTGGAGCACGCTGGTATTATCAACAGTGGGGTCTAAAAGGGAAGGAGAGAGAGAGAGAGAATCCTGGAACCCAGAGAGAGCTGTCGCTGTAAGACAGAGCTGCCCAACAGGAACTGTGGCCTTTAGGGAGAAACTGAGCCACTGCAAACTCTCAGCCTGGAAGGAAAGAAGCCAAGGGAATAAATACCCTGACCTCCCCTTCCACCCTCCAATCTCCTACTGGGTCCCCATTGGCCAGTCTGGCTCCCTGGGCACACCAGAGTTGAGAAGAATGGACAGCGGATTTGGAGGCGCAAGCAGAAGGTATCCAAAACCTAGACAGAAAGCCAGGCAGCTTCACATGAGCTTTTTAAAAGTGTAGAAGTCATAAAAATTCTCCTGGGAATGAGCAAACACATGGACTTTCAGAAGCTGAACACAAAATAACTTTTAAAATGAAAGTCTGCTCTGGAAGGGAAAAGGTGGTTCCTGGCAATGTGCAGAGGAGGATTAAAGTCCCCACCCTCAACTCCAGCCTGCTGCGTCTTCCAAGAGAGAATTCCCCAGAGCCTGGACTAGGGAAGCATTGGCGCCACTGGGAAAAGCTGCTACAGCCCTTGTTGGGCGGCTCTTTCTCACAGCTACTGAAGCTGCCTTTGCAAAGATTATGACAGTGAGAGAATCTGGTGTTGCTGACTCCATCTTGTTTCTAGCCTCACAGGCTAACTGTCCTCACTCATTCCTGGGCATAGGCCAAGTTAATCATGGGATGAATTATTTTATTTTATTTATTTGCTTTTTGAGACAAGGCCTCACTCTGTCGCCCAGGCTGGAGTGCAGTGGCATGATCACGGCTCACCACAGCCTCGAATTCCCTGGTCTCAGGGTGGTCCTCCCACCTCAGCCTCCAGAGTAGCTAGGACTGCAGGCGCATGTTAACTTTTTTGTATTTTTTGTGGAGATGGGGCTTCGCCATGTTGCCCAGTCTGGTCTTGAACTCCTGGGCTCAAGTGATCTGCCTGCCTTGGCATCCCAAAGTGCTGGGATTGCAGGTGTGAGCTACTGCACCTGGACAGGAATTTAGTTTAGAGTTTAATTTGAAAGCAAGGATGATAATAGTGTTCCACTAAAACTGATTCCCTCATTGTTTCAGGGCTGAAACCACCTTTGTAAAACTAAGGAAAGGCCACAAGATTAGGGAGGGGCCTGAATTCTGCTAAAATGGAGGCATAGTCTTAGGCATAGTTTTAGAACCAGCCATTGTTCTATAAGTCACAAGATTTGTGACTTCCCCAATTGCTCCTATAGATAACATCACTATTATAGAACCTAGGATTGGTCTTGTAAGATGTTTTTCAGACTTTGCATTCTGGCAAATAACTGACCCCACCTGGACTTGTAACTCATGACTCAACTGGTCCTGTGGCCCCTACCCAGAGGTGGACTCAGAGCACCAGGACCATTTCCCACACCTCTATTGCATCCCCAACTAATCAGCAGCACCCATTGCCTAGTCCTCTGCCCACCAAACTATTTTTGAAAAACCACAGGCTGGGTGCGGTGGCTCATACCTGTAATCTCAGCACTTTGGGAGGCCAAGGCAAGGGGATCACCTGAGGTCAGGAGTTCGAGACCAGCCTGACCAACATGGAGAAAACCTGTCTCTACCGAAAATACATAATTAGCCGGGCATGGTGGCACATACCTGTAATCCCAGCTACTTGGGAGGCTGAAGCAGGAGAATCACTTGAACTCAGGGGGCGGAGGTTGCGGCGAGCCAAGAGCACACCATTGCACACCAGCCCAGGCAACAAGAGCAAAACTCCACCTCAAAAAGAAAAGAAAAGAAAAACCACCACAACCTCCAAGTTTTGGGGGAGACTGATTTGAGTGATAACTCCAGTTCTTCCACATGGCCAGCCTCAAGTTAATTAAACTCTTTCTTCACTGCAATACCACAGTCTCAGCAAACTGGTTTTGTCTATGCAGTGTAGGAAGGTTGAGTAATCACACTACAGTTCTTTCTGGATTCCAGGAGTCTCTCTCCCCTTCCCTTTTAGACCTGGTTGGTAAGGGCTCTGTGCTGTTGACAATTTCAGAGTACCTCACATCCTTTGTTTCATTTAACCCAGTCCATGCTTCTGTAAATACTCTCTTTGCTAAACTGTCCTCAAGTAATTGATTTTAATGTGCATCCATTGCCTGCCAGGACCTGATTAGTCCATTTCAAGCATCCAATATCAAAGAATGCACCCAAAACAAAGACACTGTTAGGAAACACAGAACTGGGCACTGCAAAGGTCTTTGAGCATGACACAAGGATGTTGCAAGAGCAGCAGGCCCAGAAGGCAAGTGGGGATTGAAGAACCTTAACAGCATATTCACGGGGCTCAGTCCTAGGATTCAGCATCATGACATATCACCTCCAAGCTTCCATGCTTTCATTTGTATAGCTAAGACTTGACAAGACTAGTGAGGGTGTCCGATGATGAGGACAGTCAAGGATGTTAAATTCCTGACTATACATTAACAAGCAGGAAAAAAACTAACAAACCTGCATTAGTGTGAAGACCAGAAAGGCCTGTCCACAGAGCCAGATGACAAGGTACAACAGGATGCCGTTGAAAAAAATCAGACTAGATAAGAGCAGGTTGCTGTGTGAGCAAACTCAGACCATACAAGAGAACTATAGGCCCCTCTCCTCCAGCCCAGAATTCCTGCCCTGAGTGATGCTAAATCAGGAGGAAGAAAAGCAGGAGATGATATTGGCTACCCTCAGGGGACAGGAAGCATCACCTGGTTGGACTACCAGACTGCCATTCAAACTTATATACATGGAGTCAGTCGGGTATGACTCAGTCCCCTGAGGCCAAATGTCAGCGAGGAGAGTGGGAGGAGCAAATCTCTCTTCTCCATTACAGTTGTCTCCGGAACAAACCCAGGTCTCAAGGCAAAGGCCTCACACACTATTTTGCTATTTTGTCACCCACATAAAGTTTTCAAAACAGGATCCCTGTAGCTCATCAGGCACTCAGGTGCATCAAAGCTGAATTCAGGGTAAAGATTGATGCTGTGGCCCAGTGAAGCTGAGATGCCCATACTCTCTCTGTTCAGGTTATAGAGAAAATGGGCAGTTTGTGATCACTTATACCCATAATAAAAAACAATTTGTGTGCATCTCATGAGCAAGAAAAATAAACAGGAAAAAAGAAAGCAACCCAACTACTTGTAAGTATAAGGAAATCCAACCCATATTTGTTCATATAACTGAAAGGTCCAGGGGCAAACCTGCAGGTATGGTTTGATGCAGGTGCCAAAATCTTTTGCCAGGACCCAGTGTTTCTCACGCCCTTTCTTTTTTCTTTCTTTCTTTCTTTTTCTTTTTGTCTTTCCTTCTTTCTCTCTCTCTCTTTTTTTTTTAACAGGATCTCGCTCTGTCACCCAAGCTGGAGTGCAATGGTGCAATCTCAGCTCACTATAGCCTCAACCTCCCAGGCTCAAGCAATCCTCCCACCTCAGCCTCCTGAGTGGCTAGGACCACAGGCATGCACCACAATGCCCAGCTAATTCTTTTCATTATTTATAGAAACAGGCAGTCTCACTATGTTGCCAGGGCTGGTCTCGAACTCCTGGGCTCATGTAATCCTCCCACCCACCTAAGCCTCCCAAAGTTCTGGGATTACAGGTGTCAGCCACCATGCCTGACCTCACACCATTTCTTAACTCCATTCTTCTCACTCCATTTCTTAATTTCATTCCTTTATAAAGCTTCTCTTCTTACTATTTCAAGATGGCTGCCCAATTCATGTGCAGAGGAAAGAGAAGTTCTTTCTCTTTACTCTGACAGTTGAATAAAAAATCCAAAGCCTGGCTCTCTTTGGTCCATCCCTGAATCAGTCATTATGGCCTGGGGAATGGAGTATGCTAATTGACTTAAGGGAATCAGGGCCCAGCACTGGAGTGAAGGTGGGGCTAATGCCACCTAATCCACTGGAGAGTACCAAAAGTGTGCTTCCCCAAAGGAAATTCACAATACTGTGGGAAAGGATGAATTGATGCTGAGTCCCTATAAATGATAAATGCAAAAGATAAACATACCAGGCCCCACTCCTTGCAGGAAGCAAAAGATCCTAGAGGGAGAGGCTGACATGGAACAGGATGTCTGACCAATAAAACTTCTTCCAATGAGGATTCACAGACATAGTCATACCTTCCAGGCTAAGTAAGGCTCAATTCCAGGCAGCTGTCTGTCTCAGCTCCTCATGCACATCTGTCGCTTCTGTCTACCTAGCATTTGTTTCTCCTTTATTCAGTTCTCATTGCTGTGTAACAAATTGACAGAAGTGCATCAACTAAAGCAACACAAATGTATTATCTCACAGCTCTATAGGTCAAAATCCAAGCACGGCTCAACCGGATTCTCTGCTCAGGGTCTCATGGGGCTGAAATCAAGGTGTCAGCTGGAGCTGTAGTCTTATCTAAAGCTCAGGGTCTTCTTCCAGGATGATTGGTTGTTTTCAGACTTCCGCTCCTTCTGATTATCTTGAGATAGGAGGCAGGACTTGACTCTGGAGGTGGGGCTTGGACACCGGACCAAGTTCAGGACTAACTAAAACAGAGCTGGGAGGGAAGCAGCTTTCCCTAAGACACACCCACCAGTGTGCCAGGTCAGTTTACCATTGACACGGCAATACCTGGGAGTTACCACCCCTTTCCATGGCAATGACCTGATGACCTAAAGTTACTACCCCTTCTCTAGAAAGTTCTGCAGAAACCACCCTTGAATCTGCATATAATTAAAAGCAGGTATAAATATGACTGCAAAACTGCCCAGAGATGCCACTCTCTGCTTACAGGGTAGCCCTGCTCTGCAGGAGCCGTCATGGAGCTGTAACACTGCAGGAGCTGTAACACCACCGCTTCAGTAAAGCTGTTTTCTTCTACCTCCAGCTTGCCCTTGAATTCTTTCCTGGGCAAGGCCAAGAACCCTCACAGGCTAAGCCCCAGTTTGGAGTTCATCTACCCTGCATCAATATGACTGAGGTCTTGTTTTCTTGCTGGCTATCGACCAGAGACCTCTCTTACCTCCTAAAGACAAACCTAGGTCCTTGCCCTGTGGCCTCTCCATAGGCTTTCTCACACTTTGAGCATCTCTGACTTCAGGAAGGGCCTAGTCCCTTTTAAAGGTGCACCTGATTAGGTCAGGCCCACCCAGATGCTCTCCCTTTTGATTAACTCAAAATCAACTAACTAGTAGCCCAGTCAGGGCAGGGCTATTCCATCACATCCTCTAATTGTGCAGCACTGGAGAGGAGGAGATTGCACAGATTGTGCACACCAGGGAGCAGGGATCTTGGGGGCCATCTCAGAATTCTGCCTACCACATTTTAGTAATTGATCTCTTCTGGAATCAGTCCTTTCCTGCTCAGTCAATGTTATTTGTGGTAGGATTTAGGGTAATCAGACCTAGCCTTGGCCAATTGGTGTAACCATTGTCTGGGCCACAGTGGTCAGATCAGAAATGGGCACCTGCCTCAAGCAAGCCCAATCAGACCTAACCTGGGGACTTTTGCTGAAGTAACTAGGAAAGATCTCTCTCTCTCTCTCTCTCTCTCTCTCTCTCTCTCTTTCTTGTTATTGCGGAAGTGTTAGGCTGTAAACTTAGAGCTGATGGTGGACACCATGTGCTATGATTCAAATGACCCCCCAAAACTCATGTTGAAACTGAATCCCAAAAGTGGGAGCATTGAGAGGTGGGACCTTTAAGAAGCGATTGTATCCCTCTTGAGGGCAGAGCCTTTACTGACCACCTAATGTTTTGTTAAAGCTTGTTCTCCACCACCCCTATCCCTACCATCACCATCTGGAGCTGTCGATCCTTTCCTCCAGATTTCTTTGCTCCATAATATTTATCACTATCTGATACAGGGGTGTGTGGATGTGAACATGTATATGTGTGCATGTGTGTGTTTATGGTCCGCCTCTCCCAGCCCCCAGTAGACTGTAAGCTTCATGAAAGCAGGGCTTTGTGTACTGTTGTTTCTGTAGCATGGGGTCTGCCAAAAAAGTAGGTTCTCCATAAATGTTTGTTAAATGAATATATTCTGATTCTATCTCCGCCCTCCTCCAGAATGGATCTAAAGTTTCCCAATCTTTGCCTGAGTGAGTGTCCTACTGAGTTCAATTTTGTTTCAGAAAGGACGTGTGTATGTTCACCCATACACTGCACAAATATGTAATGGACACCAGCCATGACCAGCCTACTGGGGACTGCTTGGCAGTAGCAACACGGCAGCGAACAAGACAGATGAGCCGCCTGCCCACAGAAGCTTACATTCGGGTGGAATACAGGCTGGTGAGTTGTCATGTCGATTCCTCCAACCCCAAACCCTTTCCAGTATGGCAGGTCCTGGAGCTGGACTGGCCACCATTGAGAATCCACCCAACTGCCCATCAGCATCTCAAGTTCCCTGTTGCAAGATGCCAGGGAGCATGAGAGAGGACCATGGGGGAGAGTGAGCTCTCAATGAACCTGGTGTGGCAGGGAGAAGACGAAGATGGGGCAGATCCCCAGGGGGAAGACAACTTAAGGGCAGACTTTTTGAACTAAGTTACTTCAAAGGGTCTTCCATCTTCCAGCATGAGCAGAGAAGATGACCACACACCTGGGGGAGAGTCAGATGGCTTCTTCAATTGGAACGTTCTTCCTTAAGGATGACCTAATATAGCACATGACCTGAAAATCCTTCTGGGAGATTCCAGGTAAAAGGGCCTTGATTGCACCAGGGAGAGAAGCTAAGTTGTAGATTTGGGGGAAATGAGTGTTAGAACAGTGAGTGCTCAAGGGAAGTAGTTAAGTGAGCCATGAGATACAAAGTCTGCCATGGCAAAGTAGGTGGAACCACCATGTTATGAGTATAAGCTCTGACCCCAGCTTTCCTGTGATTTCTAGGACCCTTGGTCTTGAAGATGGGAAATAAATGGGTGCATGACAGAAGTTAAAGACCATTATCGGGTATCAAGTACCATAGCACTTTTTGGAGGCAGAAGAGCTTGACAAATGGGCATAGTGTACATAGTAAATGATGGTAAGGGTAAAGGATAAAATGTATCATCTTCCTGTCATCAGAATGGGACCAGCACTGTGTAAGGTGGGCATGTTAATGACATGATATATAAGACAGCTTTTGCTACAATAACAAGGAACTCCCTAGGCCTGGCACGGTGGCTCATGCCTATAACCCCAGCACTTTGGGAGGCTAAGGTGGGTGGATTACCTGAGGTCAGGAGTTTGAGACCAGCCTGGCCATCATGGCGAAACCCTGTCTCTACCAAAAAATACAAAAATTAGCCAAGCAAGGTGGCACATGCCTGTAATCCCAGATACTCGGGAGGCTGAGGCACTAGTGGTGCTTGAACCCAGGAGGCAGAGGTTGCAGTGAGCCGAGATCACTCCACTGCACTCCAGCCTGGGTGACAAAGTGAGAGTCCATCTCAAAAAAAAATAATAACTTAAAAAAAGAGAAATAACTCTCAAATCCCAATAGATCCCTATAACAAATATTTGTTTCTTGCTTCTGAGTCTTCAGGTTGGCTGTGATTACACTGGGTTTGGCTTGGCTGAGCTCAGCTAGGTTCTGCTGAGCTCAGCTTGGCTCCAAGGTTTGGGTTGAGTTCAGGTCTGCTCCACATGTCCCTTCACATGAGAAGCAATTGCCAAGAGGTCAAGTCAAATCATGCAGCACATTTAAAACTTCTGCTGGGGGAAAAATGTTGTGTCTGCTCACATTCCAATGACCAAAGCCCAAAGTTAGAAGGGCAAGGAATTAGACTCTACCTATTGAGATGTACTACAAAGTCACATGGCAAAAAGCTTATAATTCTAATAAAGGAACTAAGCAGAATCACTAGGAGCAATCACCTAGTTCGCCACACATGGAGATGTGCCACAGGGACTCAGAGACTGGAAGGAATTCCCCAGGGCCAGAGTTCTCCTGGGAAACTACAGCCTCCACCATTGCCTCCCAGATTTCATCAGCATCTCTGTAGTCTGGCTCATCAGAGACCACAACGGAGATAAAGGCAAATAAAGACTTCAGCTGCTGGCAAGCTGCAGATATCTCCATGGATCAGCCAAGCCCATGTCTCTTTCTGAAACAATCAGTAATCGGGGAAGCAACAACAGAAAAGCGTAATACAAACTACCTATGGTATTGGAAGAATCCCAGGAATAGTTGGAGGTCTTGAATGAATTTGAAGAGGGTACTCAGTTCAAGACTACTTTAAGACACACACTTTGTAGATGTCCCAACTAGATACTGTGTGGCCTGGGAATTCTGCAATGTTTACTTTTTTTCAATTATATTATGTTATAATATATTTATAAGAAATATATATCATATATAAGATTATATATAGCTTATATATCTATATATAATATATATTATATATCTGAATATAATCTTTGATATATATCTCATATATTATCTTATATATGATATATTATCATATACATGAGTTATACGTATCTCATATATATTATTTTCTTATATATATGAAATATATCTCATATATATAAGATATGAGAGCTATATATCTCATATACAGATAGATATAGATATCTATCTACATCTATATTCCCAGGCCACACAGTGTCTAGTTGGGACATCTACAAAATGTGTGTCTTAAAGTAGTCTTGAACTGAGTACCCTCTTCAAATTCATTCAAGACCTCCAACGATTCCTGGGATTCTTCCAATACCATAGGTAGTTTGTATTACGCTTTTCTGTATATGAGATATATATCTCTCATATATGAGAGATGTATATGAGATATATATCTCTCATATATGAGAGATGTATATGAGATATATATCTCTCATATATGAGAGATGTATATGAGATATATATCTCTCATATATGAGAGATGTATATGAGATATACATCTCTCATATATGAGAGATATATATCTCATATACAGATAGATATAGATCGTTCCATCACCCAGGCTGGAGTGCAGTGGCACAATCATAGTTCATTGCAGCCTCAAAATTCTGGGCTCAACCGATCCTCCCACTTCAGCCTCCTGAGTGGCTGGGACTACAGGTGTGTGCCACCAGGCGGGGGCTAATTTTTCATTTTTTGGAGACAGAGTCTCACTCTGTTGCCCAGACTCAGATGTAGTGGTGCAATCTCAGCTCACTGCAACCTCCACCTCCCAGGTTCAAGCAATTCTCCTGCTTAGCCTCCCAAGTAGCTGGGACTACAGGCACGTGCAACCACTCCCAGCTAATTTTTTGTATTTTACTAGAGACGAGGTTTCACCATGTTGCCCAGGCTGGTCTTGAACTCCTGAGCTCAGATACCTGCCCGCCTCAGCCTCCTAAAATACTGGGATTACAGGAGTGACCCACCCACTGCCCCCAGCCTTTTTTTTTTTTTTTTTTTTTTTTTTTTTTGGTAGGGACAGGATTTCCCTATGTTGCCCATGCTGGACATGAACTCCTGACCTCAAGTGATCCTCCTGCCTCAGCCTCCCAAAGTGCTAAGATTATAGGTATGAGCCACCACGCCTGGCCCAATATTTCTAAAGGCCCCTCAAGAGGCAAAAGTGGGCAAAGGACTTTTAAGGACAAAAAATGCCTAGTATTGAATATTAAGTTGTTTACTGTGTTGTAACTCTCTTCCATGACTTCAGTAAAGCAGAGTAAACACACACATGCCCCAAGACACAGTAACCTCTGTTTGGTAGTACAGCCCATCACAAGCAGCTGTGGCTGAACCCCTGGGTACCAGGACTAGAGAAGATAACTTCATTGTAAGTTCCACTGGATGTTAGGCTGAAGTTGCAGCCCCCATCAAGCCAGGCTTGGTGTCTGGAGCGGGCCTGAAGGTAGAGATTCTGCAAAAGGATCTAACTGGGGTGATATTCAAAAAATTTAGAAGCCAGAATGGCACAGGTCCTGACCGATAAGAACCAAAGCCAACATGCTGTGATCTGCATACAAGTGCCAGTGATCCCTGCCTCCAGCTGAGGAGGGCTGTGAAGGATGGAGGCTAGAAATCCATCAGGAGAGCTGACATTGAAAGGTGAATGGGAGCAGCACCTGCCAGCGTGACCTGCTGCTTTCCTGCATGCAAAGGACTGCGCATTTCAACCTGAGACCCTGGGGTTCCTGCAGGGCATCAGCTAGATTTGTCTTCCTGCCTGGGGTGATCACCAATTATATGTGCTGTGAGGCAAACTGTCCTCCCGCCAGAGGAGGAGGTGAAGGGATTTACAGAATCTCTCTCTGATCTGACTTATTAGAGAAGTTAAAGGACACCCATCCAGGAGGCAGCACAGTGCAGAGATAAAGAAGTCAGGATTCAAATTTGTCCTATCTGGGAAGCTTAGACAAGAGCTCCTTAACCTCTCTCACACTCAGTCCCCTTATCTGGAAAATGGGAATCCTAACAGTGCCTACCCAGCAGGAGCATGGCCACAATGAAATGAGCTAATGACACAGTGAAAGCCCTTAGACACCCTGACCCAGAGTCAGCCCTCTGTAATGGGAGTCATTATTCAAGATGGGAGGAAAGAAACAGGAATTAGATCAGAAAGAGATGAAATACAAAAGCTACATGAAGTTGGCAGTGTGAAGCCTGACTCACAGGAGAGTGGATTTTGTTACTGTTTGCTTTTTCTTGTCCAGGATAATCCAAGACCGGCAGAAAGTGAGAATACCGATTGAGATCCAAGGACATCCTCATGGGAGTCTGTGCAGACACGTTCTCATCAAGAACCCCTCTCCAAGCAGCTGGTCCAGCCCAGCTAAACTGGGGGCTGCTGTTTGTAAGAAAATTAATGTTCTAGGCCAAGCACGGTGGCTCATGCCTGTAATCTCAGCACTTTAGGAGGCCAAGGCAGGCGGATCACTTGAGGCCAGGAGTTCAAGACCAGCCTGGCCAACGTGGTGAAATCCCGTCTCCACCAAAGATGCAAAACTTAGCTGGGCATGGTGACGCATGCCTGTAATCCCAGCTACTCAGGAGGCTGAGGCAGGAGAATCACTTGAACCCGGGAGGTGGATGTTGCAGCGAACCAAGATCATGCCACTGCACTCCAGCCTGGGTGACAGAGTGAGGCTCCATCTCAAAAACAAAAACAAAAAAATTAATGTTCTGTACCTGAGGAGCACCCATTTGCTGCCACTTCCCTGCCAGGATGAAGGAAAACCAAGTCAGACATTAAATAACACGTGCAGGATCACACCTTTCACACTGCAGTCTTAGTTTTCTATAAAACCACGTGACCTCTGAAAATACACTCCAGCCTCTGCAACACCTACTCATGACGCTTTGTAAAATCCACCGCCTTTTAGGGACACCAAGATTTTCAGAAACATGCAGTTTTCTTACCTCCAGATGAGATGTCTACTGTGGTTAGGTGACTAGGAGGAGAACCCAAGGTGTGCTGATGGCAGAACAGAAGCACCTAGGATGCCACCAGGGAAACGCCCTGACACGCAGCTGTGATGCTGTCTTCGAGAACGTGTTTGCAAACACCGCTGCTGCCCCCCTTCCCTGAGCCCTGACTTCCTAAACCTAAGGCTAAAAGCATCCTGGGAATTCCCGGAAGTCACTTCATTCTAGCAGGATCGAGCCAGTGGGTGGAGTTTTCTCAGCCCGCCAGGATCACATCAGTGACTGACTTACCCAATGTACTTTTATTTTTTATTTCAACCAATTCCCCAAAGCCCAGAGCAACTTAAAACCAGAAGAGCCACCACCATCTCCACCAAAAACGGAATATTTTGAGAGTTTAATGATAACTTCACAGCCATCCATTCAGCTGAGTCCCAAGGAAATGGAAGACACCTGAAAAATGTATTTTTAAATTGATTTAACGTTGAGCCATGTTAAATGTTTTAATTTCCAACCAATGCAGTGCCCACCAAAACATCAATTAGTCCCAGCAATCAGGCAAGAATACTGGCTTCTGCTCAGGGATTCATTTATTTCAGCTCTGCTAAATATCGTAGAGGAGAAATCCAATGTAGCCTGTAGCTTCAAGAAAGTGAAATTAAGCCCAAGTAGAAACTAGATGAGGCCCTGGCTAAAATGGTGCCTTTTCTTGCACTGCCTCTCTCTGGTATCTCTCTAAAGTGAGGGCAGCAACTTGATTGTAAGGGTCTCGTGCTGTTAACAGAAAACACCCTTCCTTCCCCACAGGTTCTCTGTCTCCAAGCTGGAAAACAAAAGAGGCTGCAATGGGACAGAGAAGGGCTTCCTGCTGAGGAGATGAGTGGGCTTAAGAATTTGCAAGATCAAAAATCAAAACAATTAAACCCATGGAGATAGAGTAGAAGGAGAGTGAACAGAGGCTGGGAAGGGTAATGGGAGAGTTGGTGGGGAGGAGGCAGATGGTTAACGGGTACAAAAAAAACAGAAAGATGAGTAAGACCTACTCTTCCATAGCACAACAGGATGACTATAGTCAACAGTAATTTTTTTTTTTTTTGAGATAAAGTCACTCTGTCACCCAGGCTAGAGGGCAGTGGCATGGTCTCTGCCCACTGCAACTTCTGCCTCCTCAGTTCAAGCGATTCTCCTGCCTCAGCCTCCCGAGTAGCTGGAATTACAGGCGCACACCACCATGTCCAGCTAATTTTTGTATTTTTATAGAGATGGGGTTTCACCATGTTGGCCAGGCTGGTCTTGAACTCCTGACCTCAGGTGATCCACCTGCTTCGGCCTCCCACAGTGCTGGGATTACAGGCGTGAGCCACTGCACCCGACCCTATAGTCAATAGTAATTTAATCGCACATTTTAAAATAACTAAAAGAGTACAGTTGGATTGTTTGTAACACAAAGGATAAAGGTTTGAGGTAATGGATACCCCATTTTACATGATGTGATTATTACACATCGCATGCCTGTATCAAAACATCTCATGTACCCCATAAATATATATACCTACTATGTACTAACGAAAATTAAAATTTAAAAAAATTAAAAATAATTTGCAAGATCATTTTTAATAATTATTTTTCATTTGGGGTGCATTTTCACCATCAAGGCCCCAGGGTTTCCCTGCCCTAGATGAGGGTCTGGATCCAGGGAACGGTGTCCCACCATCTGGAGCATCCTGTCTCTACACACGTTGGCCAGCTGCTTGGGGCAACACAGGACGATGCGCTCAGGCCACTCACCACAGGAGCTTGGCCATTAGAACCAGCAGGGGACAACCAAGCCAAAGACCCCACGACTGGAGAGCTCCTAAAAGCAAATACAAAATAAGAGTACACATGAAGTTCTGGCAGCAAGCAGAAGGTAGACACATCATGTCCAACTCCCCGAGTCTCTCTCTGGGACCACTTGATGCAGAGCCTTGATTTGTTCGTCTCTTAAATGGGAACAATGACCCCCAAAGAGGAGGAGGGGTGGGGGAGTGAGAATTAAATGAGATTGTGTCAGTCAACATGTACTAGGGAGCTTGTTAGAAACACCAATTCCAGGATCCCCTGGAGATTCTGATTTAGCAAGTCTGCCAGGAGACCCAGGAATTTGTATTTTAAGCACCTCTCCCAGGTGATTCTGATGATTAAGCAACTTTAGGAAAGAAAAGATTAGGGCTCCGGTCCATAGGAAGGGTTCATCCAATGGCAGCCCTCACTTAGGCCCTTGGGGTGAATGAAGGAGGGGCATCCAGGATCTTGCCCAGCCAGGGACATGCAGGGAACATCTTTTTAAGGGGCCCTCATCACTTTCTGACACTGCTGTTTCAAGGGAAAACTGGTCACACCTTTCTGCAGGGGATTTGACAACATCCATTAAAAAAAAAAAAATTGAAGACAGTCTCGCTCTGTCACCCAGGATGGAGTGCAATGGCGCCATCTCGGCTCACTGTAGCCTCTGTCTCCCAGGTTCAAGCGATTCCTCTGCCTCAGCTTCCCTAGTAACTGGGACTAAGGCATGTGCCACCACACCTGGCTAATTTTTGCATTTTTAGTAAAGATGGGGTTTCACCATGTTGGCCAGGCTCATCTCAAACTTCTAACCCCAAGTGATCCACCTGCCTCAGCCTCCCAAAGTGTTGGGATTACAGGCATAAGCTGCCACATCCGACCAACATCCATCAAAATTATAAATGCAGACCCTGTGATCTAGCAATCTCACTTTGAAGAGTTTATCCTACAGACATACTGCACAGATGCAAATTATATCAGGTCAGGAGCTGCAGCATTGTTCATAACAGCCAAAAAAAAAAGAAACAACTGCAAGGTCCATCTACAGACCTCTGGTTGAATACAGTTACGGCATAGCCATAAAACCAACAATGGCACAGCTCCTGTGCACAGATACAGAACTCCCTCCAAAGTATATGGTTAGGTGAAAAATACAAGGTGCAGAATAAGGTGTATAATAAGCTTTTGTGAAAAGTGCAGAGATCATCTATATTTGATTTGCTGTGTATGCATAGAATATCTCTGGACAAATACACAAGAAGCTGCTAACATTGGTTGCCTCTGGGGAGGGAACAGGGTGGCTGGGGGACAGGGGCTGGAGGAAAAGATTTCACCACATGCCTTTCAGACTTTATATATTCGGAACCCTGTGCATTATCTATTGCACATATTATCTATTCATGCAAAACGCTATAACATTTACAAATAACTTTTAAATATATGCATATCATATTTCAATGGAAAGGTTTTTTGGTTGCTGTTTGTTTGTTTGTGATGGAGTTTTGCTCTTTTGCCCAGGCTGGAGTGAACTGGCATGATCTCAGCTCACTGCAACCTCTGCCCCCAGTGTTCAAGCAACTCTCCTGCCTTAGCCTCCCGAATAGCTGGGATTACAGTTGCCCCCCACCACACCTGGCTAATTTTTGTATTTTTAGTAGAGACGGGGTTTTGCCATGTTGGCCAGGCTGGTCTCAAAACTCCTGACCTCAGGTGATCCGCCCACCTCGGCCTCCCAAAGCGCTAGGATTACAGGCATAAGCCAATGTGCCCAGCCTCGATGAAAAGTGTTTTAAAGTAATAATATAATACATCAAAAGGCATGATTTATGTTTTCAAGTGCCACCTCTGGCCACTTGTGGCTGCAGAAATGGGGAATACTCCAATTCACCATCCCTATGTGAAGGCAGGATAGGGAGACATTCAAGTCAGGAAAAGGTGGAGTGGAGGTTTTAGTCAAGCACCAAGTCCTCTGACTTCTCTGGGCACTTGCCCATGCCGGTACCTACTCCTGAGACACTGTCTACCTCGCTAAGCCCATCTTCTTCTCACCTTGTGTCTCACCTGAGACATCACTGACTTTAGGAGGTTTCCTGACCCATGTGTGTTCCCCATCTCAGCACCCAGCACCTGCCTCATGTTCACCAGGGTACATGTCTTCCCTCCCTGCCAGGCTGCACCGAGAGCTCAATGAGGGCAGGGAACATCTCTGTTCCCCATCTTGTTAGAAGCTATCTCCCCAGAGCATGGTCCAAATGTGGTGTTAAGAACAGAAGGCACCACAAAGAAGTGAGAAAGTGAAGGGGAAATGGGGAGAGCTGTAAGAAAGGCATGGGGGAGAAAAAGGAAAGAAGGCCATGTTCCCAGGATCCAATGCCACTCCCTGGGGAGGCTTCTCTATCTTAGCTCAGCCCTCAGTCACTATCACCCTCCCTGGTCTTGTCAGATTTGAAATATCTTCTTCATTTACAAGAGGGCCTTATCTATCTTGCTCACCTCTGTATTCCCAGCCCCTACTGCGGACTTGGAACATAGTAGGTGCCCAGTAAACATGGGTTGAATTAATTAATATTGGACAGGCCAGGCTTGGTGGCTCACGCCTGTAATCCCAACACTTTGGGAGGCTGAGGTGGGCAGATGACCTGAGGTCAGGAGTTCAAGACCAGCTTGGCCAACATGGTGAAGCCCCATCTCTACTAAAAATACAAAAATTAACCAGGTGTGGTGGCACACACCTGTGATCCTATCTACTGGGAGGCTGAGGTGGGAGGATCGCTTGAGCCTGGGAGGTGGAGGTTGCAGTGAGCCGAGATCGCGGCACTGCACTCCAGCCTGGGCGACAGGGCGAGACTCTGAGTCAAAAAAAAAAAAAAAATAATAATAATAATAATAATAGTTCATTATTATTGGATAGTGAGGAGGGAGTTTGCAAAGGAGCGGCTAAAATGAAATTAGTCGTGAGATTCTGATGTTATGCGTTCTGGGTAGGGGCGGGAGAACTGGAAGATGTTTAATGCCCCCCACCCAAGGGCAGCCATAGTTGACAATCACTAATTCTGAAGCTTGGTAGGGAAGCTTGATAGGGACTTTGGGTTTTTCACGGAGGGCAGAATCCCCAGTGACTGTCAGAGACCTCGCTCTGAATCTTAAGAACCTCCCCACCCCAGGCCTGACAGGGAGGACAAGGAAGGAGAGTGGGGCTGGGACGCGGGGCAGAGGGCGGCTCTGCTCACCTGCGGGAGAACGCGAGGATGAGGTTCTAGTGGGACCGGCGCTAGCGGGCGCGTCCTGCCAGGAGTGAGTCTTGGCGCCATCTAGCGCCTGCTGGAGGCTCTGCAGCTGCAGTGGACTGAGCCGCCGGCGCCGGGCGTGGGTCACCGCCGCGGCGTTCTCCGGACCCAGGGAGGCGATCTGCTCCGCGGACAGCTCCTGCAGGAGGCAAAGGGGCAGCACCCTCACACGGGGCCCCTCCCCGGATTTCCCACATCTCGGGCGTCCGCGCAAGATGCACACAACTTTGTCATCCCCTTGTGTGTATCATGTGTGGTCCTCTTTAAGATATTTCCTTAAAATTAGATCACGCTTGCACTACCAAAGTAAATGCATTTAAAAATAGAAAATTTAAAATGGAAGTTTCCAAAAATGGAAAGCCGGCAGACTTGCCATAAGCAAGCATTAAATAGGAGCCGCAAAATAAAAATAAAACAATATTGTTGAATCCTAGCTAGATTTGTCCGCCAACAATATCTGAACCCCTGGCCTCTTGAAAAAAAAGAGAGAGAGAGAGAATATAAAATGTACTATACAGAGTTAAATTGACGCTTCCTTCTTGAGGTATTTAGAAGTACTAATGGAGAGTTGAAAAGGGAAGCATGATTTCCTCCCTATGTGGCAATGTTCTTTAATGCAATGCAAGACAGCTTCCCAGTGCTTCAAGTCTTCCACCTCCTGAAACACTGATGTGGAGGGGGAAACACAGGCCTTAAAGATCAGAGGCCTGAATTCGAGCCCCTGCTTTGCCACATACTTGCTGTGTCACCTTGAAGAAATTACACAGCCTCCCTGGGCTTTGGGGATAAATGTGAGACGGCATAGAGAACTCATCTCCTCTGCTGACTGATTCTGATCCTTTGGTTTGACTGCCTGAGCACCATGTGATGAGCTCTGTGAGGGCTCCATGGAGGGAAAATGCAGTCATCTATTGGTGATATCTGCTATGGACAACATGAGTTGGAAATTCTGCTGGCCAGACTATGTCTTCAAGGACTGTGAACAAGGTGTCTTCTGAAGTCACTTCCAGATCAAAGGACTTGGTGACTCGTTCCAATGGGACTGGAATACGAAGGGGACTCTATATCATCATGTTTATTTTCTAAAGGCCCTGAAGAATCTGGGAAAGATGCTTATGCTCCCTCATCCCTTCCTCTCCTGTCAGTCACCCTCTTCTCCTCTTTTGTCCAGGTAGATACTATCCTGGAATCATATCCCTCTGTGTAAAGCCCTTCCAGGAACCCCACTCCAGAACACAGTTCAGGCTCCTGAAAAAAACTCTGCCCACCTCTCCAGCCTCCACATGGCATTCTTCACTCCAGGAGAGTGGGTGCCAATATTTACAGTTCCCTAGAGGCAGCATCTTTCTGTGCACCTCCTTCTGCCTGGAACACTGTTTCTTCTTCATCGCCAGCTGTTCTCCAAGATTCAGCATCTGGTCGGTCAAGCGCCATGGCTCATGCCTACAATCCCAGCACTTTAGGAGGCTGAGGCAGAATGATTAACGGAGCTCCGGAGTTCGAGACCAGCCTGGGCAACACAGTGAGACCCCCCTTCTCTACAAAAAGTTTTTTTAATTAGCCAAGTGTGTAGTCCTAGTTACTTAGGCTGACGTGAGAGGATTGCTTGAGCCCAGGGGATCAAGGGTGCAGTGAGCCATCATTGTGCCACTGCACTCCCTTGGGCAACAGAGTGAGATTTTGTCTCAAAAAAATTAAAATTCAGCATCACCTCCTCTCCTCTCACCACACACACACACACACACACACACACACACACACACACACACACGGTGGGGTGGTCACAGAGGTACTTTTTTGGCTTCCATATACCATTAACACAGAGTCTGTATTCTAAAAATTATCTCTTTTATCAATGTTGCTGACTTGCGACCCACAGGCCAGATTGAATCTCTAGGCCTACGGCACTGTGTTTTCAAAAATAAATTCAGATTGGCTGCCAACATTTAATTATCAAGCAATTCCATATGAAAATGAAGATTTCTGACTTCTTGAAAAAAGTGAAAAGGAAAATTCAGCAATCCTGGGCCCACATGGCCACACTGCATGAATGTGCTAGGAATGAGAAGCAGCTTCCACATTTAGACAGGGCTCTCCAGTTCACTTCGGTCTCTACCCAGCCTACTGCACCTTATGTTACCTTTTAGGCCCCTGAAGGCACTATGTGATAACCCCTTCACCTGTGCATCCTTAGGTGCACCTACCCTGGAGCCTGCCACAATGTAGGTGATCAGTAGGGATTTCTGGAATAGATAAATACCTGTACAAGGAAGCAGCACAACAGCACTCCAAACAAGACCAAGAGAAAGTGCTTAGCAAAATGCCAGCATCCAAGACCAAGCTGCTTGTCCCATGCAGAGTGCCCCAGAGGGGAAGCAGGTATTTGCTCAATGGCTTTGAGGACTGCTATTTATTGCCCTCAAACAGCTATTATGCCTGCAATGTGCTCGGAACTGTCCAGGATGCTGAAGTGATTGAAGGTCGGCTTTCTTTTTTTTTTTTTGAGACAGAGTCTCGCTCTGTCGCCCAGGCTAGCGTGTAGTGGAGCGATCTTGGCTCACTGCAAGCTCCGCCCCCCAGGTTCACGCCATTCTCCTGCCTCAGCCTTCCGAGTAGCTGGGACTACAGGCACACGTGACCACCCCAGCTAATTTTTTTGTATTTTTAGTAGAGACAGGGTTTCACCATGTTAGCCACGATGGTCTCAATCTCCTGACCTTGTGATCCACCCTCCTCAACCTCCCAAAGTGCTGGGATTACAGGTGTGAGCCACTGCACCTGGCCTCGGCTATCTTTCTTGAAATGAACAAGTGATGTGGCACTGGGGGAGTTTGTCGAGCCTGGTTTGTGTGTTTTATCCAGAAGTGCTGGACAAAATGTGTTCCCACATTACGCAGCAAACAGGAACACCAGAATCACTGCCTCCTCATCAGAGCAGACTATTCCCACCAAACACTCCCCTAATCTTGTATACAGACAGAAAAAAGGGTCGCAAGGTCATTAGATACCCTGCTTCCCTTCCTTCAAATGATCCAATTTCACCCTCTCAATTTTTTCATAGCAGTTTTTCACCTGTCCTCTTGTGATTTTCCTAATACTTTTCTTTAAATCAACTAAAAATATATATATATATAGAAATATATATATATAGAGAGAGAGAGAGATGGTTTCGCTCTTGTTGCCCAGGCTGGAGTGCAATGGTGTGGTCTTGGCTCATTGCAACCTCTGTCTCCCAGGTTCAAGTGATTCTCCTGCCTCAGCCTCCCAAGTAACTGGGATTATAGGCATCCACCACCACACCCAGCTAATTTTGTATTTTTCATAGAGATGGGGTTTCACCATGTTGGCCAGGCTGGTCTCAAACTCCTGACCTCAGGTGGTTGGCCTGTCTCAGCCTCCCAAAATGTTGGGATTACAGGTGTGAGCCACCATGCTTGACCTAAATCAACTAAAATATTTTTATTTAATTATATCTTAAAAGGAAATGTTACAGAGGTCCACAATCCCTCATCTGCAATTCCGAAGTCCAAAAATAATCTGAAACCTGCAAGTTTTCCCCCAAAGTTTAAGTCAAACTTATTTATCGGCAAAACTTGACCTGAAGTAATGTGAGGCTATTTATTTATAGTCTCTATTTATTCCAATTAGTGTGGCTTGTCACAGATTTCTTCACAGAAATATTAATGTGTTTGCTTACAAGGTGCTTCCCCAGACACTGCTGGGGGTATGAAGTTACATACAGTAAATGTACAGGGTGATCTTTTCAAAATCTGAGAAATTCTGATTTCTGAACTATATCTGTCCCCAGGGGTTTTTGTAAGGGTTTATGAACCTGTCATACCACCATAAGTAGAAAATCAGTACCACTTGCTAGAAGAAGAGAAGATGACCATAAAAATAAATATAATTAAACTACATATTGTAATTTTAAGAAAAAATGTTTTTTAAAAACACCTAAACTCACACAGATCTCCTCTGACCCCATCAGCAGAGCCTGGTCACAAGCCTCTAAATTCCAAGGCCCATCACCTGTTTCCCTGTGTGATTTGAAATGGGGTCAAGCTCCCATTTCTCCTTGAAGAACTGAGCACCTACTTTGAATATCTCATCAGGAAGGCATTTTATTGCTGATGGCTGGAAATATGGCATCAAATCCTTGTCAAGCATCCGGAGCTCTGCCTTAGTTAATCCAGCTGGGGAGAAAAAGGAATCACAGGGGTTTAGTTCAAGCCATCAGAACTCTGCTTGTTTTATTAATGGTGCTGCATAATGCTCAGATCTGAGTGTTCTAGGCAGGCATCATTCCTTACAAAAGGCCCTGGAAATCACACTGGGGAATCAAGTTCCTTCATCAACTCAGAAAAAAAAAATGTGGGTCACATTAGCCCTGATTGGCCTCCTACAGTGAAACGCATGCCCAGAAGGAACTTCAATTTACACACTTTCAAATTTTGTATAAACCTACTTAGGGGCCAATTAAATCACATTCTAAACTAGCGGTTTTCCAAACTTTAGTGTACACAAGAATCTCCAAAAGAGCTTGTTTTAAAAGCAGATTTGCAGACCCACCCTCTGCAACTTCAAATCATGAAATGTAGGTTCTACTGTAATGCCACTGATGTTTGCTACACATGGCCAAGGATAATGTTTTATTTTGTGTCCCCACATTTGAGTTTGGAAAGGGAGAGAAAGGTATGCTCAGGGTGAGTCTTACCTGCAATGGTCCCAAGCTCCTGCAAGACAGAACTGGTCCACTCAGTGGGATCCCCAAACACAACTTCAGCCTTCCTCTTAAACTCGGCTAAGACATGTGTGCTGCAGAGCAGGGTCCCAATTCTGGCCACTACCACCCTGGTAGTGGTTAAAGAGGGAGGGATATAATATGAGCATGGACTCTTCAGCCAAAAAAACACACACACACACACAAACACACACACACACACACACACACACACTGCACAGTAGGCTCAGCAGGGACAGCAGATCCAGCTTATCTCATTAGCCCAGTGAGATTTTAGCCCAGAAAGGTGCCAAGTGTCAGGAGGTGGAATATCTGGATGGATGGATGGATGGATGGATGGATGGATGGATGGATGGATGAATTAACCCATTTGCCATTTTGCACATTCATATTTTAGTTACCTGAATTCTGAGATCTTTATAAGTGGGATTTCAGTGATGTTTATAGCACACAGGGTTGCACCAAGTCCTACCAAATGAAAGCTCTTCAGGTCCTGGATACTGTATCCTGAATCATCCAGGTACCCTTGCAAAATGGATTCAGCCTAAAAAATAGTAAGAATAAAAGATAAACCATCCAGGAATGATCAAGGTCCCCAGGCCTGAGGGGATAAATAAGCTGTTGCTGTAGTCTCCTGACTGATCTCCCATCCTACTCCTCTGGAATCCCCACTCCAAACCATCCTGGCCTCTGCATCCAAGTTCATGTCCTTAAGATACTACTTCAACTGAGTATGTCCCCTAATCTATGGAAGTGTCTTCAGGCAACGAATATCTTACATCCTTCACCAATATTAAAGGCACTTGTGTCCTGTGTGTCTGCTGCTTATTTCCTTCAGTCACTCTTATGACCTTCAGACAGTTTGGACATACAACTTCTTCTGCATCAGGATCCAAACTTTTCCAGCATCTTTTTCCACAACGTTTCTTCTCCCTTTTTTTTTTTTCTTTTCGTTTTTTGGAGACGGAGTCTTGCTCTGTCACCCAGGCTGGAGTGCAGTGGCACAGCTCGCTGCAACCTCCACCTCCCCAGGTTCAAGCAATTCTCGTGTTTTAGACACCCAAGTAGCTAGAATTACAGGTGCACATCACCACATCTGGCTTTTTGTATTTTTTGTAGAGACGGGGTTTCACCATGTTGCCCAGGCTGGTATCAAACTCCTGACCTCAAGTGATCCACCCACCTCGGCCTCCCAAAGTGCTGGGATTATAGGCATGAGCCACCGCACCCAGCCTTTCCACAACCTCCAACAAAACCTTATAATTTCCTGTCTCTTTGCCTTTGTTCAAACCAGTCCTTTCATCTGAAATGCCCTTCTGCACTTCCAAGTGCAGACATTCTTTTTTTTTTTTTTGGTTCAACTCAAATGTCACCTTCTTCATGAGGTTTCAGCCAGAATGATTTTTTCTTCCTCTGTGGTCCTACAGAAATATGTTTACCCCTTCAATTCCAATGTTTACTCTTCAATTCCAAGAGTAGCACACAAAATGCTTTGGTGTTAAACTATTTTAAACGAAGCCTTGATTTAAGGCAGCTGACACATAAGTCTCCATAATTCTAGCACAGTGGCTATTCATCATTCATAACTTCCTCTGGAGAACCACCTCTCTTGTATTCCTGCTTCATGTGGTTCAGTCAAAGCTAACTGCACCAAGTTCCAGGAGTGATGAATTTCAATTCATACCTTAGCCTAGCTGCAGTCACTGGTTCTGGATTGGACATGTGATTTAACCAGAGTCAACCAGAACTTTGAGTGGAGCATTAGGGGAAGAGCTTTCTTTACTCTGGACTTGAACTTAGAAGGATATACACAAGGATCTGCTGGAACCTACCACATGCAGGCATAGAGCCTGTCTCTCAATGAAGCCAACACAAAGAAAAGCAAAGTTCAAAAACATGATAAGAGACAGATTCCCACCCAGAGTGTTGAAGATCCTGGATCCAGCTGTATCTGAACACTACCCCTGAACTTTCCAGTAATGGGAGTCAATAAATTCCTTTTTTTTTTTTTTTTTGAGACAAGGTCTCACTCTGTCACCCAGCCTGGAGTGCAGTGGCATGATCTCTGCTCACTACAACCTCTCTCTCCCAGGTTCAAGCGATTCTCATGCCTCAGCCTCCCCAGTAGCTGGGATTACAGGCAGGCGTGAACATGCCTGGCTGATTTTTGTATTTTTAGTAGAGAAGTAGTTTCACTGTTGGCCAGGCTGGTCTCAAACTCCTGACCTCAAGTGATCTGCCCATCTCAGCCTCCCAAAGTTCTAGGACTACAGGTATGAGCCACTGCACACTGCACCCAGCCCCTTTATTTGTTCAAGCCAGTTTGTGTTGGGTTTTCTGCCACTTGTAACTAAACATGTGCTGATTCATTTTATCTACCTATGTAGGACCTGAGGAGGCATCCAAGCCAATCCTATGAAGATCAGCTACAAAATAAAGTCTGGGCTGGGCACAGTGGCTCACACCTGTAATCCCAGCACTTTGGGAGGCCGAGGCAGGAGGATCACTTAAAGTCAGGAGTTTAAGACCAGCCTGGCCGACATGGTGAAAGCTTGTCTCTACCAAAAAAATACAAAAATTAGCCAGGCGTGGTGGCACGTGCCTGTGGTCCCAGCTACTTGGGAGGCTGAGGTGGGAGGATTGCTTGAGCCTGGGAGGTGGAAGTTGCAGTGATCCAAGATTGTGCCACTGCACTCCAGCCTGGGTGACAGAGTGAGACTCTGTCTCACAAAATAAAGTCTGGTTCCTTCAGTGCTCATGGGAGCAAGTAAAAGAGATTATAAGACCTCACAAGGCAAAGATGAGGAGACATCCAAGGACAGACCTCTAAGTGGAAGCGAAAATCACAGGCTATAGTCAATCTTCCCAACTCTCTTTGTTTTTTTTTGTTTTTTTTTTGAGACAGAGTCTCACTGTGTCACCCAGGCTGGAGTGCAGTGACATGATCTTGGCTTACTGCAACCTCCATCCCCCAGGGTTCAAGTAATTCTTATGCCTCTGACTCCCAAGTAGCTGGGATTACAGGCGCCCGCCACCACACCCAACTAATTTTTTGTGTTTTCAGTAGAGACAGGGTTTCACCATTTTGGCCAGGCTGGTCTCAAACTCCTGGCCTCAAGTGATCTACCCACCTCAGCCTCCCAAAGTGCTGGGATCACAGGCATGAGCCACCATGCCCAGCCCCCATCTCCTTTTAATGTTAGTCATCACCATCACACAATATAGATCATTAAGGTGTTGAGAGAAAGTGTTGAGGAAGATTGTGAAATGTTGCAATGAAATTCCATCTTCATGGGCTGGTGCTTCCCACCCCTCAGGTGTGTTTAAATGCTACCTACTCAGAGAAAACTGCCCTCTGGACTCTTTCATCTCAAACAGCCCTTCTTCCCACTATTCCCATGAGCACCTTGTCCATTTTCCGCATCACTTATCGTGATTTTTCAAATTTTTCACTTTGATTACTCACTTTTTTGTCTGTATCACCAAGTAGGCTCCCAAAAGAAAAGGACCATATCCAGGTAGTTTACCAATGAGTCCCCAGCACCTAGCATAATGCCTGCCACACAGTAGGAGTTCAATAAGTACTTCTTGAGTAAGTAAATGAATGAATGAATGAATGAATGAAACAACATCTGAGTGAGTGACTTACAGAAGTCCTGGGCAATATATATTATTTGACATGCTTCATTTTGCTGCCTTCATGTAATAGACTGGCTTCAGGAAGATTTCTCATGTTTCTGAAAATCGGACTGGTCAGTGTCCTCATCAAGTTGTCCTCCATGATTACAAAGCTCACAGCTACTATGGGGGCGGGGGATGCAGTGACACCATGCTTAGACTTATATGTCTTTGACTTAATGGGACTGTATATCCAAAGTGGTAATAGCTAACATTTATTGTAGCTAACATTTCTTGAGTGCATACTGTGTGCTGGCACCACTTTGACCACTTTACACATACTATCTCATCTAATCCTCCTAAATAACCCTATGAGGTAAGTATTAATAGTATCCCTAGTTTGCAGATGAGCAAACTGAGGCAAGGAGAGGTTAAGTAACTAGGCCAAGATCACACAGCTAGAAAATGATCGTTCTGGCCAGGTGCCGTAGCTCCTGCCCGTAATCCCAGCACTTTGGGAGACAAAGGCGGGCAGATCACCTGAGGTCGGGAGTTGGAGACCAGCCTGACCAACATGGAGAAACCCCGTCTCTACTAAAAATACAAAATAAGCAGGGTGTGATGATGCATGCCTGTAATCCCAGCTACTCAGGAGGCTGAGGCAGGAGAATTGCTTGAACCCGGGAGGCAGAGGTTGCAGTGAGTGGAGATTACACTCCAGCCTGGGCAACAAGAGCAAAACTCGTTCTAAAAAAAAGAAGAAGAAGAAGAAAGAGAAAAGAAAATGATGGTTCTAGGATCAAAACCCAGGCAGTCTGATTCCAGGGCCTATACTCTTAGCCAGTGAAGGTGTTTGGCTATGGAGAAAAGATGGAGATTCAAGTTAGTTTTCAAATTTTTCTTATTAAGTCTTCACAATCAGGTTTCACTAGTTGACTCAGAGCAATTTGGGCTCCTCAACTATCAGGCACGCTCACTTTAAAATGAAAGTGCAAAAATACAATTTAAATGAAATTACTTTGAAGATATGGTATTAAATTGTCCTTGCCACTGAAACCCGGAAAATGCAAGCTCAGCCTGCAAGGTGATAAGTTAAAATAAATTTCCTTGAGTGATGAGACCAGTGTATATGTAATGATTCTAAGACAATTAATACCAACACTTTTAGGCAATATTAACCGTTGAAAATGAATAGCTTTAAGATTTCAATCTCTCTGTTCATCCCTCTGGCTTCTATAATAGTTTCTTCCCTTATATTGGTTTTTGAGCTGAACTATCTGTTAATGTAGTTCCGTCAGGTCTGACTATTAATCTAGAAACATGCATTTAAGGTTGATTGGGAGCTAAAGTTGAAGAACTGACTACAAATGATACATGCAAGTGTTAGGTTTTCATATCCTCTTCAAACATATTGATAAATCTCACTGCCATCCATGAGAATTAAAATCGGTGCGAAGGGAAGGAGATACCCTAGTTTCCAGATGTATTTTTCTGTTTCTCCAAGACTGCAAATAGAATGATTTTAATAGCACAGTGTGATGTGGCACTTCTCAAACTAGTCAAAACCAGTTTTAGAGTCAAAGAACCATGGGATTATAGAATATCAGACTGGAAGGAACCTCAGATTGTTGGGGCTAACCCTCTCATCTTGCAAAGGAGGAGACTAACCCAGAGAAAGGGGCTGTAATGATGATGATAATGTTGATGATGACAATGCAATGATGTCAATATCAACATAAAAACAGCTAATTTTTATTGACTACTATGTACCAGACATTGTTCAAAATGTTTTCAAGTATTAACTCATGTAATCTTCATGGCCAGGACCTGCATGTTGCCCAGCTCCAGGGGTGCACCATTCACACTGTATTCTGTTTGAATGGCGCCACTCAGAGTTATGAAACATGGCCACCGTGATTACAAAAAGCTCAAAAGAGTAGGGGGACATTCATTGGTTTTGGCTGCTCAGCGTCCACACTTTTTCTTTGGAAAATTACCCTCTATTAGCTTCCTATTGCTACTCTACCAAATTACCCCAAACATAGTGGCTTTAAAAATACACGTTTATTCTCTTATAGTTCTGGAGACTGTATGTCCTAAAATGGACTAGAAGGATGGGTTCCTTCTGGGAGTTCTAAGAAGAATTCATTTTCTTGCTTTTTCTAGCTTCAAGAGGCCACCTGCATTTCCTTGGCTCATAGCCCCATCCTCCATCTCCAAAATCAGCAGCAGAGCACCTTCAGATCTCTTTCTAGGTCCCTCTGCTTCCATTATCATGTCACCTTCTCTATCTATGACCCTCCTTGCTCCTTCTTAAAAGGACCCTTGTGATTACATTGGGCCCACCCAAATAATCCAAGATAACCTCCCCATCTCAAGATCCTTAATCACATCTTCAAAGTCCCTTTTGCTCCATAAGTTAACATAGTCACAGCTTCCAGGGGTTCAGACATGGACATCTTTGGGGGACCTTAATCAGCCTACCACATATCCTTCCCAACTCGGCTCATGTGGTCATGAGATGGTGATAAGATGGACTCCACTCCCTGATGCAGGCCTCGCCAACCAACATATTCAACCCCAGACCAGAGTGGTTGCTCAGCGGCGGGCAACTACATGAGTGGAGTCAATGCTGAGGCTTTTCCAAAAACTAATAAAGAAGAGGCACATTTTTATGGGCTTGTTAATTAGGTTGTATATAAGCCTAGTGCTGAAAATGACCACTGAGAGAGCTGCCTAAGAATGAAGATAACATGGAAGGGCTAACACTTCCCTTTCCAGCAGTACAGTGGATTAGACACCCTAAACTTCTCTCCCAATCAAAACAATTAAAATTCTGGGAAGAACTTCTTCTTTAGCCCATGAAGGATTAATTAACATAGGAATTGTCCACCCACCATAAACAACTAGAAAATTTAACAAAATATATAAGACAACTGCATCCGGATATGGAACAACAGAATCCTAATCCCAGAAGAAGAAAAACAAACAAGATGAGCCTTAAAATTACCCTCACTTACTGCCAAAAAGCAGTTTCCAAGACATGGATCAGGAAGAGGAACCAAAACAAGCCCAGTGGCCCAGCTGAATTGAGGATACAGAGATCCAAGTTCAGAGAGGCCACGGCACTTACCACTTGGGCAAAGTATTGGAGAGGAGGAAACTGCAGAGGGTTCCAGAAAGCTGCAGAGATGTCTAGTACTGACTGCTATTTTGCACATGCAAAGAGTGAAACTCCACATAGGCAGGAAAAGAGTCATCAGTAATCAGAAAGGATTAGGCTGAGCAACTTCCAGAGCTCATATGGAGCTGGAAATAGTTCACATTCTCACCAGCCAAAGTAGAGAGATCTTGAAATACATGGAGCATTAGGTAACATCCTCAAAGGAATCATGTCACAGTAATGATGATAAATTAACAACAGAATAAAGGTCACTCTGGTTTTACCCTAACAAAACTCAAAAGGAAGCATCAAAAGGATCAAGCTGATTTGAAAGTAACTTAAGTGTATGACAGAACAAAGCCCAATACTCTTCAAAGAAATACAACTAAATCAAATACTCAACAATGTAAAATCCACAATGCTCATCACCCAATCAAAATTGCTAGGCTTGCAAACAAAAAAAGAAAATATGACTCATAACTAAGAGAAAAATCAGTCAACAGAAACAGACTCAAAAATGACCATGATGAGGAAATTAACAGTAAGGATATGAAGGCAGCTCTTATAAATATGGAATAGTTAAAAGACCCAGAAACATCCACCCACCTGTCCCGGGGTCCATTCTGTTTGCCAGCTTAGGGAAGCCACAGTGTCTATGGAGCTGAGGTCCAGCTGCTCCAGCTCACTCTCATTAAGAGCCAGAGCAATGCGCCCCAGGGAGACGATATGGTGTTCTCTCCAGTAAGATGGCATGTCCCAAACCTTTAGGCAAAAAAAGAAAATAGATTAGACTGAACACTGGTGATGGTATTTACAATGATTTGAATGTTTGTGCCCCTCTAAAATGCATATGTTAAAACCTAATCTCCAATGTGATAGTATTGGAAGGTTGGGCCTTGGGAGATGATGAGGTCATAAGGGTGGAGCCCTCATGAGTGGGATTAGTGCCCTTGTAAAAGAGACCCCAGAGAGCTAGCTACAAGCTAGTCCCTTTCCACCATGTGAGGACACAGTGAGAAAGCACCATCTATGAAAAACAAGTCCTTACCAGATACTGGATCTGCCAGTGCTTCAATTTTTGATTTCTCACCCCCCAGAACTGTGAGAAATAAATTTCTGTTTATAAGTTACCAGTCTATGATATTTTGTTATAACAGCCTGAATGGACAAAGGCAGTATCTAAAATAGACATAAGGAGGCTAGGTGCAGTGGCTCACACTTGGAATCTCAGCATTTTTGGAGGCCAAGGCATGCAGATCACATGCGGCCAGGAGTTCAAGACCAGCCTGGCCAACATAACGAAACCCTGCCTCTACTAAAAATACCAAAAAAAAAAAAAAATTAGCTGTGCATGGTGGCGCACACCTGTAATCCCAGCCACTTGGGTGCCTGAGGCACAAGACTCACTTGCAGAAGTTGCAGTTAGCCAAGATGGTGCCACTGTACTCCAGCCTGGGTGACAGAGCGAGACCCTGTCTCAAAGAAATAAAAATAAAACAGACATAGGGAAACCTATTGTGCAGCATGGTGACCACAGTTGATAATAATGTGTTGAATGGTTGAAAATTGTGAAGAGAGTAGATGTTAAATATTCTCACAACAAAAACTGACAACGGACAAGTATGAAAGGTGATTGACACGTTAGCTTGCTTTAACCATTCCCCAATGTATACATACATCAAAACATCATATTGTATATATGTATACACCATAAATATATATAATTTGTATTTGTCAACTATCCCTTAATAAAAAATAAATAAAAATTAAAAAGACATAGGGTAAATCTTAATATAAAGCTCTCTTTTAAATCAATAATAAAAAGATGACTATATTTGTTTTAAAAAAAGATAGACAAAAGACATCAACAAGGAATTCACAAAAGAAAAATTAAATGTATGGGGAAAAGTTTATTCTCAGTCATAATTAAAGAAATATACATTAAAAACAATCAGACCATGTTGATTCATCACATGTCAAGAAGTATAAAGACTTATCACCATTTACGATACTGGAAAGATACAAGGTAAGGGATACCCTCATTTGTTGTAGTTGAGAATATAAGTTGGTACATACTCTTGAGAGGGCAATTTGGCTATCTGTATCAAAAGCTTTTAAAGTATTTATATTCTTTGACCCAGAAATTCCACCTCTGGGAATTTAGCCTGAGTAAATGAGACAAGTACCCAACAGTATATGTATAAAGGCATACATTGAGGCACTTTTTTAATGCAACCTGAAAGTCTAACAATTAGCTAAATAAATAAGAACTAACCATAAATAAAATGAAGTTGCCCCTGTGGATACCTCCACCAAAGATTGGTTCCAGGACTTCTTAAAGATACCAAAATCCATGGATATTCAAGTCCCTTATATAAAATAGTGTAGTATTTGCATATAATCTATGCACATCCTCCTGTATACTTTAAATCATCTCTAGATTACTTATAATACCTGATGCAATATAAATGCTATGTAAATATGTACAAAATGTTATGTAAAAAATGCTACTGTATTTTTATGTGTATTGTTTTTTATTGTTATATTGTTATTTGGAGCATTTTTTCTAAATACATTCTACTTGAGGTTGGTTGAATCTGCAGATGTGGAACCCACTGATATGGAAGGCTAATTGTATTACAAAGCTATTTAAAATACTGATATAGGCTAGATGCTGTGGCTTACGCCTGTAATCCCAACACTTTGGGAGGCCAGGCAGACAGATCACTTGAGGTCACGAGTTCGAGACCAGCCTGGCCAACACTGTGAAACCCCATCTCTACTAAAAATACAAAAATTAGCCGGGCATGATGGTGGATGCCTGTAATCTCAGCTACTTGGGAGGATGAGGCAGGAGAATTGCTTGAACCTGGGAGGCAGAAGTTGCAGTAAGCCAAGACCACACTATTGTACTCCAGCCTGGGCAACAAGAACAAAACTCCATCTCAAAAAATAAATAAATAAATAAAATACTGACATAGATGTACATTTTGGATATGAAAAAATATGCAGTCTGTACTGTTGGGTGTAGAAAGCAAGTTATTGAATAGTAGGTAAGTATAATATCATTTTTGTAAAACATGAGATATATGTATGAAATATATAAAATAATATTTTTTATATACATAGTTTTGGAGTGTGGTAAGCTTCAAGTGAATATACCAAAATATCAACAGTGCTTATCTGCTGAACAGTGCTTATCAAAATATCAACAGTGAGTAAAAGATTATCACTGATTTTCTTCTTTATTATTTTCTGACTTTTCTACAATAAACTTGAAGTACTCATATAATACATAAATACAGTTATATTTATAATTTTAAGACATTGAATTGTTTAACCCTTGAGGGTAACTAGATATTCCACAACCATGTAAAGAGCTAAAACAGGGCTGGGTGCAGTGGCTCATGCCTGTAATCCCAGCACTGTGGGAGGCCAAGGTGAGCAGATCTATTGAGGCTAGGGGTTTGAGACAAGCCTGGCCAAACAAACCCCGTCTCTACTAAAATACAATTATTAGCCAGGCGTGGTGGCTTGTGCCTGTAGTCCCAGCTACTCAGGTGGCTGAGACACAAGAATCACTTGAACCCGGGAGGCAGAGTTTGCAGTGAACCACAGATCGCGCTGCTGCACTCCAGCCAGTACGACAGAGCAAGACTCTGTCTTAAAAGAAAAAGAAAAAAAAAGAAAGAAAAGCTAAAACAGGCCACAAAGAGACCTTTTCCTTTTATTTATTTATTTGAGACAGAGTCTCGCTCTATCACCAGGCTGGAGTGTAGTGATGTAATCTCGGCTCACGGCAACCTCCGCCTCCCGGGTTCAAGCAATTCTCCTGCCTCAGCCTCCCGAGTAGCTGGAACTACAGGTGCATGCCACCACACCCGGCTAATTTTTGCATTTTGAGTAGAGATGGGGTTTCACCATGTTGGCCAGGCTGGTCTCGATCTCTTGACCTCGTGATCCGCCTCCCAAAGTGCTGGGATTATAGGCATGAGCCACTGCACCCAGCCTATTTTTATTTATTTTTGAGACAAGGTATCAGCTCTGACACCTAGGCTAGAGTGCACTGGCGCAATCTTGGCTTACTGCAACCTCCACCTCCCGGGTTCAAGCCATTCTCCTGCCTCAGCCTCCTGAGTAGCTGGAACTACAGGCACACGACACCACGCCTGGCTAATTTTTGCATTTTGAGTAGAGACAGGGTTTCACCATGTTGGCCAGCCTGGTCTCGAACTCCTGACCTCCCGTGATCCGCCCCCCTCGGCCTCCCAAAGTGTTGGGATTACAGGCATAAGCCACTGCACCCAGCCAACAAAGGGACCTTTTTAAAGATGGAAAGCTACTTCCAGTCCTCTTTTTACTCCTTTCTGTTATATTTTCAGACAAATTTGCAAATGATTCTGAGAAAACCTGCTGTGAGCAGCAGCTGGGGCTCTCCAGGTGAAGGAATAAAGCCTAATTCTTGCAAACCACCTTGGTCAGAGGCACTGGGACATCCACAGAACTTGATTCACTGAGCATCTGCTAGATGCCAAGACACATCTCATCCCATTCTCTGCCACAGCCCTAAGAGGGAGGAACTGGAAATTTCCTCCTTTCTCAGATAAGGAGATCACAATATCACTGAGCTGATGCAGTAAAATTTCAAGATGATGTATGGGAAAACTGCTCGAGGAGGGCTCTATGTGCAGAAATGCTGAACTGGTTTTGGTGTTTTTCTTTTTTCCTCTGTTTAATGTTTCCTCCCTGAGGTGGGCTTCACCTGTATTGCTTTCTCCTTCAGGGTCATCAGCTGAGGCCGGCTGAAACCCTGGACAGCTCCCAGCAGTTCCACAGTCCTGATGAATGTGTCTTCCTCCATGCACCGCAGGTCCTCCAGGGCCCAGCAGGCGTTGGCTTCGGCCAACTTGAAGATGTCATCAGAAGAGGGGGCCACGACTCCATGGCAACCTGAAGAAAGGAGAGATGCAGGGAAGGAGAAGAGGAAAGAGAATTTCAGGAAATGTTAGTGTATTGAAATGAGTAACATTCTTCGCCAGTCAGATTTATGCATGGAAGGGACTACAGAGTAAAAGCAGAGAGCAGGAGCCCAGGGACCAGTTTGAATCCCACTTCTGCCATTTCTTGCTAATTACTGGGTAACAAAGTCATGGAAATGCCAGCTTTTTGCACATCCACATGCACAAACTAGGAGTGGTGCAACATTACAATTAAACTACAAATTCCTTGAGGGCAGTAAGAGCTGGTGGTGAACAGTCCTGACTTTCGATTCAAATCCAAGGCTATTTAACCTCTCTGTATTTCAGTTTTCTTGTCTATAAAATGGAAATAAAATCACCTCATAGGATGGTTGTGAAAACCAAATGTGTTATATGTAAAGCACTTAGAACAGTGCCACGCATACAGTAAGCACTCGATATACAATTTCTGTTGCCTATCTTACCCCCTATGCCTTTGAGTTTGCAACCCAGCATAAAGATTCCAAAATTATGCAGCAGCCTTCCTATAAAAATGGGAAGATGGGCTGTGCGGTGGCGCATGTCTTTAATCCCAGCACTTTGGGAGGCCAAGGCAGAAGGATCACTTGAGCCCAGGAATTCAAGACCAGCCTGGGCAGCATGGTAAGACCTCACCTCTAAAAAAAAAAAAACTACAAAATATTAGCTAGGCATGGTGGCACATGCCTGTAGTCCTAGCTACCCAGCAGGCTGAGGTGGGAGGATCACCTGAGCCTGGGAGGTCAAGATTGCAGTGAGCCGTGATCACACCTACTCTCCAGCCTGGGTAATGGTGAGACCCTGTGTCAAAATAAAATAAAAAATAAAAACCAGGAAGATGAGTTGCTGTCCATGAAAATCATAGTGGGGGTTGTGGCTTTCCCATCCCAAGAGAAAAGAGAAATGAGCCCATTGCATTTCTCTTGGCAACAGGAAAAACATCCATTTCGGTCTTTGAATAATGTGAACCTTACCTACTCAAACCAGTTACCAACCAACATGCAAGTGAGATATTGTCGTTGCTGGATCTGATGTGCCCAACCTGGGAGAAAACTCTAGGATCCTTAAGAGCAACCCTGGATTTCTTATCTTAGCAGCAGACCACCACTGATGCTGACAGATGCACCAACCCCACCCAAGGCCAGGGTATTTCCCGAGCCCCATGGCCTCTCTCTTCTCATTGCACCTTCAATGGAAATTCACTGCATTCCAATCAAGAGGCAAAAGTAGACCAGATCAAAGATGCCAGTTGTGGTCCTCAAACATCTTTATCATAAGCCACTTGGAGAGGACTAAAGACCCATCCCTCCCTAGGCCAACCCCCAGCCCACCCTCTAGTGAAAACAACATCAGTGATAGCACAGAACTAGAGAGGGCAGAATGGTTGACTAGTATATCAGGAACTTGGTCTTATCACTGTGTCTGTCCAGGGCTTAGAATAGAGCCTGGTACATAGTAGGTGTTCAGCAAATATCTGTGGAGTGAGTGAACACACACACACAAATTAATATAAAACCAAGCGGTAATTCTGCTAATCCATTAATCACTAAAGCACAGCAGCAATTAATACCCAGAACCAACTAAAGAACACTCAAACTATGCACTGATACCAGAGCTTCCTTCCCCTGAGCATGGAAAGCCTTATTTTGTGTACCACATGCACACAGTAAGAGCTCTGCAATATGATGACATGGACTGCTAGACCTTGAGGGCAGTGGGAGCCAGTGGTGGTCACCACCAGCTTTGGGTACAAATCCAAGAACTGCCATTTACTAACTCTGTGACTTTAGACAAGTCCCTTAGTCTCCTAAGCCCCAGTTTCCTTCATTTAAAAAACAAGAGAACACCCAAGCCTGGAAATCTGCAGCCCTCAATGGGAATAGGCATTTTCACGCCCAAATGTTAGGTTTTGGCCTGCCACATCCCACTATCCTGTACCCATATAAACCCCAAACCCCAGGCTCCATGAGCATACAAGCAGATGAGCAGATGAATAGAA
This sequence comes from Pan troglodytes, assembly GCF_028858775.2. Lineage (NCBI taxonomy): Eukaryota > Metazoa > Chordata > Mammalia > Primates > Hominidae > Pan > Pan troglodytes. The sequence continues at coordinate 25,174,769 of NC_072416.2, read as the reverse complement.
GAGAAGAGGAGCAGAAGAGCAGCATGGCAGAGAAAGGAGCGTCTGAAGGCCAAGAAGAGTTTGGCTGGGGACAGTTGGAGAGGAGATTGGTCACAGGACAGCCAAACTCCAGGGGAAGATCATCTTCCCACTCCATCCCCTTTCTAGCTCCCCATCCATCCCACCGAGAGCCACCTCCGTTACCCAATAAAACCCCACATTCACCAAGAAAAAAAAAAACGGGAGAACAAGATAATGCATGGAGGGATAATCACCCATGTTAGACATAAATCCAATTGTGATACTTCTTTGCTCGATGTCACACGATGCCTCCACCCAGAGTAAAAGCCAAAGTCATTAGGGTTTCCTTTAACAGTTGCTACATGGCTGGCCTTGTCTCTCACTCCCCTCCAAACACACTGGCCCTTACCTCCCACTCATGGAAGTGGTCCTGTCGCACTCTCTGCCTGGAAGACTCTAATTGAAAATATCCACATGGCCCACTCTCCCTTGGGTCTTCATTCAAATGTCACCTTCTCAATAAGATGTTCCTTCATGATTCTCTTTTCACATGACAGTCCCCTCTCAACACTCGTGGTGCATTCCCTTGCTTTATTTTCCTTCTTGGCACTTTTCATACAATATACCATATATTTTACTTATGTATGGAAATTTATTGTCTTGCTACCCTCCATTTCAAAGTAAGCTCTTTATTTACAAAATTGGTGCTTAATGAATATTTGTTGGGTGGATGAAAGCAAGCACTGACTGTCAACTACTATCATTGGGGGTGATTAACTTTGTCTCCTCATGCCTGGCCCCAGTCTGCACTTAGTAGGTGCATGGTAATAATAATAAAATATCTAACACTTGGACAGGCATGGTAGCTCACATCTATAATCCCAGCACTATGGGAGACCAAGACAGGAGGATCACTTGAGGCTCAGAGTTCAAGATCAGCCTGGGCAACACAGCAAGACCCTATCTCTACAAAAAAATAAAAAATTATCCAGATGTGGTGGTGCATGCCTGTAGTCCCAACTACTCGTGAAGCTGAGGTGGGAGGATCCCTTGAGTCCAGGAGGTCGAGGCTGTAGTGAACCATGATTGCACCACTGCACTCCAGCCTGGGTGGCAGAGCGAGGCCCTGCCTCTATAAAATCAAATTTTAGGCCGGGGGCAGTGGCTCACGCCTGTAATCCCAGTATTTCGGGAGGCCAAGGCAGGTGGATCACCTGAGACCAGCGTTCAAGACCAGCCTGGCCAACATTGTGAAACCCCGTCTTTACTAATAATACAAAACTTAGCCAGGCGTGGTGGCACATGCCTATAATCCCAGCTAGTCAGGAGGCTGAGGCAGGAGAGTTGCTGTAATCTGGGAGGTGGAGGTTGCAGTGGGCCGAGATCATGCCACTATACTCCAGCCTGGGTGACACTCCAGCAAGACTCCATCTCAAAAAATAAAAAAAAATCAAATTTTAAAAATATCTAATACTTATTAAAGATCTGCTACATGCCAGGCATTCCGGTAAACATGTTTCTGGGTTTAAACCCATTAATTCTCACAATAACCCAGTGAGGTAGAGACTTTCATTATCCCCATTTGATAAAGGATGAAAACTGAGGCACACAGAGGTTAAAGAGCTTACCCAAAGCCACACAGCCAGTAAGTGGCAGACTCAGGAGTGAAATCTAGCCAGCCCGGCCCTGTCACTGCTATGTTAAACCACTAATCCATGTTGGTCCTTTAAGTCAATCCTACTGAAATGTTTGTTACACATATTCACGCATCAAACCTACTAGCCTGGGTATGGAGTATGGGACATGATTCCAGGTCACTTTACAAAAGTGTAACTCTTTTTTTTTTGAGACAGAGTCTCACTGTCACCCAGGCTGGAGTGCAGTGGTGCCATCTCAGCTCACTGCAACCTTCACCTCCTGGGTTCAAGCAATCCTCGTGTCTCAGCCTCCTGAGTAGCTGGGACTACAGGTGTGCACCACTACACCCGGCTAATTTTTGTGTTTTTAGTAGAGACAGGGTTTCGCCATGTTGGCCAGGCTGGTCTCGAACTCCTGACCTCAAGTGATCTGCCTGCCTCAACCTCACAAAGCGCTAGGATTACAGGCTTGAGCAACCGCACCTGACCCAAAAGCGTAATTCTTTTGCTTATAGATTTTGTCATTCTATTGCTTTGCAGACATTTCATCCAGTTCCCTGCATAAGGAGGCCTCTTGATGTTAGGGACCCTGCCCAAAACATTAATTACTATGCCAACAGTGGCTCAGATACCCTGGAAACACTCACCAGGCATAGGGTCAGAGCTGGGGATCTTATCACTGCTGTTGCGAACAGATTGAAAGACAGCCCAGAGGAATTCTTTAGGGGGCAGGGTCCTGGCCATCTTGGAAGCTGCTTGCAGAAGGATCTCAGGAAACTGTGTGAAAGAAGATGAAAGAAGAGGAATAATAATTAAAACCCCTTAAATACAGATTGAAATTAGAGTTGAAACTGTCACACTACTTACTGCCTTCATTCTTTGTTATAGCAACTTCTCATATAAATCGAATCCCTAGTCCCACTAATGTGGTCTCTATAAAGAATCCTATGAAATGATACTCAACTTCAATAAAAATCCAATAAAGTCTAAAAAACATAAGTAAATCACTTTTCACCCATCAGATTGTCAAAAATAAAATAAAGTGCTAATACTTAATACTGGGCACATTCATTTTTCCGTGGGACTCTCAAACTGTGCACTATTAGCAGAGCAATCTGGTAATATCGACAAAAAACGTAGGTTAGGCCAGGTGTGGTGGCTCATACCTGTAATCCCAGCATTTTGGGAGGTCGAGGCAGGCAAATCACTTGAGGTCAGGAGCTCAAGACTGGCCTGGCCAACATGGTGAAACCCCATCTCCACTAAAAATACAAAAATTAGCCAGTCGTGGTGGCATGAGCCTGTCATCCCAGTTACTTAGGAGGCTGAGACAGAAGGATCACCCGAGCCCAGGAGGCTGAGGTTGTAGTGAGTCGAGAGCATGCCACTGCACTCCAGCCTGGGTGATGGGAGTAAAACCCTGTCTCAGAAAAAAACAAAAAAAAATGTATGTGTACCTACCCCTTTTATGGTTTGGTGCTATTTCAAAGTTTTTACTAAACTTTATATTTGATATAGTTTGGATGTGTACCCCACCCAAATCTTATTGAAATGTAATCCCCAGTGTTGGAGGTGGGGCCCAGTGAGAGGTGATTGGATCATGGGGGCAGATTTCTCATGAATGGTTAAATACAATCCCCTTGGTACTGTCCTCACAATAGTGCGTGCGTTCTCTCGAGATCTTGTTGTTTAAATGCATGTAGCACCTCCCCCATCACGCTCTTGCTCCTGTGTCGGCCAAGTAAGATGTGTCTGCTCCCCCTTCGCCTTCCGTCATGATTGTAAGTTTCCTGAGGCCTTCCCAGAAGCTGGGCAGATGCCAGCATCATGCTTCCTGTACAGTCGGCAGAGCCATGAGCCAATCAATCCTCTTTTCTTGTCTTTTTTTTTTTTTTAAGAGTCTTGTTCTGTTGCTCAAGCTGGAATACAGTGGTGTGATCTCCACTCACTGCAACCTCCACCTCCCAGGCTCAAGTAATTCTCGTGCCTGAGCCTCCTGAGTAGCTGGGATTACATGCATGCCGCACCAAGCCAGGCTAATTTATTTTTATTTTTATTGTAGACAAGGTTTCACTCTCTTGGCCTGGCTGGTCTCAAACTCCTGGCCTCAAGTGATTCGCCCACCTCGGCCTCCCAAAGTGCTGGGATTACAGATGTGAGCCACTGTGCCTGGCAGTGTTTGTTTGTTTGTTTAGACAGAGTCTCGCTCTATCACCCAGGCTGGAGTGCGGGGCACGATCTCGGCTCACTGCAAGCTCCGCCCCCCGGGTTCACGCCGTTCTCCTACCTCAGCCTCCCAAGTAGCTGGGACTACATGTGCCCACCACCACGCCCGGCTAATTTTTTGTGTTTTTTAGTAGAGACGGGGTTTCACCCTCTTAGCCAGGACGGTCTCAATCTCCTGACCTCGTGATCTGCCCGCCTCAGCCTCCCAAAGTACTGGGATTGCAGGCATGAGCCACTGCACCTGGCCCTTTTTATTTTATTTTTTTTAATTTAACTTTTATTTTAAGTTCAGGGGTACATGGCAGGTTTGTTATATAGGTAAGCTTGTGTCATGGAGGTTTGTTGTACAAATTATTTAATCACCCAGGTATTAAGCCTAGTACCCATTAGTTATTTTTGCTGATCTTCTCCCTCCTCCCACCCTTCACTCTCCAATAGGCCCCAGTATCTGCTGTTCCATTCTATGTGACAACGTGTTCTCATCATTTAGCTCCCACTTATAAGTAAGAACATGCGGTATTTGGTTTTCTGTTTCTGCATTAGTTTGCTAAGGATGATGGCCCCCAGCTCCATCCATGTCCCTGCAAAGAACACGATCTCATTCTTTTTTATGGCCACATAGTATTCCATGTAAACCTCCTTTCTTTATAAATTACCCAGTCTCAGGTATTTCTTTATAGCAATGCAAGGATTGCCTAACACAGGTCAGGTGCGGTGGCTCACACCTGTAATCCTAGCACTTGGGAGGCCCAAGCAGGCAGATCACCTGAGGTCAAGGGTTCAAGACCAGCCTGGCCAACACGGTGAAACCCCATTTCTACAAAAAATACAAAAATTCACTCGGCATGGTGGTGTATGCCTGTAATCCCTGCTACTCAGGAGGCTGAGGCAGGAGAATCACTTGAACCCAGGAGGTGGAGGTTGCAGTGAGCCAAAATCGTGCCACTGCATTCCGGCCTGGGCAACAGAGCTAGACTCCATCTCAAAAAAGAGAAAGAAAAAAAGAATTGCCTAACACAACATTTGTCATGAAAAGGAGGTGAAGAATGGTTGTCTCAACATCCTGGGTGGAGACTAGCAATGAGGGGACTTAGGGGACTTTGGGTTGCCTTGGAGAAAGTGCCATTTCTCATCTAGAACGAATACACTTTGTCAAGACTCAGGATTTTATTAGAAGGCCTGTCTATGGGCCCAGATAATCCATCAGGCTCTACAAACAGCTATGCCTCACTGGGTCCCAGCTCACCCAGAGAGCAAGCCTCTCAGCCTATGTAGCTCCCCTTTCTAGTCTCATCTTCAGAATTAGAGTCACAGTCTAGGCCAGCAGTTCTCAACCCTGGCTGTACGTAAGAGTCACCTGGGACACCCAGAGCCAGCCCCTAAAGATTCTGACTCAGTCGGGCTGGGCTGGATACCATGGATTGGACCCTCTTGGAATCTCCCCAGGTGATTCTAATGTGCAGCTGAGGCTGAAGGCAACCGCTCTAAGACAGTTAGCTTTTAGAAAGCAATGTGCATAGCGGAGTGAATGGCATTTTCCATTTTGTATTTTCTAAAGAAGAGTGTGTATATGCTCTTGTGTTTTTAGTAGAGACAGGGTTTCGCCATGTTGGCGAGGCTTGTTATATAGGTATTTTTATACCTATATAAAACTTGTTATATAGGTATTCAGGATATTTCTGAAAGGATGCAGAAGAGATTGGGGACAGCAATTGCCTCTGAAGAGGGAGGCTAGGGAACTAGAAGTCTGGGGTGGGAGGGAGACTTGCTTCTCATCCTATTACCTTTGGTGCGATTGGGATTTGTTAACCAGGAGCATGTATTACTTGTTTTATTAAACATTTCCAGTATTTAAAAAAAGAGTATACAGAATAATACAACAAAACACCCATGTCCTCACAACCCAACTTAAGAAATAAAACATCACAATATAAATAATAAGTCCTTCCTTCACTCTTTGCCTTCCTCCTTCCCCAGAAGTAACTGTCACTCTGAATTTGGCATTCACTTTTACACTTCTCTTACATATAAACTCGGCTTACATTTGCTTTAAATTAATTCAGCTACTATTTATTTATTTACTTTGTATCCTACTATAGATATTCTTTTGCAATCTGGGTTTTTTTTTTTAACTCTACACTGTGTTTTTGAGATTTCAGTGTTGATACAAGACTTTTTCAATTTCAGAAGTTGATTTTTTTAAGATTAGATAGATATATGGATGTTCTCACTGATATGTGGGAGATAAACTATGAGGACCCAAAGGCATAAGAATGATACAATGGACTTTGGGGACTTGGATGGAAGAGTGGGAGGGGCCAAGGGATAAACGACTACAAATATGTTGCAGTGTATACTGCTCAGGTGATGGGTGCACCAAAATCTCACAAATCACCACTAAAGAACTTACTCATGTAACCAAACACCACCTGTACCCCAATACCTTATGGAAAAATAAAAATAATAATAAACATCTAAACATAAGAAAAACAAGGAAGGAAAAAAATAGATGGATATATAACATTTGTGCATCAGGGCCGGGCCGGGCATGGTGGCTCACGCCTGTAATCCCAGCACTTGGGAGGCCGAGGCGGGCAGATCACTTGAGGTCAGGAGTTCAAGACCAGGCTGGCCAACATGGTGAAGCCCCATACCTACTAAAAATATAAAAATTAGCTGGGCATAGTGGCAGGGGCCTGTAATCCCAGCTACTCGGGAGGCTGAGGCAGGAGAATCACTTGAACCCAGGAAGCAGAGGTTGCAGTGAGCCGAGATTGCATCACTACACTCCAGCCTGGGCAACAGAGGGAGACTCCATCTCAAAATAAAATAAAATAATAAAATAAAAATAAACATTTGTGCATCAACTGCTTATAACTATATATTCAGACATCCAGAATATGATTTTACTGTGACTGGACTTCAGAATGTGTGCTGTGTGTGATCCTAGGTGAAGTTGTGTGTGTTCAGGCCCTGCTGAGCATGTGTGACCATGTGCACCTTGTGCCTGCAAGTGCAGGTATGAGAGTGTGTGGATGTGCTTTGTGGGGGATCTGATTGTCATTCAGCAAACATTCACTCCTTTCCTGCCCTCCACCTCCATGGAAGGAGACTCTTTCCTGCCCCAATAAAGTTGGTCTTGGTCATGTAACTTACTTTGGCCATTGGAGTGTGGCAGAAGTGACAGCGTGCCAATTTCCAACCTAGGACTTAAGGAGAATTGTACTTATCCCTTCCCTTTTTTGGTAGTTTCACACCTTCATGGTGAGAAAAACAAGTTCTAGAGCAGGGCTGCCCCAGCGACCCACAAATCAGGCAGCAAGAAACATATGCGAATTGTTCTATGCCCTTGAGATTGTGTGGCTTTGTTATGCAGCACAAATGACTAACTCATGCTTATTTTGCAGGACCCTTGGCCTAGACTGTCTAACTTCTGGAGCCTTACTCCTAGAAAAGTGTCATGCCCAAATGTAATGATCAATAAAGACTTGTTATTGGATTAAATGTGCTTGCACATGTGATTGCATACACTGGACATACATGTGCATGTGCATAGGGCACCAGCCAGTGTGAGAGCCAGAACAGGCATGCGTGTGAGATGCACACTAATAGCAGAGTGGTAGCTAAGTAATATCTGTCTGCACACATCTGCCTGGGGGGCCACACAAAAGGGCCTGAGTTCATTTAGCTGTGGCCTCACTCCCTTTTCCAGAACCTTGCACATCTTGGAATGGAGCTGGAAACATCTTAGCCCTTGGAGGCAGGGAGGAAGCTTCCAGAACCATAGACAGCAGTAAACCCAACGCTGTATAACTGACCACACTTTCTCTCCCCTTCAAACTCCTTCAGCCTTCTTAAGATGGAGCACAACATTACCTTTGTGGCTATAGAGCTTAATTCATCTCCTGAGAAAAGTACTAGAAAGGGTCCCAAGTCCTTCGTGGTCTCGGCTGTCCAGTGCTGAGGGAGTCTAAAAAGAGATAATAACCAGTAAAGGGAAAAAACATGCTGTGGTGGACATCTGTTGCCTTTTCCCCCAGCACCCTTTTCTTTCAGGAACAGATTGTCTTATACTCATGTCAATCACATGGTCCCACTTCCTTGACCAATAAAATTGGCATGTGATGCAGGCTGACCAATCAGAGTCATCCCTGGGAGTTTTGATGGAACTATCAGAGAAGCTCTCCTTTCTCTGGTATCTCTGGCAGTAGGGGAGGATATTGGAGGACATTCATATTACCAAGTGGAAAAAGTAAAGACCACACCAAGGAACACAGAGCTGAGGGATGGGAGGAACATATTCCTGAAGATATCATTTGAGACACGGGATTCAGCCATGCCTGAAGACCACCAGTGGAGTTTCCCATTACATTCCATTCCTGAATTCAATACATTCCCGTTCTCTTTAGTTTGAATTAAATGATTGAATTTCTGCCATTTACATCACAGTGTTTCCTTCTTCTCCCTCCTCAACAGAAGAGTAATTATATATTTCTTCCTTTTAATTTACCATAACAGTCTTCTCTTAGAATAAGAAAAAACCTTTCTCTTGAACTTGGCAGGATAAAATAAAGGCACTGACCCAGAATCCACTGTTATTCTTGTATAGATCATAAATGCCTACAGTGAAGAGCATTACACTATCTTTGGTGACATCTCTAAAGGAGGTCTGCCCAATTAGCAGTGACAGCTGGTGGGAATGCAAAATCATACAGCCACTTTGGAAGACATTTTGGTGGTTTCTTACAAAAGCAAACATGTTTTTGCCATATAACCCAGCAAACACACTCTTTGGTATTTACACAAAGGAGTTGAAAACTTACGTCTACATGAAAACCTGTATATGGATGTTGATAGCAGCTTTATCCATAATTGCCAAAACTTGGAAGCAACCAAATGTCCTTCTGTAGGTGAATGGCTAAATAAACTGTGGTTCATTAAGACAATGAAATATGATTCAGCACTAAAAAGAAATGAGCTATCAAGCCAAAAAAGACCTGGAGAAAACTTAAGTGCATATTACTAAGTGAAAGAAATCTATCTGAAAAGGCTATCTACTGTATGATTCCAAATATATGATATTCTAGAAAAGGCAAAAGTATCAGTGGTTGCCAGGAATTAGGAGTAAGAGAGGAATGAGCAGGCAAAGCCCAGAAGGATTTTTAGGGCAGTGAAAATACTCCGTATGATACTATAATGGTGAATACCTGTTATTATATACTTGTCTGAACCCATAGAATGTAAAGAACCAAGAGTGAACCCTAATGTAAAATATGGACTTTGGATGATAATGAGAATCCAATGACGATAATGTCAACATAGGTTCATCAGTTCTAACAAATGTACAACTTTGGTGGGGGATCATGGGGAGCTTATGCGTGTATGGGGTCAGAGGGATATGGGAAATCTCTATCTTCTCCATTTTTCTGAGAACCTAAAACTAGTCTTAAAAATAGTCTCTGGGGTGAGGCATGGTGGCCCATACCTATAATCCCAACACTGTGGGAGGCTTAGGTGGGTGAATCCCTTGAGCCCAGGAGTTCAAGACCCACCTAGGCAACATGGTGAAATTCCATCCCTTAAAAAAAAATTACAAAAATTAGCTGGGTACAGTGATGTGCACCTGTGGTCCCAGCTACTTGGGAGGCTGAGGTGGGAGGATCACCTGAGCTCAGGGAGGTTGTGGCTGCAGTGAGCTGAGATCGCCCTCCTACACTCCAACCTGGGCAACAGAGCCAGACCTTGTCTTAAAAAAAAAAAAAAAAAAAATTCTGGGTTTCTGGCGTTTCAAAAAAAAAAAAAAAGGAAAGGTCAGGGCACATGGCTGCTACAGTCCTCTATTAAGCAATGTGCCACAGCAGGGGTCCCTGACCCCTGGGCCATGGACATGTACTGGTCTGTGGCCTGTTAGGAACTGGGCCACAGAGCAGAAGGTGAATGGTGGGTAACAATTGAAGCTTCGTCTGTATTTCTGGCTGCTCCCCATTGCTTGCATTGCTGTCTGAGCTCTGCCTCCTGTCAGATGAGCAGCATCATTAGATTCTTACAGGAGCATGAACCCTGTTGTGAATTGCACACACGAGGGATCCAGGTTGCATATTCCTTATGAGAATCTAATTCCTGATGATTTGTGGTGGAACAGTTTCATCCCAAGACCATTACCATCCTGCACCCCATCCCATGCCGCCTGTGGAAAAATTGTCTTCCACAAAGCTGGTCCCTGGTGCCAAAAATGTTGGGGACTGCTGTGCTTTAGAATCTGCCATGAATCTGCAGCCTCTATTATATAGCTCCCTATAGACTTTGCTTCCTACCGTCTTACGTTCTGCCTTATAGGCATTTGAGTTTGCAACCCTTGTTTTTGTTAGTATGCTACGCTGGTGACATTGACCAAATTGACCACGCATTAATTATAAGCTTAGTTGGTGATGACCTCAACGGAATAACGTGACATAAGTATTGTGACAATACTTCTTGCATGTATCTGCAGGTGGAATTGTAAACCTGGTGGTCCAAGATGGTCTAATTCGATCTTCCTATGTATCTCCTTATATTAATAGTGGTAACATTTGTGGTGGTGATTCAGCATTTCAATGCCTCTTCTCATGGCAACAACAAACGTTTTCCTTCTGAATCAACATTAACCTAGATGTTACTGCGGATCAAAATTAGACTCTACATTTTCAACCACAGAAATATTGGGCAGTAAAAGTTTTTCTTAATATTGATTGCCTACATAGGTTGTGTAATTAGGATATGTTTATAGTACTATGATTCGTGTGTGGCTGCTACAGAGCTGGAGGGGGTAAAGCAACAGTGTTTTCTCAGTTGTGTGAGCAGCATTACATTATAATAAATCGGTAATATTAAACTGGGCTGATGAGAGTTCCAAAAGACTACTTTAATGTTCATATGGAACCAAAAAAGAGCCCGCATTGCCAAGACAATCCTAAGCCCAATGAACAAAGCTGGAGGCATCATGCTACCTGACTTCAAACTATACTACAAGGCTACAGTAACCAAAACAGCATGGTACTGGTATCAAAACAGACATATAGACCAATGGAACAGAACAGAGCCTTCAGAAATAATACCACACATCTACAACCATCTGATCTTTGACAAACCTGACAAAAACAAGAAATGTGGAAAGGATTCCCTATTTAATAAATAGTGCTGGGAAAATTGGCTAGCGCTATGTAGAAAGCTGAAACTGGATCCCTTCCTTACACCTTATACAAAAATTAATTCAAGATGGATTAAAGACTTAAATGTTAGACCTAAAGCCGTAAAAACCCTAGAAGAAAACCTAGGCAATACCATTCAGGACATAGGGATGGGCAAGGACTTCATGTCTAAAACACCAAAAGCAATGGCAACAGAAGCCAAAACTGACAAATGGGATCTAATTAAACTAAAGAGCTTCTGCACAGCAAAAGAAACTAAGATCAGTGTGAACAGGCAACCTAGAGAATGAGAGAAAATTTTTGCCATCTACTTATCTGACAAAAGGCTAATATCCAGAATCTACAAAGAACACCAACAAATTTACAAGAAAAAAACAAAGCCCATCAAAAAGTGGGCAAAGGATATGAACAGACACTTCTCAAAAGGAGACATTTATGCAGCCAACAGACACATGAAAAAATGCTCATCATCACTGGCCATCAGAGAAATGCAAATCAAAACCGCAATGAGATATCATCTCACGCCAGTTAGAATGGCGATCATTAAAAAGTCAGGAAACAACAGGTGCTGGAGAGGATGTGGAGAAATAGGAACACTTTTACACTGTTGGTGGGACTGTAAACTGGTTCAACCATTGTGGAAGACAGTGTGGCGATTCCTCAGGGATCTAGAACTGGAAATACCATTTGACCCAGCCATCCCATTACTGGATATATACCCAAAGGATTATAAATCATGCTGCTATAAGGACACATGCACACATATGTTTATCGTGGCACTATTCACGATAGCGAAGACTTGGAACCAACACAAATGTCCATCAATGATAGACTGGATTAAGAAAATGTGGCACAGATACACCATGGAGTACTATGCAGCCATAAAAAAGGATGAGTTCATGTCCTTTGTAGAGACATGGATGAAGCTGGAAACGATCACTCTCAGCAAACTATCACAAGGACAAAAAACCAAACACCGCATGTTCTCACTTACAGATGGGAACTGAACAATGAGAACACTTGGACACAGGAAGGGGAACGTCACACACTGGGGCCTCTTGTGTGGTGGGGGAGGAGGAAGGGATAGCAGTAGGAGATACACCTAATGTAAATGACGAGTTAATGGGTGCAGCACACCAACATGGCACATGTATACATATGTAACAAACCTGCACATTGTGCACATGTACCCTATAACTTAAAGTATAATTTAAAAAAATAAGTAAATAAATAAATAAATAAATAAACAATTGCTGGCTTTGCAATTCTCTTTCCTCCAAAATCGCCAAGGCCTCAATTTACTCATTGCTGAAAAAGGACGACTCTATATTTTTAAATGAAGAGTGTTGTTTTTACCTAAATCAATCTGGCCTGGTATATGACAACATAAAAAAACTCAAGGATAGAGTCCAAAAACTTGTCAACCAAGCAAATAATTATGCTGAACCCCCTTGGGCACTCTCTTAATTGGATGTCCTGGGTCCTCCCAATTCTTAGTCCTTTAATACCTGTTTTTCTCCTTCTCTTATTCGGACCGTGTGTCTTCTGTTTAGTTTCTCAATTCATACAAAACCGTATCCAGGCCATCACCAATAATTCTATATGACAAATGCTCCTTCTAACATCCCTACAGTATCAGCCCTTACCCCAAAATCTTTCTTCAGTTGAATCTCTCCCACTGTAGGTTCCCATGCCGCCCCTAATCCCACTCGAAGCAGCCCTGAGAAACATCGCCCATTATCTCTCCATATCACCCCCAAAAATTTTCGCCACCCCAAAACTTTACCACTATTTTGTTTTATTTTTCTTATTAACATAAGAAGACAGGAATGTCAGGCCTCTGAGTCCAAGCTAAGCCATCATATCCCAGTGACCTGCACGTATACATCCAGATGGCCTGAAGCAACTGAAGATCCACAGAAGTGAAAACAGCCTTAACTGAAGACATTCCACCATTGTCATTTGTTTCTGCCCCACCCTAACTGATCAATGTACTTTGTAATCTGCCCCACTCTTAAGAAGATTCTTTATAATCTCCCCCACCCTTAAGAAGTTTCTTTGTAATTCTCCTCACCCTTGAGAATGTACTTTATGAGAGCCACCTCCTGCCCCCAAAACACTGCTCTTAACTCCACCGCCTATCCCCAAATCTATAAGAACCAGTGATAATCACACCACCCTTTGCTGACTCCTTTTTCGGACTCAGCCCGCCTGCACCCAGGTGAAATAAACAGCCATGTTGCTCACACAAAGCATGTTTGGTGGTCTCTTCACACAGACACGTGAGACAGGAGTTCGAGACCAGCCTGGCCAATCTGGTGAAACTCTGTCTCTACTAAAAATACAAAAATTAGCTGGGCATGGTGGCGGGCACCTGTAATCCCAGCTACTCGGGAAGCTGAGGCACAAAAATTGCTTGAACCCAGGAGGCAGAGTTTGCAGTGAGCCAAGATCACACTGTCAGGCCTCTGAGCCCAAGCCAAGCCATTGCATCCCCTGTGACTTGCACGTATACATCCAGATGGCCTGAAGTAACTGAAGATCCACACAAGAAGTAAAAATAGCCTTAACTGATGACATTCCACCATTGTGATTTGTTTCTGCCCCACCCCAACTGTTCAATGTACTTTGTAATCTCCCCCACCCTTAAGAAGGTACTTTGTAATCTCCCCAACCCTTAAGAAGGTTCTTTGTAATTCTCCCCACCTTCGAGAATGTACTTTGTGAGATCCACCCCTGCCCGCAAAACATGGCTCTTCACCCCCTATCCCAAAACCTGTAAGAACTAATGATAATCCACCACCCTTTGCTGACTCTCTTTTTGGACTCAGCCCGCCTGCACCCAGGTGAAATAAACTGCCATGTTGCTCACACAAAGCCTGTTTGGTGGTCTCTTCACACGGACGCACATGAAACACACGACTGCACTTCAGGCTGGGCGACAGAGCTAGATTCCATCTCAAAAAAAATAAAACGGAGTCACCTCCACTGAGAGGCCTCTGGACCACCCCATCTGAGCAGGCCACTCTTCCTTCTCTATCTTACCATCTTGTTTCTGTCCCAGTAGTTAGGGCTACCTCCAGTAATCCTATTTGTCCCTTTACTGTTTAGTGCATCTCGCTTGACTAGAAGCTCCATGAAAGCAGAGACCCTACCTGCCTCCTTCGCCACTAGACCCCCAGGGCCTGGTATGTGGTGATCGCTCAGGGCCCATTTCTTCCTTTCCTCCTCCTCCAAGGGTGGGGAAAGAGCATCAGAAGGTCTAGGTGGCCCCAGGCCCAAACAATGCTCCTTTAAAAGGAAATCAGATTGTTACAAAGGTCAGAGGCTGAAAAGTTATTTCCGCCTTTTATCCCTCTAAATTCTTCACTTCCTGAAAAAACAAACAAAAAAAAGCCACTGAGGGCCCTTGGACTAAATACAAGCCTGAGTTGCTGGGCAGAGGTCAGTCTTGTCCAGACATGGGAAAAAAATAACTCGAGTCAGACAGGTGGGTCACCAGAGAACGAATCCAGCCTGCAAATGGCCTGTGCAATCTTCAGCTCTGTCCAGACCTGCCTCCCTCTGGGGATGCCTTTAAAGGTGATGAATGACCTGGATGAATGGGTTTAGAAGATAAGAGGGAAAAACAAATATCACAGGTCAAATCGTTATTTGTCTTCAAGTTTAACACCGTCTACTGGACTGAAAGATGTCCAAAGAATAGTTGTTCAACTATGTAATTTCCTTTTTTTTTTTTTTTTTTTTGAGACAGAGTCTCGCTCTGTTGCCCAGGCTGGAGTGCAATGGTATGATCTTGGCTCACTGCAAGCAACCTCTGCTCCTGGGCTCAAACCATTCTCCTGCCTCAGCTTCCCAAGTAGCTGGGACTACAGGCATGTGCCACCACGCTCAGCTAATTTTAGTATTGTTAGTAGAGACAGGGTTTCACCATGTTGACCAGGCTGGTCTCGAACTCCTGACCTCACGTGATCCACCTGCCTCGGCATCCCAGAGTGCTGGGATTACAGGCGTGAGCCACTGTGCCCGGCCAACTACATAAATTCCTAACAACCTATCTCCAGAAAGTATAGGCACAACAGCACATGCAGTCATTCCTGTAATTAAGTGCTCCGGGAGGCCAAGGCAAGATCCCTTGAGCCCAGGAGTTTGAGACCAGCCTGGACAACATAGCAAGACTGTGTCTCTACAAAATATACAAAAATTGGGCTGGGTATGGTGGCTCACGCCTGTAGGCCCAGCACTTTGGGAGACCAAGGCAGGAAGATCGATTGAACTCAGGAGCTCGGGACCAGCCTGGACAACATAACGAGACCCAGTCTCTACTAAAACTCAAGAAAATTAGCCAGACGTGGTTGCATGTGCCTGTAGTCCCAGCACTTTGGGAGGCCAAGGTGGGTGGATCACCTGAGGTCAGGAGGTCGAGACCAGCCTGGCCAACATGGTGAAGTCTCGTCCCTACTAAAAATACAAAAATTAGCCAGGCACGGTGGCACACACCTGTAGTCCCAGCTACTTGGGAGGCTGAGGCAGGAGAATGGATTGAACCCAGGAGGCAGAAGCTGCAGTGAGCCGAGATCGCACCATTGCACTCCAGCCTGGGCAACAGAACAAGACTCCATCAAAAAAAAAAAGAAAGAAAGAAAGAAAGAAAGAAAGAAGAAAAGAAAATTAGCCAGGTGTGGTTGCATGCACCTGTAGTCCCAGCACTTTGGGAGGCCAAGGCAGGAGGATCAATCAAGGCTAGGAGTTTGAGACTGCAGAAGGAAACCCTGTCTCTAAAAACAAGGTCCAGCTAAAATCAGGGTCCAGCTCCACCACAAGCGCAGCTCCAGGGGCTGTTGAGTTTTGCCTCTACCATTCCAAGTAGTCTCTGCTCCAGACCAAGTCCCACCATCTGGCAGTCATGTCAGTCCAACCACAGTCATATCAGGGCGCTTCCAGGTTCTTTCATTGAGTGCCCCTTGAGGAGGCTGGAGGAGAGGCCAATGACATTTGCACTTGAGACTCCAGAGTCTAGATTTATAACCACTATGTTACGGCTGCCAGTGTGGCTGCAAGGACACTTCTTTCATTCATTCATTTACAATAGATGCAGCATCTGCTGTGTGCCAGATGCCATTCTAGGTTCTAGGGAAACAAGGCAAAGCCCCTGTTTTCCAAGGCATCCACATTCTAGGAAAGACTGCTACCAGCCTGGCGTGGTGGCTCATGCCTGTAATCCCAGTATTTTGGGAGGCCGAGGTGGGCGGATCACTTGATGTCAGGAGTTCAAGACTAGCCTGACCAACATGGGGAAACCCCATCTCTACTAAAAACACAAAATTAGCCAGGTGCGGTGGCGCATGCCTGTAATCCCAGCTACTTGGGAGGCTGAGGAGGAGAATAGCTTGAACCCAGGAGGTGGAGGCTGTGGTGAACCGAGATCGCACCACTGCACTCCAGCCTAGACAACAAGAGCGAAACTCCATCTCAAAAAAAAAAAAAAAAAGGAAACCACATCTCTACTAACAATACAAAAATTAGCTTGGCAAGGAGCTAGGTGATTATAGTACCAGCTACTCAAGAGGCTGATGCAGGAGAATCACTAAACCGCATCTCTACTAAAAATACAAAAATTAGCCGGGCAAGGAGCCGGGTGACTACAGTACCAGCTACTCAAGAGGCTGATGCAGGAGAATCACTTGAATCCGGGAGGCGGAGTTTGCAGTGAGTTGAGATTGCACCACTGCATTCCAACCTGGGCAACAGTGCGAGACCCTGTCTCAAAAGAAAAAAATAATATAAAGTGACCAGGTGTGGTGACTCACACCTGTTATCCCACCACTTTGGGTGGAAGCCGGAGGATCACTGGAGCCCAGGAGTTTGAAACCAGCCTAGGCAACATAGTGAGACCCTGTCTCTATATTAAACATACACACACATGCACACACACACACACACACACACACACAAAGGCAGCCAGACTATGCACTAGGAACTGCCCTGGGAATCCCTTTGCATTCTCACAACAATCCCATTTCACAGATGAAGAAACCAAGGCACAGAAATATTAAGTAACGTGTCCAGGTGCGGTGGCTCACGCCTCTAATCCCAGTACTTTGGGAGGCTGAGGCAGGCAGATCACGAGGTCAGGAGTTCGAGACCATCCTGGCCAACACGGTGAAACCCTGTTTCTACTAAAAATACAAAAATTAGCTGGGTGTGGTGGCAGGTGCCTGTAATTCCAGCTACTCAGGAAGCTGAGGCAGGAGAATTGCTTGAACCCGGGAGGCAGAGGTTGCAGTGAGCCGAGATCACACCACTGCACTCCAGCCTGGGTGACAGAGCAAAACTCCGTCTGAAAAAAAAAAAAAAAAAAAGAAGAAATACTAAGTAACTTGTCTGAGGCCACTTAGTTACCAAGACGTGGGAGCTGGGACTTGAACCCAGGCAGTCTGGCTGGATTCATGCCTGCAGCCTCTGCACTCCTGCTACTTACTGTGTGAGAAGCACCTGTTCTGTGGAAGGTTGTGGGCTGAGATCTTTCCATGAGTTCCACTCATTTATCCCCAAGGCTGTTCTTAAAGACAGGCATGACAGTTATGCCCATTTTACAGATGGGGCCCTGAGGCTCACAAGGGCACGCCACTCGCCCATTTCCAAAAAGCTATAGCTCGTTAGCAGAGGGCAGAATTCGGCCACCTCTCCCCTAGCTCGAAGGCTGTGATTGACACAGAGGTTTTGTTGTTGTTGTTGCTGTTGTTTGTTCCTTTTTCTTTTTTTTGAGACAGGGTCTTGCTCTGTCATCCCGGCTGGAGTGCAGTGGTGCGATCTCAGCTCACTGCAAACTCTGCCTCCAAGATGCAAATGATTCTCGTGCCTCAGCCTCGCAAGTAGCTGGAATTACAGGTGTGCACTACCACGCCCAGCTGTTTTTTGTAGAGATGGGGTTAGTAGAGATTTGTTTAATAGAGATGGGGTTTCACCATGGTCTCTACTAAACCCTGTCTCTACTAAAAATACAAAAATTACCCAGGCGTGGTGGCACATGCCTGTAGTCCCAGCTATTCAAGAGGCTGAGGCAGGAGAATCACTTGAACATGGGAGGTGGAGGTTGCAGTGACCCAAAATCATGCACTCTAGCCTGGGGTCTCGCTTTTGCCCAGGTTAGAGTGCAGTGGCACAATCACAGTGGCTCACTGCAGCCTCAAACTCCTGGGCTGAAGGGAATCCTCCCACCTCAGCCTCCCAAGTAGCTAGGACTATACACATGTGCCATCCTGGCGAGTTAACTTTTTGTGTGTTTTTATTTTCTCAAGACAGAGTCTTGCTCTGTTGCTCAGGCTGGACTGCAATGGCGTGATCTTGGCTCACCGCAACCTCCACCTCCTGGGTTCAAGCAATTCTCCTACCTCAGCCTCCCGAGTAGCTGGGATTACAGGTGTGTGCCACCATGCCTGGCTAATTTTGTATGTTTAGTAGAGACAGGGTTTCGCCATGTTGGTCAGGCTGCTCTCGAACTCCTGACCTCGTAATCCACCTGCCTTGGCCTCTCAAAGTGTTGGGATTACAGGCATGAGCCACTGAGCCTGGCCTGGTGAGCTAATTTTTAAATTTGTTATAGAGACAAGAGTCTCTCTTGTGTTGCCCAGGCTGGTCTCGACCCCCTGGCCTCAAGTGATCCTCCCACCTCAGCCTCCCAAAGTGCTGGGATTACAGATGGGTGTCACCGCACCTGGCCACTGAGGAGGATTTCATTATAAACCTGCCCTGAAGGGAGGGAATCCAATTTTACGAGAGGGTGTAGCCTGGTGAGGCCTGGATGACCTCCGGAGGCAGGGGCTTGTGCCTGGGCTGAGGCCTAAGGGTCAATGGGCAGACATGAAGTTGCCCCAGGCAGAGGGTACAATGTGGGCAAAGTCAGGAAGTGGCAGGGCTTGGATCACTCCAGGAAGAGAGAGGAGTCATGTGTCACAGGAGCTCGAGACCCAGAGAGGGAGGCAGGCAGGCAGGGACCAAGCTTGGGCACAGCCAGGAAGGCAGGACAGGGCATGGTGGGGCCAATGGAATCATTACCCAAGTCGGGGATTTTCAGGGAAACAGCTTAGATGAGGCCAGGTGTACAGTAGCTCCCACCTGTAATCCCAGCATTTGAAAGGAGTTTGTGTTCCTGTAGTAGCATACTTGGGAGGTTGAGGTGGCAGTATCACTTGAGCCCGGGAGTTCAAGGCTAAAGTGAGCTGATTGAGCCATTGCACTCCAGCCTGAGCAACAGAGAGATACGCTGTCTCAAAGGAAATACAAATTAAAAAACCAGCCGGGCATGCTGGCGTGTGCCTGTAGTCTCAGCTACTTGGGACACTGAAGTGGGAGGATCGCTTGAGCCCAGGAGTTCAAGGCTGCCGTGAGCTATGATTGTGCCTCTGCAGTCCAGCCTGGGTGACAAAGACCCTGTCTCTTAAAAAAAAAAAAAAAAAACAACTTAGATAAGAGGATGCTGTGCCTCCCTGGGGGTCTTCAGTCACCCATGGTCCTGGCAAGAGGAGGGCCAGGAGAGAGCTTCACCCACCTGCTGTCCTGCCCATGTGACATCCGCAGGTGCTGCCATGGCCACGACTGTTGTTACACTCGAGCTGAGGAGGCCGGCTGCAGCCCCAAGACAGAGCGCTACTCCTGGCAGTGCGTCGATCAGAGCGTCCTGTGCGGTGAGTCCCCAGCGGCACCATGCCACACACCCCGAGTATCCCCTGGGCACCCTGGCATAGCCAGATGACTTCCGTGCCCCTGTTGCAATAACCACTGCTTCCAAGTCTCTATAGACCACCCCTTGAGTATATCTCATGTAAGTGATATTTATTTTATTTATTTTTTGAGTCAGAGTCTCGCTCTGTCACCCAGGCTAGAGTGTGCTGATGTGATCTTGGCTCACTACAACCTCTGCCTCCTGGGTTCAAGCGATTCTCATGCCTCAGCCTCCCAAGTGGCTAGGACTACAGGCATGCACCATCACGCCCAGCTAATTTTTGTATTTTTTTCAGTAGAGGTGGGGTTTCACCAAGTTGGCCGGGCTGGTCTCAAACTCCCCACCTCAAGTGCTCTGCCCGCCTCGGCCTCCCAAAGTGCTGGGATTACAGGCATGAGCCGTGGTGTCTGGCCCTAATGTGAGTGATCTTTAACACTGAGCACTTGAAAAAGAAAACCCCGAAGAAACCTAATTATTTGATGTCTGGACGACAAGGAAGAAGATAGAAATGGCATCAGATAATAAACAGTGTAAATGTTTATCAGAAAGGGCCTGGTGGTCGGGACAAGTAGGAGGATCGCTTGAGTCCAGGAGTGCATCTCTACAAAAAAGTTAAAGGATTTTTTAACATTGGCCAGGCGTGGTGGCACACATCTGTGATCCCAGCTACTTGGGAGGCTGAGGCAGGAGGATTGCTTGAAGCCCAGGAGGTTGAGGCTGCAGTGAGCTGTGATCAAGCCACTGCACTCCAGCCTGGGTGACACAGCAAAATCCAGTCTCAAAAAATAATAATAATAATATTTTACATAACCAACCACTTCTAAAGATTAAAAAAAACCCCATGATTAAAAACCTCAGGTCCCTCAGGCAATCATACCAGATATCGAAACAAAGCAATAACATAAGGACTGCAGTATTTATTTTATTTTTGTATTATTTATTTATTCTTTGTTAGTTTGTTTTTGGAGTGTGGGTTTTGTTTTGTTTTTTGATTTTTTTATTTTGTTATACTCAATTTTATTCTTATTGCTCAGGCTTGAGTGCAATGGCCTGTTCTCAGCTAACTCAACCTCCGCCTCTTGGGTTTGCGTGATGACGGTTCCACGTCATCGGCCCTCCGCCTCTTGGGTTTGGATGATGATGGGTCCACGTCATCGGCCCTCCGCCTCTTGGGTTTGCGTGATGATGGGTCCACGTCATCGGCCCTCCGCCTCTTGGGTGTGGATGATGATGGGTCCACGTCATCGGCCCTCCGCCTCTTGGGTGTGGATGATGATGGGTCCACGTCATCAGCCCTCCGCCTCTTGGGTGTGGATGATGATGGGTCCACGTCATCGGCCCTCCGCCTCTTGGGTTCGGGCGATGATGGGTCCACGTCATCGGCCCTCGGCCTCCTGGGTTTGGGTGGTTTTTCTGCCTCAGCCTCCTGAGTAGCTAAGGGAGGTGTCTTGAGATTATCATCCGCTGAGGGTGGGGGTGAGGGTGGAGGTGAGGGTGGAGCTGAGGGTGGAGGTGAGGGTGGAGCTGAGGGTGGAGGTGAGGGTGGAGGTGAGGGTGGAGGTGAGGGTGGAGCTGAGGGTGGAGGTGAGGGTGGAGGTGAGGGTGGAGCTGAGGGTGGAGGTGAGGGTGGAAGGGGAGTAATCAGGCACTCGGGAGGTGTCTTGAGATTATCATCCGCTGAGGGTGGAGGGGGATAGAGCAGACACTCGGCAGGCCTGTTGATATTATCATCCGCTGAGGGTGGAGCTGAGGGTGGAGGTGAGGGTGGAGCTGAGGGTGGAGGTGAGGGTGGAGCTGAGGGTGGAGGTGAGGGTGGAGGTGAGGGTGGAGCTGAGGGTGGAGCTGAGGGTGGAGGTGAGGGTGGAAGGGGAGTAATCAGGCATTCGGGAGGTGTCTTGAGATTATCATCCGCTGAGGGTGGAGGGGGATAGAGCAGACACTCGGCAGGCCTGTTGATATTATCATCCGCTGAGGGTGGAGGGGGATAGAGCAGACACTCGGCAGGCCTGTTGATATTATCATCCGCTGAGGGTGGAGCTGAGGGTGGAGCTGAGGGTGGAAGAAGAGTGATGAGACACTCGGGAGGCGTCTTGAGATTACCATCCGCTGAGGGTGGAAGGGGATGGAGCGGACACTCGGGAGGTGTCTTGAGGCTCAGGGAGTTTTCAGTTATAGAACGTTGTTGAGTTGGAGGAGGTGGCTGGTGGCCCATCCTGTTTCTTAAAGTTTCAGCTGTGAGGTAGGGCCAGTGGGGCAATCCTGAAGAATGACGATGCTCCGCTGCCGCCATTCTGACCTGTAGGGACAAAGGAGGGAATGCTTTCACACATATCCATTTGATGGACAAAATTACCGCCACCAACACAGTCTGCACCTTCTGTTGCTGGTGATAGATTTTTGCACCTTTCCATCCTCCAGGTTTCAAAATAGCAGTATCAGTGTCATAATATCACCCTTCCACTGAGTACTGCCGACAGCTGGGGGGTAAAGAAAAGTCATTGGGACACACTGTTGTCTCCACATGCCACTGTGTCTGTCTGCAAATGTAGGCAGGCTGGGGTCCTGCCCCAGGGAAGACAGAGTCATAACAGAGTAATAAAGAAGCATGTTTGAGACACAGGAGTGTCTATGTCTATCCTCATTCCTCCCTCACAGCCATCACCAGAGCATGTTTCTTGCACCAGGTCAACAGACAGTAAGAGACCGTAAGAGAGGCATGAAAAGCCCATTGTCCACACATGTTGCAGCTTCTTTTTGGAGAATGTTTTCCAGGCCTTTTATGTTCTGTCTCTGATTCTCAGAACTCTGCAAGGTCAGTGTGACCACCCTGCTCCAAATCTAAGAAAACAGAGGTTTCCAGAGGAAGGAGAAATTGTGCCCAGGGTCACACAGCTTGCAAGAGGCAGAGTGGAAGTTGATTCCAGCTCTGCCTGCAGGCCCCTCTCATTTCCCCTCTGTTTCCCTTCTTGACAAAGGATCTTCTTCACTCTGGAGGTGCCACCCATGAGAACAAAGAGCTCTGGAGAGATGTGGATTCCTGAAGAGCTGCAGGGGAACTGGGAGAGGGTTTTCTGACAGAACAATCTTATCTCAAGAAGTCAGTTAGGCATGGCTGTAATCTTTCTTTTCACTCCCAGGTAATACCAAATTGTAAGTGCACTAAGACATGAACAATACTTTTGTCCATGGAAAAATGAGGTGGGAATTCTAAACAAAGCAAGTTTTAAAACTGTGTTTCACTTCAAGCATACAAGTCCCATCACATGTAATCATAGGACTCAGCAGCTTTTGAAGGTGGCTCAGAGGCCACACAAGAACCAGCTTAGCTGAGCATCATTTAAGGCCTTCATTTGGAATTGTCCCTGTGGGTAATAAGTTACATTCACTCTTCACTAATTTACAGTCAGGGCCCATTTGCTATTACAAATACGGGACCTCTGACACTTAGAATATTAGATCAGGGGCCCCACTGGGTGGGGATGAAAGTGTTTTTGCACAACATGGTTACCAACAGGGATGGGACTGTGATGCTTGTAGGCAGCCGTTCTCTCTGCCATCTCCCTCTGCAGGGCTTGAGCACAGAGCTGTAGGGAGAAAAATGTATCCATGTCCTGACCTGGCAGACTATGTCCAAAAGCAAGGAAAACAAGCAAACTTACCCAGTTGCAAAGAGGCTTTCTTGCAGAAGGAGGGATCTGAAAAAGCCAACACATGAGAAATTGAATGTTGAGAGAGTCTAAGGGCCGTGGCATCATCTGCATCAGCACTGAACTATCCTGCAACTGCGGGGAGGAAGCTCCTTACTTTGCATTTGTGGTAGTCCTCTGCCCGCCGCCGCAACTCTTGCGCACGTTGAAACATTTTCCTATGGATTACAATCACTTTCATCAGATAAAGCACCACTTTCAGGATGATTTTAAATAATCTGCCATATTTCTGTTATCCTCACAACTGTACCCTTACACAATCTATCTATACCTAGAAAACGTATTTCAGATGGCTATAAGAGTACAGTCTGAGCCGGTCACGGTGGCTGACGCCTGTAATCCCAGCACTCTGGGAGGGCGAGGCGGATGGATCATGAGGTCAGGAGATTGAGACCATTGTGGCTAATATGGTGAAACCCCTTCTCTACTAAAAATACAAAAAATTAGCCAGGCATGGTGGCAGGCACCTGTAATCCCAGCTACTCGGGAGGCTGAGGCAGGGGAATCACTTGAACCTGGGAGGCGGAGGTTGCAGTGAGCCAAGATCACGTCATTGCACTCCAGCCTGGGTGACACAGCGAGACTCCATCTCAGAAAAACAAAAACAAAAACAAAAACAAAAAAACTGTACAGTCTGATCCAAACTGTTGCTATATTGATTCCTCCTCTTGCTTACTGCCTGCTGACTTCTGAGATGATAGTTTCCTTCCCCATTCTCAGTATATCCCTAATTCATCCTTCATTGAGCATCTTTTATCATAAAGCTGTATTCTCTTTGTATTAATATCCTTACCGTGTTTCACAGGGCAGAAACAGCTGGGCTTATAAACAGGCATAGTCCTTTTGAAGGAGGTGGTTGATCCTACAACAATACACTTTCCTAAGGATGACAACAACTCACCCCACCCCTAGAATGGCTGGTATGAACCGAGTTTCCACACAGTCTAGCTGGCAATGGGGTCAGGAGACGTTTTGCTACTTCACATCTTTTGGTCACTGGTAAATATTAAGGTACTTTGTTTTCTGTTTTGTGAACTCTCTCTCTCTCACGATATGTCTTCTGACCATTTGTTCCTATTTATGCATTTACTGGGTCTAAACATTGTACAAAGGTTAAAAACAACACTCCAATGGGCGTTTCCCAGGAGGGTGGGGTTCAGTTTCTGAACTCACTTGTAGGTGTGTATTTCTTTCATATCCAATTTCCCATTTTCCTCTGCCTCTGATACCTACCTCTCCTTTTCTGCATGCTCACATTCTTTCATGCTTAGTTTCCTCAGATTAGAAGGGAGAGAAATGCACACACATGATCCACCAGCCCGTGTGGGATTCCCTCTGCCCTTCTGGCATCTGAAGGCTGGGATTCAAAGATCCCCCCTGCAACCTTTCCACAAATGAACCAACTGATTCTCACAACCGAAGGGAGAATTGACACCTCCCATTGAGGGACAAAAAAAAGTCACACTCTGGCCTGCTGGCAAGTCACCTGTCATTTCCAGCTCATCTTCATAGTTCCATAGTTAGTCCTATTCTTTAGTAAATATAAAGACTATTAAAAGCTTCTATGAGGTGCACTATGTGTGTTTCTGGGGTCAGTCTTGTGCTTGACACAGCGAAAGCTCATTTTAGTTCAGTGTGAAAAACCAGACCTCACCAATTCATCACAACTAACTCCATCGGAAGCAGAGGATTGCTCCTCATCTGACTCCTCCTGTGTGAGACCTGATTCTCAGTCAGAGGCTGATGCCGGAACTGAGACCATCAGCCATAGAGAGATCCTTCCAGAATATGGTGTCATTAACCCCGCAGTTCACTACTGCACTTTGCCATGATTCAGGACTGGAACTCTTGTCATCGACTTTAAAGATCCTGGTTGACAGAAAAGGCAATCTGAATGCTGGGCGCATCTATTGAATTACAAATGATCGGAATGGCTCCTAAGTCAGGGTGTTATGTCCTGAAAATAGGTGACAACTGCAAACCATCCACCCTGGTGTTGACTGACTTTAACAAGGTTCAGTTCACAGAGATTGAGGGCAGAAAAAGGAAACAGCCTAAAAAGGGTAAGTTTGCTGTGTTGCCCTCACACCACTTGATTCATGGTCCTGATCCTAAGGATCTCACCTGATACTTGGTTTTATAGGAAGGATGTGTAAAATTCCCAGAATGCTAGGAAACAGGGACGAAAACACTTCAAAGAGAAAGTTAATGAACTTGTTTCTGACCACAGGGCATCCTTCAGCACATGCTGTCTGGAGTGGCCTCCAACAAGGAGTGTGTGGTGAGGTGCTGAGAATGCAATGGGAGCAGGGTCCTGTCCCCACGCTACAGAAGCTCACAGTTTAATGCAAATGAGAAGCCAGTGAGGACATCACTACTCCTGCTGTGCACTTGGGAACTAGAAACACAAAACCTGACTCTGGAGGGAAGCTAAGGAAGCATTCTACTCTTGAGTTGACATAAGTGCGTCTGAAGCTTCTGATCTCCGATGAGAACAATGGGGGACACCAAACAGAATATAAAACCCATGATTGAATACATCAAATTGCTAACATGGCAGTAAACAGACATGAGGTGAAGATGGAGAAGAAGGAAACCCAGGACGAAAGTCAGCCTCGCATTTGGAACCCATTTCCCTGAGTTTCATTGCTGAATTCCAGAAGGAACTACTGAGATGCAAAGAAGCACAGCAGCTTTTGCACACATGCGTGGGATTAGATGGAAAACAAGTGGATTGAGGGTCTGCCAATGAAAGCGACCCATACTGAAGTCCACTGGCTCTGGTTGAGACCCAGAAGAGTCATGCATCAGAATAGAGGTGGACAGGAAATACCCTGGCCTTTGTAGGGACTGAGCCTGCACCGACGACCTCAATTGCAGCCTGTATGGAGGACCCCTGACCATCCCCCAGAAGTAGACTCCCATCTCTTCTGCAGCAAGATAACATGCTACTAGGCCTCAATTCATTGCTAAATATTTTTTAACAAGTATCTCACATTTAACAAAAAAAGATCAGTCATATGGCAGCAAAATACAATGTAATATGACCAAAACATGAAAGACTGTGAAAATGAATCTGGAGGTGACCCAAGCATTGAATTCAACAATCCAGGCTGGGTGTGGTGGCTCACACTGGGAGGCTGAGGTAGGCAGATCACCTGAGGTCAGGAGTTCAAGACTAGCCTGGCCAACATGGTGAACCCCTGTCTCTACTAAAATTACAAAAATTGGGCTGGGCACGGTGGCTCATGCCTGTAATCCCAGCACATTGGGAGGCCGAGGTGTGCGGATCATGATGTCAGGAGTTCTAGACCAGCTTGGACAATATGGTGAAACCCCGCCTCTACTAAAAATACAAAAATTATCCGGGCATGGTGGCATATGCCTGTAGTCCCAGCTACTCAAGAGGCTGAGGGATAAGAATCGCTTGAACCTGGGAGGTGGAGGTTGCAGCGAGCCAAGATCATGCCACTGCACTCTAGCCTGGGTGACAGAGTGAGACTCTGTCTCAAAAAAAAAAAAAAAAAAAAAATTTGGCCAAATGTGGTGGCACACACCTGTAATCCAAGCTACTCGGGAAGCTGAGGCAGAATTGCTTCAAACTGGGAGGCAGAGGTTGCAGTGAGCCAAGATTGCACCATAGCACTCCAGCCTGGGCGACAGAGCGAGACTCTATCTCAAAATTAAAAAAAAAAAAAAAAGGCTGGCTGTGGTGGCTCACGCCTCTAATCCCAGCACTTTGGGAGGCTGAGGCGGGTGGATTACCTGAGGTCAGAAGTTCGAGACCAGCCTGGACAACATGGTGAAACCCCATCTCTAGGAAAAATACAAAAATTAGCTGGGCGTGGTGGTGGGCACCTGTAATCCCAGCTACTTGGGAGGCTGAGGCAGGAGAATCGCTTGAACCTAAAAGGCAGTGAGCTGAGATTGTGCCATTGCACTACAGCCTGGGCAACAACAGCAAAGCTCCATCTCACGAAAAAAAAAAAAAAAAAAAAGGAGAAAGGAAAACCAATGCCAGTACTAGCAACTCCTCTTCCCCCGAAAAGATGACAAACAAGAATGTAGGAAGGGAAAGGAATTATACAGCTTAAACTAATGAAGCAGAAAGGACAAACTCAATTTTGAACCCACTGAATTTGCCACAAATATTGTAGAAAATATTCTCAAGGACTTTACAGTTGTCTACTTTGATTGGCACATGGTTCATACAACAGTATTTGTGTCAAGGCACATCTTACTCTTTTTTGGCGGTCTTCCTCTTTCCATTGATTTTGTCATGATGGTTGATTTTCGTTGTCACCTTCATCTTATGGATTTTAGCTCTAACTTTTCTTTTCACATATCTCCGTAGAGTAATGATGTCTTTCCGGCCAATTTTATTTCCTGGAAAGGAAGAAACTCTTTTCTTTGTGTACATACAAATGGACCTCAGCCCTTGCTGAGAGTGAGGACAGGAGAAGGTGAGAAACCTGAGGGCAAGAAGCTGTTCTTTCCCTTTCCAGGGCAAACTCATTTCCACACTATGGGGACTCCAACAGAGCCATACCTTCCTGTCTACGTCGGTTGGACCTCCAGGCTCTCTGTTGTACATCTGTGGATCCATCATGTCCATTTTCAGACTGGAAGATAGTCTTCAGGAAAGACAACTAGGAAATAATAATATAAGAATGACGGCTGGGCACGGTGGCTCATGCGTATAATCCCAGTACTTTGGGAGGCCGAGGCAGGTGGATCACGGGGTCAGGAGTTCAAGACCAGCCTGGCCAAGATGGTGAAACCCCGTCTCTACTAAAAATACAAAAATTAGCCGGGCATGGCAGCGGGCGCCTGTAATCCGAGCTACTCGGGAGGCTGAGGCAGAGAACCGTTTGAAGCTGGGAGGCGGAGGTTGCAGTGAGCCGAGATCACACCACTGCACTCCAGCCTGAGCGACAGAATGAGACTCTGTCACACACACACACAAAGAATGACATGAGGCTGGCACGGTGGCTCACTCCTGTAATCCCAGCACTTTGGGAGGCCGAGGCAGGCGGATCACCTGAGGTCGGGAGTTTGAGACCAGCCTCACCAACATGGAGAAACGCTGTCTCTGCTAAAAATACAAAATTAGCCAGGCATGGTGGTGCATGCCTGTAATCCCAGCTAGTCGGGAGGCTGAGGCAGGAGAATCACTTGAACCCAGCAGGAAAAGGTTGTGGTGAGCTGAGATTGTGCCATTGCACTCCAACCTGGGCAACAAAATTGAAACGCTGTCTCAAAAAAGAAAATAGGCCAGGTGCGGTAGCTCACACCTGTAATCCCAGCACTTTGGGAGGCTGAGGCGGGTGAATCACAAGGTCAAGAGATGGAGACCATCCTGGGCAACATGGTGAAACCCCGTCTCTACTAAAAATACAAAAATTAGCTGAGCATGGTGATGCACGCCTGTAGTCCCAGCTACTCGGGAGGCTGAGGCAAGAGAACTGCTTGAACTCAGGAGGCAGATGTTGCAGTGAGCCAAGATCCCACCACTGCACTCCAGCCTGGTGACAGAGTGAGACTCCATCTCAAAAAAAAAAAAAAAAAAAAAAAAAAAAATGACATGAATATACTTCACACAACGGAACTGTACACTTCAACACGGTTAGATGGTAATTATCATCTTCTAAGTATTTTACCACAGGTTAACATGTTTCACAACTTGAAAAGGAAGTAATTACCTTCAGCTCTCTGAGTTCTAGAATTTGTAACATTTCACCCCCTGCTCCTTCCTGATCTGCACTGGAGCATCTTCCTTCTGTCCCTGCTCTACTCAGAGTTCACTTTCCCTTCCCTCACATCAGCTTCATTGAGGCTGGTTTGAACTTAACGCAAAACATTCTCACTAATGACTGAATTCCCACCAAGATTTCCATATTATCACAGTATGCTTTTAATCTTCTAAGATATTAAATATTTGTTCTCATCATAGCGAAACTGCAATGCAAATCCCATCTCAGATGTGGGTCAGATACCTATGAATCTCCTGAGGTAGTCATTGAAATGACTTTTTTCTTGAGATGGAGTGTCACTCTCAACCATGCTGAAGTGCAGTGGCGCTACCTTGGCTCACGGCAACCTCCACCTCCCAGATTCAAGCGATTCTTGTGCCTCGGCCTCCCAAGTAGCTGGGATTACAGGTGCCTGCTACCATGCCTGGCTAATTTTTGTCTTTTCAGTAGAGATGGGGTTTCACCATGTTGGCCCATCTGGTCTTGAACTCCTGACCTCAAGTGATCCACCTGCCTCAGCCTCCCGAAGTGCTGGGATTACAGGCATGAGCCACCACACCTGGCCTGAAATAATATCTTTCAAATTCTTGGTAGAATTTGTTTTTTCCTGATTTCTGCACATAGGATAAAAAAAAAAATCATGTACTAGGATTTCGAGAGAAGCAATGGGTAATCTAAAAAGATGAAAAGAGCAACCACGTCAATCCCACAGCTACTGCTAGATTTCATAGGAAAGGTAGCTGGCCCAGTTTGGAGCTAGGAGAAATGTCAAACACATGAAGAAATGACAAGCAAAGAAATGCCATCACGCATGAATGCTTCATGGCACCCATGATGTCCCTGCTTAGGAGGTAATGGTATAGATGACTAGATGACAAGGACAAAGATGAGAGGTGCGAAGTTGTCCAAGTCCAACAGCTCAACTGAACTTTCCTAAATGGAACTGTTAAAAAGTGGTAAATTTAAAAACTTCCCCTGGCTCACGTGGTGGCTCACGCTTGTAATCCCAGCACTTTGGGAGGCTGAGGCGGGTGGATCATTTGAGGTCGGGTTTTGAGACTAGCCTGGCCAACATGGTAAAACCCCGACTCTACTAAAAATACAAAAATTAGCTGGGCATGGTGGTGGGCACCTGTAATCCCAGCTACTTGAGAGGCTGAGGCAGGGGAATCGCTTGAAGCCAGGAGGTGGAGGTTGCAGTGAGCCGAGATCACACCATTATACTCCAGCCTGGGCAACAGAGGGAGACTCGTCTCGGGGGTGAGAAAAGAAAAGAAAAGAAAAAAAAAAAAAAAAAAAGCTTCCTCCAATTTATACCGAAAATTCTCTGTTCAGGACTAAGTGGCATAGAGAATGTTAAATGTGCCTAGATATCTTCATAACTCATATATTTTCTGTTTTCTACATATCTTGAAAGGCAGTGCCAAATGATGTGTAATTATCTAGGTGGTTAAACTGAAACATACTTCCTCTTCCCTTGAATATAAAAAAGCATTGTGGTATTAGTACTTTTATCTTGGATCATTGTTCAGAAGGAGGTTCAGCCCCCAGACAACCACATTTTTACTGTCATGAATGGCAAGACAAAATGTAGAGCTCAACTTACCCAAAGGAAAAAAGGCTCAAAAGACAAATTATGGCACAACTTAGCAGCCAAATTCTTACCAAGTACAGACTTTTGACATACTGATCTCTCTCCAGTTGCAAGTGGGAACATGCACTTTGAATGATGTCATTCAAAATTACCCTGCCCAGACACACTTTTCATTGATTCTCTTGGAGGGCAGTTCTAAGAGATTCTCTGGGGCTTTCTCTGCATCATGAGATGCAGTGCAGTTCTGCCCTTCACCTTCCGGCAGTTTGTCACCTCGTCCCTATGACCTCAGAGGAACTTTGTCTCAGGCCAATTGTTTGTTCCTTGGGCTCTTTCATTTCCCCTAAAAATCATTTGCTGCCCCTCTAAATGGCCTACATCTCCATCTATCTCCCTCTCCCCTCAGAAGAGGGTGCTCTTTAAGCATCAACCATCCGGCCCTTCTAGCAGTCTCATTTTTCAGCTGGTTCCCATGTTTATGCCTGTTCTATGTTTTTCTTTTCCTGTTAAGCTGTCTGTTGTCAGCTCATTTCTGCAGTGAATCTTCAGAGAGGAGATTGCAAGCTTTCCTTCCACCCATACGATAGAACTATAAAGCAGAAGAGTTTAGAAAGAATTTCCTATTTAAGTGATGAAACCTCATACTCCATTTGTGATAAATAGCACAAAGGTTAAAAAAACTTATTTTTGACCAAAAGCTCTGTTGACATTCTATTAAACAAACACCAACCTATTTAATTTTCATAATGTTAATGGCAGACATTTTCATAATTCTTATGCTAATAAATCATTTCCCTGATTTTTTGGGTAAAACCACATATTCATAATGAAGTCCAGAAATGTGAATTGTTTTATATAATTTATTCTTATTTGTGATTACAAGTATACCTCTACAGAAAGTTAGTATACTCACACAAAGGTAATTTGTGCAGAAGAGAATGGTAAATGTGTAAGGTCTCAGAAACTCAATAATGATAATTATCAAATTATCCAATTTTTGTGGAGATGGGGTTTTGCCATGTTGGCCAGGGTGGTCTCGAACTCCTCCACAAAAGTCAGTCTCACGATGACGATAGACAGCCAGAGTATTGATAACCTGGAATAATAATAGTTGAAATAATGAAAAGGTCAATGACACCGACAATTATTTCACTCAGAAAGAATCATCCTTAGAAACCGTCAACCTCCTCCAAAAGGTAACCACATCCCTCATGTATCAACGTGGGATTCCACTGCTACAAAAAAGAACAGAAGTTAGAAGTCTCATGTTTTTCAGATGGCTGGTAGTGTTTTTAGGCATTGCAAATGTGGGGTGCTGTCTTTCTTGGTATAAAGCAGGGATATCCAATCTTTTGACTTCCCTGCCTATATTAAAAGAAGCAAAGTTGTCTTGAGCCACACATAACATACACTACCACTAACAATAGCTGATGATCTAAAAAAAAAACTCTTTTTTTTTTTTGGAGACAGAGTTCCGCTCCACTCAGTCGCCCAGGCTGGAGTGCAGTGGTGCAATCTCGGCTCACTGCAACCTCCAGCTCCTGGGCTCAAGCCATTCTCCTCCCTCAGCCTCCCGAGTAGCTGAGATTACAGGTCTCTGCCACCATGCCCGACTAATTTTTGTATTTTTAGTAGAGATGAGGTTTCACCATGTTGGCCAGTCTGGCCTTGAACTCCTGATAGGCGATCTGCCTGCCTCGGCCTCCCAAAGTGCTGGGATTACAGGTGTGAGCCACCGTGCCCAGCCATTTTTTTTTGTTTTTGCTTTTGTTTGGTGTTTTGTTTTTGAGATGGGGTCTCACTCTGTCACCCAGGCTGGACTGCAGTGGCGTGCTCTCGGC
This sequence comes from Pan troglodytes, assembly GCF_028858775.2. Lineage (NCBI taxonomy): Eukaryota > Metazoa > Chordata > Mammalia > Primates > Hominidae > Pan > Pan troglodytes. Next base: position 25,142,099 of record NC_072416.2, on the reverse strand, counting down.
TCACTGCAACCTCTGCCTCTCAGGTTCAAGTGATTCTCCTGCCTCAGCCTCCTGAGTAGCTGGGAGTACAGGTGCCTGACAATGCACTCAGCAAATTTTTGTATTTTTTGTGGAGATGGGGTTTTGCCATGTTGGCCAGGGTGGTCTCGAACTCCTGACCTCAGGTAATCTGCCCACCTCAGCCTCCCAAAGTGCTGGGATTACAGGCATGAGCCACTGTACCTGGCCAAAATCTCCTAATGTTTTAAGAAAGTTTACAAATTTGTGTTGAACTGCATTCAAAACCGTCCTGGGCCACATGCAGCCTGTCACTCATGGGTAAGACAAGCTAAGTATAAAGTAATTATCTTTTCTTTTTGTTTGGAGACAAAGTCTTGCTCTGTCACCCAGGCTAGATTGCAGTGGCATGATCTCAGCTCACTGCAACCTCCGCCTCCCGGGTTCAAGCGATTCTCCTGCCTCAGCTACTGAGTAATTGCGATTACAGGCGCCTGCCACCGCACTCGGCTAATTTTTGTATTTTTAGTAGAAACAGGGTTTCACCATCTTGGCCAGGCTGGTCTCCAACTCCTGACCTCATGATCCACCTGCCTCGGCCTCCCAAAGTGCTGGGAATACAGGTGTGAGCCACTGCACCTGGCCAGTAGTTATCTTTTCTTTAAAGTTATTTACTTGTTTTTTAAATTGATGTATAACATTGGATGCATTTATTATATATCACATGGTAAAAGAATCCCTCTAAATAATACTTCTCTCTTGGATTATATGAATCTTTGTCATGTAAAGCTCAGCATAAGTAAAAAAAAAAAAAATACAATGAAGAGATTACTTCATTCACAAATAAGTATCAAATTTTAGTGCTTAAAAATTAACAAGGTGGGCCGGGCGTGGTGGCTCACGCCTGCAATCCCAGCACTTTGGGAAGCCGAGGTGGGTGGACCACGAGATCAGGAGATTGAGACCATCCTAGCTAACACGGTGAAACCCATCTCTACTAAAATTACAAAAAATTAGCAGGGCATGGTGGCACGCGCCTATAGTTCCAGCTACTTGGGAGGCTGAGGCAGAAGAATCACTTGAACCCGGGAGGCAGAGGTTGCAGTGAGCCGAGATCGCACCACTGCACTTCAGCCTGGGTGACAGAGCGAGACTCTGTCTCAAAAAAAAAAAAAAAAAAAAAATTACCAAGGCGGAGATCATGAAAATGGCATGAATAGTGTGGGATTTCTCTAAGATTGTTGATATTAATTCCATTAGACTCTTATGTGAGTGAAGACGAAGACTTCCCCTGAGTAAGTTCAGACAGCTTGTGATAACATTTCTACATCGATTCCTCAGGATTTAACTATATATTCTTGAAAACATCTGAATTTTAAATGTTTCTTTCAAGATGGTGAATTAAACAGAGATAGCCCTTCATCAGGTTGAACTCAGCATATGCTGAGTCTGAAATGGAAATGATGGAGTTAGAGAACCATACAACAATGGTAATGATTTCAGAAACATGCTGTTGAGCAGAACAAAGCAGACACAAAAGAGTACCTATGGCATGGCATGCATCTGTATACGCGAAATTCCAGAATAAGCAAGCTAACCTATGATAAGAAAGAGACTGGCTGGGAAGAGTGAGAGTTCACTTTCTGGGGTGACATAATAGTGTAGATCTTGGCTGGGCACGGTGGTTCACGCCTGTAATCCCAACGCTTTGGGAGGCCGAGGCGGGCGGATCACCTGAGGTCAGGAGTTCAAAACCAGCCTGACCAACATGGAGAAACCCTATCTCTACTAAAAATACAAAATTAGCTGGGAGTGGTGGCACATGTCTGTAATCCCAGCCACTCGGGAGGCTGAGGCAGGAGAATCGCTCTAACCTGGGAAGCAGAGGTTGCGGTGAGCTGATATTGCCCCATTGCACTCCAGCCTGGGCAACAAGGGAGAAACTGTCTCAAATAAATAAATAAATAAAATAATGTAGATCTTGAAAGGGGGTTGGTTTATGCTGGTGTATGTACTTTCCAAAGTTAGTAAACTTACACTTAAGGTTATATATTTTGGCCAGGCGCGGTGGCTCACGCCTGTAATCCCAGCACTGGGAGGCCGAGGCAGGCAGATCACGAGGTCAAGAGATGGAGACCATCCTGGCGAACATGGTGAAACCCCGTCTCTACTAAAAATACAAAAATTAGCCAGGCGTTGTAATCTGAGCTACTCAGGAGGCTGAGGCAGGACAATTGCTTGAACCCCGGAAGCGGAGGTTGCAGTGAGCCGAGATCTTGCCACTGCACTCCAGCCTGGGCGACAGAGTGAGACTCTGTCTAAAAAAAAAAAAAAAAAAGTCATCAAATCAGATGACACAAATCAAATGACATTTCACTTTGTTTTGGTCCATTTTGTTTGTTAGAGACAAGAGTGCAGCGGGGCCATCTCGGCTCACTGCAACGTCCAGCTCCTGGGCCCAAGCGATCCTCCCACCTCAGCCTCTCCAGTAACTGGAATAACAGGTACGCACCACCAGGCCCGACTAATCTTTTTTGGAATTTTTTGTAGAGATGGGGTTTCGCTATGATGCCCTGGCTACTCTTCAACTCCTGGACTCGAGTGATCTGCCCACCTCGGCCCCCTAAAGTGCTGGGATTACAGGCCTGAGCTGTGTAATTTCATGCCGCGTGACACAGCCCAGTAAAACGGAAGAAACCCCGCGGGTCCAGGGTCTACTCACAGGGGTAGGATGATGGCTGATAAATCCCAGCAGGAGCCAAAAGAGGAGCCACCACCGCAGCCGCATGTCCTGGTCCTTTCAGGGCGCCCTGAGGCGGCCAGGACAGAGGTGGAGGTGGCTTAGGGCAGGGGGGAGGGAAGGGGACGGGGACCGGGGCCGGATCTGAGTTGGGGAGGGGGAGGGGAGGGGGAGGGGAAGTGGAGGGGAAGGAGGGAAGTAAGGGAAGGGAAAGGAGAAGGGGGCTGTTGGGCACCTGGAGGAGGTGGAGGAGGAGGAGAAGAAAGGGGTCTGGGAAAGGATCCGGATCAAATTAAGTTCTCAAGCGCTGGTGGAAGGTTTAGCTACAGGTCACGGAGAAGATCAGGGAAGCAACAGGACACGCGGGGCAAGGGAGCGTGAGGCTTAGGAGCAATTAGAGGGAGACAAAAAGGTTCTGCTATCCACCAAACCTTCTTCGGTCTGGGCCCTCCCTTGGCAACCCTGGGGCTTTATACTCCCTCTCCACCAATCCCTGATGACCCCGGTGGTGCCTCACAATGGACAATGCCAAGTAGCGCCCGCATCATTCCAATGACCCCTCCCCCATCTCAGTCTCCCACACTCCTCGCAAGGACAGGTCCTCTCTGGAACCTTCACAAACCTGATTTCTGGTCCTCCCCAACCAGCTCCCTGTCCCTGCTTCTGGGCGCTCCTTCCTTCCTGAGCTCCCAGGGTTCCTCAAGGTCACTTTTGGTGACAAAACATAAAAAACAAATGATGGCAGGATGGCAGGAAGAACCTCATACCCAAGCAGAGTGCCAGGTTTTACAGCCTCCGCTCAGCCATTCATATCCTAAGCAACAAAATATCAGCAGGATGCGGAAGGTCCCGATAGTAAACCATCTCCATCACATCCATGTAGCCATCCGTCCATCCACCTGTATCTCAGGAACAAATGTAGATACATTCATTTTAAGCATGCATGGTACATTTACAAAAATTAACCTGACTTATTTTGTTCCAGCAAATCTCAATATATTTGAGAGCAATCAAATCACACAACATGTTTCTGATCATATAACTGTGCTAGAACTCAATGATTAAAAGCTAATTCAAAATTATTATTTGCTTGGAAATTCAAAGTGCCCTTATAAGACATAAACATAAGAAAGAATCCAAAATGAAACAAGATCGCCTTTCAACTCAATGATAAGATCATAACATGGCAATAAAATGTCTCCTTCTGGCCTGGGAATTCCTCTTTGTGGCACAAGGTTGTGTGATCTCAAATCACTCCTAACCCACCTAGACATTTTAACATCCGAAACCGAGTGATGATGTCCTTATCTATATCATCTTACTGCCCGTGTGTGTGGACTTTAAATTCTGAACCCAAATGAGGGGGAGAAAACCAAGTTGACTTTCATGATTGACCTCTCAGGGATGTCCAAGGAATCTGTGCATTTCAAGAAACAAAGTTCATCAACTTCTCTCCTAAGGTATTTGCCCACAATACCCAGAGGGCTTGGCAGCATCATGTGTGATGGGTGGGGAGCTCCAAGCAGGTGGGCAGGACCCAGGGGCCTGGTGACCAGGACAGACCCCCCACTGTCCATCACCTTTCCTGGCCCTGTCCTCTGCTAAACTTCCCACAGGCCTTCTGCCCGATCACACAGAGTGTGCCCAAACTCTCTCAGGCCTCTGGCAGCTGAAAACCACTGCTTTAAATCCCTTTACCATTTACTATGACATAAGGTTATTGTAAACAGGAAATATTCTATTGATGCTACAAATGGAAAGCCAATGCCTTTACCATAAATAGAAAAACAACCCTAAGAAGCAAGCAAAACAAAAACAAAACTGTAATCCCAGCACTTTGGGAGGCCGAGGTGGGCGGATCACAAGGTCAGGAGTTCCAGACCAGCCTGGCCAATATGGTGAAACCCTGTCTCTAATAAAATACAAAAATTAGCCGGGTGTGGTGGTGGGCGCCTGTAGTCCCACCTACTTGGGAGGCTGAGGCAGGAGAATAGTTTGAACCCGGGAGGCAGAGTCTGCAGTGAGCCGAGATTGCACCACTCCACCCCAGCCTAGGCGACAGAGCGAGACTCTGTCTCAAAAACAGCAACAACTACAAACAAACAAAAAACAGGGTTAACGAAAGTATGGAATTCAATTCTTTTTATATGCTGCAGCCATGTTCCGGCCCTAGATTTGGCTGGGCATGGTGGCTCACGCCTGTAATCCCAGCACTTTGGGAGGCTGAGGCAGGCGGATCACGAGGTTAGGAGTTCGAGACCAGCCTGACCAACATGGTGAAACCCCGTCTCTACTAAAAATACAAAAATTAACCAGGCATGGTGGCACACGCCTGTAATCCCAGCTACTCAGGAGGCTGAGGCAGGACAATCCCTTGGACCCGGGAGGCGGAGGTTGCAGTGAGCCGAGATTGTACCATTGCACTCCAGCCTGGGTGACAGAATGGAATGACATTCTGTCTCAAAAAAAAAAAAAAAAAGAAGAAGCCCTAGATTTCGGTTGTGTTGGTTGTAAAAGGAGAGACCAAGTAAGTGGGGGTTGAAGTCAGATTAGAGCAAAAGTGAATGGCAGAGAGTAGTATAATGTCCATGAAGGGCTGCTAGAGTCACCGTGATCATAGCCCAAGCAGAGACAGGGAAAGGAAGATGTGAGCAGAGTTTGGGGTCTCGAACAATGGAGGTTATTCGTGCAGCCCAGGAAAGGCTCCCCAAAGCCAGGATCAACCTCCCTTGCAGGCGGTCCCTCATGGAGGCATGGCCAGGCACCTTAGATTTGAGACCAGCTATGTTGCTGCTGACCAGCTGTGTGACCCTGGGCTGGTTTCCTTCCATACAATGGGAGTGCCAATGGCTGCAAGCATGCAAAGACCGTCTGAGGATAGGAGGAAGCAATCTGTTGAGCACCCGTGTACCTGAGTGTCATCACCTCCCAAGGGCATCCTTCGTTCCAGAGCTGGCACCTTGGAAGGCCCTTGGTCACTGAAGGCAGTGATGATGGTAACAGCAGTAAATCATCATTTACGGCTGATGAGTGAAGGCCAGGGGTAGGGCTCCTAGGTCCTGGATAACAATGAGGGTCTGGGCACTCCTAGGGACAGCTGAGTGGTAGGACTCCCGGGTCTCCAGGGGGCAGGTCCATCTTCAGTGGCATTGGGCCTAGGCTGGGATGCTGAGTTATCCACTGGAGCATCGGCAGTACAGGCAGGCACAGACGCAGTGGATCCATCGGAGGTGGCAGGTGTAGGATCATCTGGTGAGCAAGTGGAGTCACCAAGCCTGGCTGACCACTACCCCCACTATCCCCACAGACGATGCCCTGTCCCTTGCCTCATGCTCCGGCAGGGTACAGGCTCGCACCTGGGGCCTCATGGAGCATCTCTCTAAGACCTCTGTGTCCTGGTCATTGAATGGGCACTTGAGTCACCCAGGGCCATTGGAACAAAGAGGAAGAATCAGGCCCCACGATGTTTTGGGAGAGTGTTTAGCACAGGAAAATGCACAGAATACATGCACGACACGGGGGCACTGTCAGTGTGGGAGCAATAGTTTACAACCTCCAGCCCTAATCTGAGCACTCTCACCTGTGCAATCTGAAAGGAACAGGAGACTTGCAGGAAAAAGAGTGCCTGGATTTAACTTAAAGGAACTAAAATGTTGGAATTTTTACTCTTGATATCCTTCCAAACCAACTCTCTCAATGTTCCCATCCTCAAAACTATCATATGGGGTAACTGAGGCAGTCAGAGATTTACTGACTCAATGTCACTCAGTTGATTCTGAGTTCACTGCTGATTACATCTGACCAAACTGCTTTTTCTGAAGTCTACTCCATTTCATCATGCTGGTGATGATTTTGTGCAGCTCTGGGACAAACTCCACCTGGCTGAGGATAAAGCAAATCTGCGGTGACTTAGTCCTCCTGTCATTTCCCGTCAGTTCCCCACTCTCCTCCTCTGCCCCTCCACAGTCTCCCATGCAGGCTGACACCATATGACGGCCTTAATGGAGTCCACCGAGTATTTCAGGTTCTCTCCTGGGCCACTTGAAAGTGGATGTACCCATGGGATTTGCTTTGACCCAAGAGATGTGAGTGGAAGTGAAGCGTGTCACCTCGAGGCAAAAGAGTTGGGAGCCATTGAGACTGGCCACCCTCTCCTTCATCTCTTAGAGCAGCTGACAGCTCCCATATGGAGGCTGCTCCTTTATTCTCGTGGCAGGATGAGGGCATGTGGGGCACAGGGCACAGGAGAGCCATGGAGGATGTGCAGCATGGGCAGGAAAAGAGCCTTCAGTGGTGTACATTTCCATCGTTTGGGGCTGTTTCTTACCTACAGTGATACCTAGCCCATCCTAGCAGGCATGCACCGTCTACCCCACACTCTGTGATGCAGACTAGCCTGCCGTCAGAACATGAACTGGTGGTCAGACACACGTAGGTTTCAGTTCCAGCTCTGCCTCTTATTGACTGTAACCTCAGGCTTAACTTTCAGTCTCTGAGCCTCAGTTTCAACTCTGTAAAATGAGGTGGCTATACCATCTCAGGTTGCAGAGAGAATTAAATGAAATATAAGTGCATGTAGAGCATTGAACCCAGGGCCTGGCACACACAGTGAGTACTCAATGTTAGCCATGTAGCTTCATGATGCATACTGATTGTCAATATTCAGACAATCCAGTAAAGTATTACCAAAAATAAAAGTAAACTTATTTGCATATGTATTCTTTCAATCTTTATTTTTAAACAGGGTAAAACTATGCATATTCTTTCATAGCCAGTGTTTTTCTCTTCATAGTATATTGTTAAAATAATTTTATCTTGGACCGGGTGCAGTGGCTCACACCTATAGTCCCAGCACTTTGGGAGGCCACGGTGGGCAGATTACGAGGTCAGGAGTTGACACGAGCCTGGCCAATATGGTGAAACCCCATCTCTACTAAGAATACAAAAATTAGCTGGGCATGATGGTGCACACCTGTAGTCCCAGCTACTCAGAGGCTGAGGCAGAGGAATTGCTTGAACCCGGGAGACGGAGGTTGCAGTGAGCCAAGATTGTGCCACTGCACTCCAGCCTGGGCGACAGAGTGAAACTCTGTCTCTCTGTCTCTCTATGTGTGTATGTGTGTGTGTGTGTGTGTGTGTGTGTGTGTGTGTGTGTATCTATATAAATCTCAAAAATAAAAGATCATTTTTGAGATTATCATTTTAAAAGACAAGATAATGTTCAACTTAATGACTAATTTAATTATTACTGTTGGACTTTTTGTAGACTGCACAGAGCATTCAAAACAAATGAAGGAGAATAAAAAATATGTATTACATGTTGTAAAATAAATGTGATGTGGTTAATTCTTTTATTCAAAATTATAGAACATATATATGTACTATAGAATGTATTTCTTATTATGAGTCATGTTAAAAAGTAGTTTAGAAGCTGTTGATTTGAATTTCCTTTTCAAATTTTGCAGGATAATTTTTTTTTTTTTTTTTTTGACAGAGTCTCATTCTGTCGCACAGTCTGGAGTGCAATGGCGTGATCTCGGCCCACTAAAACCTCCACCTCCTGAATCTAAGCAATTCTCCTGTCTCAGCCTCCTGAGTAGCTGGGACTACAGGCTCACACCACCATGCCTGGCTAATTTTTGTATTTTTAGTAGGGACGAGGTTTTGCCGTATTGGTCAGGCTGGTATTGAAGTCCTGGCCTCAGGTGATCCACCAGCCTCAGCCTCCCAAAATGCTGGGATTACAGGCATGAGTCACCATGCCCAGCCTAAACTTGGCAAGATAATAAATAACCTTTTTAAGTGTCATTGGGCACTTGTCTGGTTGTTTTTCTTTAGGTTACCATGCCAGCAATGATTCCTTTTGAGTTTCTGACAGAAGATAGTGGTTTTCATCCAAATAAGTCAACTACTCTACCCCATCCCTAAGCCACTTGTATGGAAAGAAAAAGAGGAAGAAGCCAGTACTGTGACTGCATAAGCTTCCCCCAGCATCACCCGCTATGAGATGTGTGGCAGCTGAGACCCGGGAACTGCTCAAGGGCACCAGGCCCCATCTGTCTGCACTCACTCACCTTCCTCAGGTACTCGCATGGGCATGTCACTGACTTTACGTGCTGCTGCAGCTCCTTGGTGAGCTGGCCCTGGTCATGGGACAGGAACTGTGGGGTCAGGACAATAGAGAGCTTCACCATTTGCAGAATGAGAACAGGGGCTCATCATGAGTGCCAACCTATTAGATAATTTTAAAAAACGTGTTGAATGAGTGGAAAAACAAGGTGATGTTTCAGTCTATAGTGGTCAAGGGCTTCAGAAAAGGACAGAACCAAGTTCAAATTCCTGTACTTTGAATTTCTACTTCATGCCATGCAAAATTACTTTACCCCTTTTAACCTCAGTTTTCTTCTGTGTGAAACAGGAACAATAGTTTCATTCGTCATTCAGTTTCTCTCAAGGTTTCACGAGATCATACCTATAAAACATCCAAGTCATTTAAATGTATCATCATTTCGGTCATAATTAGTGGGATCCATTTCACTATTATTGGATATACAGTTCTGTGCCTGAAACCTACAAAAAAAGAAAATGTTAAGTCTAAAAAGCATTAGTGATTTCTCATTTTTATATTACTAATTATAACCCTATTTAATCACACAAGGCCTTGTCCGTGGCAGGTGCTCAATAAACACTTGTCGAATCAATGCATGTGGGCTCCGGAGCCACACTGTTTAGATTCTATTCTGCCTCCACCACTTATCAGCTGTGGGATCTGGGTAAGATAATTCACCTCTTTATGTCTGCACTTCCCTCTCCATAAACTATATATAATGAGAATCCTTAGCTCATTCAGTTGTGGTGAGGGGTGAATGATTTGGCACACAGGAGGGGCTTGTTAAACATTAGCTGTGATGATCTCCTTCCAAATCTTCATTTTCAGAGCCACAGATGAGGCCATAGCGCAACCAGGTGACCTTAGAGTGTAAGTACACATGATCGCCAGCTATGCTCTATCTCCACCATAGGTCCAAGACTGGGTAGTTCTGGCCTGGAGGCTTCTGCTGCATCTGCCTTCTCAGTGTTCACCTAAGGACTTTTGTATTTTCCTCCTCACATCCCCACAGATGGGGTTCAGGCTGCCGGACACAGCTGGGTGATGCCAGGGCAGTGGTCACCGGTGCCAGCCCCGTGAGGTAGCTGGAGGATCATTGTTCCTTCCTTCTCAGGCTCTGGGCAGATGCCAGGGCTGGGGTGACCCATGCCCTCAAGTTTCTTGCTTTGGTGGGCCACATTTTCCCTTGGCAAAGAGGGTAAAGGTCACAGGATGCCGGAGAGCTGTGACTTCTCTGTGCCCTGGGCCCAAACTATGAAGACCTGACACACTATGCTAAAAGTCCAAGGCTGGGTGCTCCCCAGAGCTTCTCGCCTCACCGCTTCTGCTGAGGGAGGAATGAATACTATGTTCTCCCAGAGCTTTGGGAGCTTGTAGCAAGCAGCCTCCCCAGCGCAAAATCTCTTGGAAACCTCTAACTGTGTCTGAAACATTAGTGCAAATGTTGCATCCTATTTCCCATATGTCCGCATGTTTTAGGAAAAAACCCTCAATTTCCTAAATATGCAAGAAAAATCGGTATTGTAGGACAATGTGACTTTTTAAAAAACGTTATTTAAAAATCTTCCCCACCTCCTTTTCTGCCCTCCAAGACTGCCAAATACTTGTTGAACATATATTATTAAATGCCTACTACATGCCAGCCATGATTCATGGTCTTGGGGACACAGCAGAGAACGAACTGACAGGATTCCTCTCTTATGTAACTCACATTCTTATATGATAATGATAAGGGTTAACATTAATTAAGCTGTCACTACGTGTTAGTCACGGTGCAGTCATTCCCACACATTATTACACTTAAACCTGCTAGCAAGCTTGCGAGGTAGTTAATTGTTTTTCCTTTAAAAACTGAGTCTCGGAATGATGAAGCACTCTGTCCAATGTCACACAGCTAGTAAGTGTGGAGACCTTGCATCCAATCAATGCCCGTCTCATTCTAAAGGCCATGTTATGTGTTCTCTAGCCCATGGAGAATAATTTTAACACAGTCAATGAAATTTCTACACAACAATGTTCTTGTCTCAAGTCCAAGAATGCCTCCTACACCTCCTATAATACTGGCTTTCTGGTGAGTAAAGATGCCATTCTCATGTGTAATCAGGTGGCAAATGGAGATATGACCAAAGTAACCATCTGCCTACACTCATAACCCTGTACACACTCTTCCTGTGTCGATTCAATTCAAGTACCCCTTTTGATCACTTAGCAAATCTGACCTTTAAAAGGGTTAAGGTTTTTATATCCATGTAAGTTTCTGTATTGCTTTGGAAGTCTCTGGTAAAATTAATACTCTTTTAATAGTGACCTTGATTCTGTTTTGATCAAGTGTTTTCAAACTTGACGTCTTTGATGGGTTTCTCCAGTGTCAAAATCCTAAATCAAGTCTTTTTGGCTTAAAACTAACTTTGGGATATTTCAGGTGCATCCCTTGGGGAGTCCAAAGAATGTATCTCTCATCTTGTAGAGGTATTAAGTGATTCAATTTATTTGGTAGATTAAATGGGCAGGCATTGTCAAATGTGGCAATACTGCATGGGAGGGCACTGTCAAGTGAGGTGACATTAGATCTCATCTCAGTTATATTTATGGGTATGTTGTTGATATACGTGTTCCAAAAATTGCATACATTTATACAAATTTAATATGATTTGTAATTTTGATAGTTATGCTAAATATTTGTTAAATTTATATTTGTACAAACATGTCATGAATGGCTGGGCACCATCACTCATGCCTGTAATCCCAGCACTTTGGGAGACAAAGGCATGTGGATCACCTGAGGTCGGGAGTTCCAGACCAGCCTAATAGAGTGAAACCCTGTCTCCACTAAAAATACAAAAATTAGCCATGCCTGGTGGCACATGCCTGTAGTCTCAGCTACTCGGGAGGCTGAGACAGGAGAATTGCTTGAACCCAGGAGGCGGAGGTTGCAGTGAGCCGAGATCATGCCACTGCACTCCCGCCTGGGTGACAGAGGTAGAATCTATCTTAAAAAAAAAAAAAAGTTATTAATTATTTCTGAAGATTGTATGAAATTTATAAAAGTCTGGTGGCCCTGATATGATGCTGTCAGTCATGATTCTGATTACTGTCTTAAAATGCTGCACATAAGTAAATTTCCTTGTGAACTGGGAAGTTTCATCAGACTTTTATCATAACTATTGTTTCCATCATCCACAGTTACTGTTTTGAATTCTTCTCTAAAAATATTTGTAATTGGCAATAGTCCAAATTTTCTTTTGTTTTCTTTCCTGTTTTTGAGACACGGTCTGGCTCTGTCGCCTAAGCTGGAGTGCAGTGGTGGGATCTCGGCTCACTGCAAACTCCGCCTCCCGGGTTCACGCCATTCTCCTGCCTCAGCCTCCCAAGTAGCTGGGACTACAGGTGCCTGCCACCACATCCAGCTAATTTTTTGTATTTTTAGTAGAGACAGGGTTTCACTGTGTTAGCCAGGACGGTCTCAATCTCCTGATCTCGTGATCTCCGCGCCTCGGCCTCCCAAAGTGCTGGGATTACAGGTGTGAGCCACCGTGCCCAGCCTAATTTTTGCGTTTTTAGTAGAGACGAGGTTTCACCATGTTGGCCAGGGTGGTCTCGATCTCCTGACCTTGTAATCCGCCTGCCTCGGCCTCCCAAAGTGCTGGGATTACAGGCGTGAGCCACTGCAACTGACTATTTTTCTTTTCCTTTTTTTTTTTTTTTTTTTGAGACAGAGACTCACTCTGTCACCCAGGCTGGAGTGCAGTGGCATGATTTTGGCTCACTGCAACCTCCACCTCCTGAGTTCAAACAATTATCCTGCCTCATCCTTCGGAGTACCTGGGATTACAGGTGCGTGCCACCGTGCCCGGCTCATTTTTGTATTCTTAGTAGAGACGGCATTTCGCCATGTTGGCCAGGCTGGTCTCAAACTCCTGGCCTCAACTGATCCACTCTCATTGGCCTTCCAAGGTGCTGGGATTATAGGCGTGAGCCACCACAACTGGCTCAGTAAATACATTTTTTATTATCAAAAAAGAGTAGTGTATGGTTGGCGTATTCTGTGTAGAATGTATTTTATTGATGTCTCCTATTTTTATAATTTCTGAGTTAAGTACTTTTTAATTAATGCTTTTTAGTTTTGGGCAGATTCAGTTGACTAAAGCACCTCATTTCTCAGATACATGAAATAAAATATTTGGCTTCTTTTCCAATTTCACACTGATGTTATTTTGTGAAAATCAGTGCTTTAAGATAAATCTTTATACGTTAAGGTAAACATGAGAAACTTGATCTAATATTTAATATTTATTCAGTTCTACACTTTACTAACTTCTACACCAGCAGATTTAGACATTATGTAACCATCTCAAGAAGTTTCACTTGGATGTAATGCTTCACGCTTGTAATCCCAGCACTTTAGGAGGCTGAGGTGGGAGGACTGCTTAAGGCAAGGAGTCTGAGACCAGCCTGGGCAATACAGCAAGATCCCATCTCTATTTTAAAGAAAAGTTTCACTTTGGGAGGCCAAGGCGGGTGGATCACAAGGTCAGGAGATCGAGACCATCCTGGCTAACATAGTAAAACCCCATCTCTACTAAAAATATAAAAAATTAGCCGGGCGTGGCAGTGGGCGCCTGTAGTCCCAGCTACTCGGGAGGCTGAGGCAGAAGAATGGTGTGAACCCGGGAGGCAGAGCTTGCAGTGAGCTGAGATTGCGCCACTGCACTCCAGCCTGGGCGACAGAGCGACACTCCATCTCAGAAAAAAAAAAAAAAAAAAGTTTCGGCAAATTCCATCTAAGAATTCCACCAGAGTTCTGTTGTCTCCAATGTCATCTTCCACAGATTTCAAGTTGTGAAGCCCTGAACTGTTAATTTATCTTGAGAATGTATATTTAAGCTTAATTTAAGACTATATACCTAAAAATTGAGCATATAATTTCTATAATTTGTTTATGTAAGTTTCTGTAAGTCATAAGTATGTGGTTTCCAAGTGTATAATTTATCTGAATGTAATAGGCATTAATATATTTTACATTACTGGGACCATAGTACAGAAATTTCTAAATGGCTTGTAAAATAACTTGTTATTTGTGTTGTTGTAAAAGCAGTTAATACAATGGAAAAACTCGTAAGAAGAAGATACAGTTTAACATCAAAAAGTTTACCCAAGGTAATTATGAGTACTACCTGGCAAAACTTCACAGAAGCTGTGGTATCACTTTTATGATGGAAGAATAGTGTTTGCATTTTGTGTAAAAGTACTTGCGGCTGGGCGTGGTGGCTCACGTCTCAGTGCTTTGGGAGGCGAAGGCAGGTGGATCATCTGAGCCCAGGAGTTTGAGACCAGCCTAGGCAACATGGCAAGAGGCTGTCTCTCCAAAACCTACAAAATTTAGCCAAGCATGGTGGTGTGAGCCTGTACTCCCAGCTACTTGGGAGACTCACGCTGGAGGATCTCTCGAGCCCAGGAGGCAGAAGATGAATAAATAAATGGATGCAACTGAATGGGATGAGGTCACTCTTGAAGGAGAGAGCAAAAGAGATTTAAATAGTAACAATTACAATAAGGCTGGGCGCGGTGGCTCACGCTTGTAATCCCAGAACTTTGGGAGGCCAAGGCAGGCAGATCGGTTGAGGTCAGGAGTTCAAGACCAGCATGGCCAACACGGTGAAACCCTGTCTCTATTAAAAATACAAAATTAGCCGGACATGGTAGTGCGTGCCTGTGGTCTCGGCTACTCAGGTGGCTGAGACAGGAGAATTGCTTGAACCTGGTAGGCACAGGTTGTAGTGAGCCGATAAATATAAAAAGTATTAGAGTACTAACAGAGGAAAGTTTCCACTGATCACCTTTTAGCTTTAAATAATGCAGAAGCATTTGCCCAGTTTACTTGTAATTAAAAATCATGCATCATTCACAATTTATATCTTTTTTGTTTGTACAAAAATGAACACAAGTTATTCTCTTTTATCTGTATTGTCATTGGTTTGGTGAGAGGGAATTAGGCCACTTGAGAGTTTGTGTGTGTTTACAATTTTCTGGCCAGGCACGGTGGCTCATGCCTATAATCCCAGCACTTTGGGAGGCCAAGGCGGGCGGATCACTTGAGCTCAGGAGTTCGAGACCAAATTGGGCAACATGGTGAAACCCCATCTCTACGAAAAATGCAAAAATTAGCTGAGTGCCGTGGCTTGCACCTGTCCTCCCAGCTACTTGGGGGGCTGAGGCAGTAGGATCGCTCAAGCCCAGGAGGTGGAGGTTGCAGTGAGCCGAGATCATGCCACTGCACACCAGGAAGGGCAACAGAGCAAGACTCTGTCTTAAAAAAAAAAAAGAAAGAAAGAAAGAAAAGAAAATTAACTTTGGTATTTCAGGTTGTATTTAAATGGAGACTTAACATGAACTATGTTCATAACAGTTGACCAAATTAAGTGTAGATCGTCTCTTTAATAAAGAGATCATCTGGAACTGCAATTTCTAACTCATACATCATTGCTACAAACCTTATTTGTTTACTGTTTCTCTTCCAAGGACCATCAGTCATCCTTTAAAATTCATTTGAAGCTCTGAAAAGATATTTTTTGTTACATGGGCAATTTACTTTTAGTACAGTAAAATGTTATGTGAATTTCTACAGTATGTTTGCCAAAATGAATTATATCTAGAATACGCTTAACAATATATTCTGGAGGCAGCTTTCATTTGAAATTAGGCTCATCTTCTGAGAGTATGAAAAAGTTAATGGGTTTTTGTGCCTGAAGATTTTGATGTTGCATTTGGCTACATTTAATCCACTTTCACCCATAAGTTTTAGCATCTAAAAAAATTAAATCACTGCTAATGCAATTAAAATGCATTTCTCTCCAGGCTGGAGTGCAGTGGCACAATCTCGGCTCACTGCAAGCTCCGCCTCCCTGGTTCACACCATTCTCCTGCCTCAGCCTCCCTAGTAGCTGGGATTACATGTGCCCGCCACCACGCCCGGCTTTTTTTTTTTTTTTTTAATGAGGCGGAGTCTCGCTCCGTTAACCAGGCTGGAGCGCAATGGCATGATCCTGGATCACTGCAACCTCTGCTTCCTGGGTTCAAGTGATTTTCCTGCCTTGCTGGGATGACAGACGTGCACCACAATGTCCGGCTAATTTTGTATTTTTAGTAGAGACATGCTTCACCATACTGGCCAGGCTGGTCTTGAACTTCTGACCTCAGGTGATCCCACCTTGGCCTCCCAAAGTGCTGGGATTACAGGCATGAGCCACTGTGCCCAGCTTAAGATCTCTGTTTTAATGTTAATGCTGGTCAGTTGTGTCTGGATTCCAGAGGGAGGAAGGTAGAATGAGGCATGTTGACACCTCCCCTTCCCATCATGGCCTAAGCTGGTCTTTTCAGTTTACTTTGGAATGTCCTTGGTCAACAGGAAGGGTCCATTCAGTCGGATTGGGTGGCTTAGAATTTTATTTTTGGTTTACATCTCAACTATCACAGCAGCCGGGCGCGGTGGCTTCACAGCTGTAATCCCAGCACATTGGGAGGCTGAGGCAGGGGTATCACCTGAGGTCAGGAGTTCTAGACCAGCCTGACCAACATGGAGAAATCCCACATCTCTACTAAAAATACAAAATTACCCGGGCGTGGTGGTACATGCCTGTAATCCCAGCTACTCGGGAGGCTGAGGCAGGAGAATCGCTTGTACCTGGGAGGCGGAGGTTGTGGTGAGCTGAGATCGTGCCACTGCACTCCAGCCTGGGCAACAAGAGCCAAACTCTGTCTCAAATAAATAAATAAATAAATAAATAAATAAACAAACAAACAAACTATCACAGCATAAAGTAGGAGGAATATTTCGTTACTGTCTAGTTAAACTGGTTAATGCAGAAAGGAAGTCTGGAAATTCCAGTTTTAAAGTAAAATTTTGGACATTGTAGGATTGATTATTTGGCAGAGTTGTGATGTTTGTTCCCGCATTCTGGTTTTGTTGGCAGGGCAGCCTTTAAGGACCTGTATATTTTCTTCTAGACTCTATATATTCCCTGTGAGTATTAGTTGTATGGTCAAACTGGCAAATTTTACCATAGGTATAAATAATAGAGAATGTGGAAGAATAGTGAATAGTGTCAGAGATAGTTAAAAGTCCATAAAGTAGTAGAGAAGGTAATAAGTAATACTGGCTTGGACTAAATATTTGTTGAATAAATGTTTTAAAAAACAGGCTACCTACAATTTGTGTTGAAGATATGAATGAATGAAGTTTCCACACCCTTATGTGGAGTCCTGATAAGTAAGCAACAATAAGGAAGGGTCCCCAGGTTGGGGAGAGCCCCAAGTAGAGAACAATAATGAACAATTATTGTATGAACAATTTGTTAGAGACAGCTAATCACAAACAACCTGCGGGCACAATGACCTCATTCCACACATAGCACCCTTCAGCAGGACCCTATAAAACTTTCCTCCAGCCCTTGCCTCTTTGCAGGTAGCCCCTTCTCTGCTGAGCTGCCCATTGCAACGTATTTTCATAATTTCTCTAATAAATCTGCCCTTCTTTACCTACAACTATCTTGGTAAATGGCTTTACCACCTGCAAAACTGACCCTAGGTTGTTGCTACCCGATATGCTTTGGCTGCGTCCCCACCCAAATTTCATCTTGAATTGTAGTTCCCATAATCCCCATGTGTCGTGGGAGGGACCCGGTAGGAGGTAATCGAATCATGGGGGCAGGTTTTTTCCATACTGTTCTCGTGATAGTGAATACATCTCACTAAATCTGATGGTTTTATAAAGGGCAGTTTCCCTACACGTGCTCTCTTGCCTGCTGCCATGTAAGACATACCTTTTTGCTCCTTCTTTGCCTTCCACCATGATTCTGAGGCCTCTCCAGCCTTGTGGAACTGTGAGTACATTAAACCTCTTTTTCTTTATAAATTACCCAGTTTCAAGTATTTCTTCATAGCAGTATGAAAAGTAACTAATACACTATCCGAGACACCTTAGGAGATTTGTAATAGCTGTAATGCCAGGTCCACCATATTTTTAGCATAAAGCAAATGTTTATGCGTGATATGACTGCACAGGCTTTCTTTCAGCTGGAGCCATAGCAACTCAAGTAGTAACCCTATCTTAGTCTGATTAAAAGTAAATATTAGTCTGGGCATGGTGGGACATGCCTGTAATCCCAGTACTTTGGGAGGCTGAGACAGAAGGATTGCTTGAGCCCAGGAGTTTGAGACCAGCCTGGGCAACATGGAAAAACACCGTCTCTACAAAAAATACAAAAATTAGCTGAGCGTGGTGGCACACACCTGTAGTCCCAGCACCTTGAGAGGGTGAGGCAGGAGGATCTCTTGAACCCAGGAGGTGGAAGCCGCAGTGGGCAGAGATCATGTCAGAGGTGTGTGAACCAGAGCAACTCCATCTTAAATAGGAGCCGGGAAAAATGAGGCTGAAACTACTGGGCTGCATTCCCTGATGGTTAAGGCATTCTAAGTCACAGGATGACATAGAAGGTCAGCACAAAATACCAGTCATAAAGACCTTGCTGATAAAACAGGTTGCAGTGAAGGAGCTGGCCAAAACCCACCAAAACCAAAATAGAGACAAGACTGACCTCCCATCATCCTCCCTGCTACACTCCTACCAGCACCATGACAGTTTACAAATGCCACGGCAACATCAAGAAGTTACCCTATATGGTCTAAAAAGAGGAGGCATGAAAAATCCACTCCTTGTTTAGCATATCATCAAGAAATAACCATAAAAATGGGCAACCAGCACCCTCACGGCTGCTCCGTCTATGGGGTAGCCATTCTTTTATTCCTTTACTTTCTCTCTTTTTTTTTTGAGATGGAGTCTCCCTCTGTCACCCAGGCTGGAGTGCAGTGGCACGATCTCGGCTTACTGCAAGCTTCGCCTCCCGGGTTCATCCCATTCTCCTGCCTCAGCCCCCAGAGTAGGTGGGACTACAGGCGCCCGCCACCACACTTGGCTAATTTTTTTGTATTTTTAGTAGAGATGAGGTTTCACCGTGTTAACCAGGATGGTCTTGATCTCCTGACCTCGTGATCCACCTGTCTCGGCCTCCCAAAGTGCTGGGATTACAGGAGTGAGCCACCGTGCCCCTCCTCCTTTACTTTCTTAATAAACTTGCTTTCACTTCACACTGTGGCATCACCCTGAATTCTTTCTTGCACAAGATCCAAGAACCCTCTCTTGGGGTCTAGATTGGGACCCCTTTCCTGTAACTATCATGCTACTGCACTCCAGCCTGGGCAACAGAGCAAGGCCCTGTCTCAAAAAAAAAAAAAAAAAAAAAAAGGAACATGACTTAATACATTCATTTTGGAGGGTAAGTCTCTCAAAATAGGCCTTTCACTGGGGGAAAATGGTAAAAATACTCCCTGGTAATTCAAGAATTGGAAACTCCTGAGATGCTGCTCATATTAGCTGAACACTTATCAATACTTCACTTTTTTCCATATATACTCAAGGAACAAGTGCTATTTAAAGTGTTTCGCTCCACTGTGCCAGGTGCAAGACTATAAAGAGGTGTGAGGATCAACACTTTTATGAAAACCAGTGTCATTCTGGATATAGTTTCAGATGCTAGTGCAAAGGAAGCTCTTGGTATACGGAAAAAGTATTCAACAATAAATTAGGCATGGTTGCTTCCATTTTCTGCCTCACATACTTTTTTTTTCATGGTTAAAGTGATATAATGTCTATGATATTTTAGATTGGCAGTTGCAAACTAGTGGTCCTCAGTGTGCTTTTTATGACACCTACAAGGTTTGAAGACTTTGATTTCATATTAAAAATTTGGGTTTCAGGCTGGGTGTGGTGTTGCACGCCTGTAATCCCAGCACTTTGGGAGGCTGAGGCAGGAGAATCGCTTGAACCAGGGAGGTGGAGGTTGCAGTGAGCCAAGATCGCGCCACTGCACTCAAGCTTAGGCAATAGAGCAAGACTCCATCTCAAAAAATGAATAAATAAATAAATAAAATCTGGGTTTCAGGCCAGGTGTGGTGGTGCACTCCTGCAATCCCAGCACATTGGGAGGCTGAGATGGGCAGACAGCTTGACCTCAGGAATTCCAGACTAGCCTGGGCAACGTGGCGAAACCCCATGTCTACAAATAATACAAAAAAATTAGCTGGGTGTAGTGGAGTGTGCCTGTAATCCCAGCAACGTGGGAGGCTGAAGTGAGAGGATTGCTTGAGCCTGGGAGGTTGATGTTACAGTGAGCTGAGATCGCCCTCCTACACTCCAACCTGGGCAACAGAGCCAGACCTTGTCTTAAAAAAATAAATAAATAAATAAATAAATTCTGGGTTTCTGGCATCTCAAAAAAAAAAAAAAAAAAAAAGGAAAGGTCAGGGCACATGGCTGCTACAGTCCTCTATTAAGCAATGTGCCACAGCAGGGGTCCCTGACCCCTGGGCCATGGACATGTACTGGTCTGTGGCCTGTTAGGAACTGGGCCACAGAGCAGGAGGTGAATGGTGGGTAACAATTGAAGCTTCGTCTGTATTTCTGGCTGCTCCCCATTGCTTGCATTGCTGCCTGAGCTCTGCCTCCTGTCAGATCAGCAGCATCATTAGATTCTTACAGGAGAATGAACCCTGTTGTGAACTGCACACACGAGGGATCCAGGTTGCATATTCCTTATGAGAATCTAATTCCTGATGATTTGTGGTGGAACAGTTTCATCCCAAGACCATTACCATCCTGCGCCCCATCCCTTGCTGCCTGTGGAAAAATTGTCTTCCACAAAGTCGGTCCCTGGTGCCAAAAATGTTGGGGACTGCTGTGCTTTAGAATCTGCCATGAATCTGCAGCCTCTATTATATAGCTCCATATAGACTTTGCTTCCTACCGTCTTACATTCTGCCTTATAGGCATTTGAGTTTGCAACCCTTGTTTTTGTTAGTATGCTACGCTGGTGACATTGACCAAATTGACCACGCATTAATTATAAGCTTAGTTGGTGATGGCCTCAACGGAATAACGTGACATAAGTATTGTGACAATACTTCTTGCATGTATCTGCAGGTGGAATTGTAAACCTGGTGGTCCGAGATGGTCTAATTCGATCTTCCTATGTATCTCCTTATATTAATAGTGGTAACATTTGTGGTGGTGATTCAGCATTTCAATGCCTCTTCTCATGGCAACAACAAACGTTTTCGTTCTGAATCAACATTAACCTAGATGTTACTGCGGATCAAAATTAGACTCTACATTTTCAACCACAGAATTATTGGGCAGTAAAAATTTTTCTTAATATTGATTGCCTACATAGGTTGTGTAATTAGCATATGTTTACAGTTCTATGATTTCTGCGTGGCTGCTACAGAGCTGGAGGGGGTAAAGCAACAGTGTTTTCTCAGTTGTGCGAGCAGCATTACATTATAATAAATAGGTAATATTAAACTGGGCTGATGAGAGTTGCAAAAGACTACTTTAATGTTCATATGGAACCAAAAAAGAGCCCGCATTGCCAAGACAATCCTAAGCCCAATGAACAAAGCTGGAGGCATCATGCTACCTGACTTCAAACTATACTACAAGGCTACAGTAACCAAAACAGCATGGTACTGGTACCAAAACAGACATATAGACCAATGGAACAGAACAGAGCCCTCAGAAATAATACCACACATCTACAACCATCTGATCTTTGACAAACCTAACAAAAACAAGAAATGTGGAAAGGATTCCCTATTTAATAAATAGTGCTGGGAAAACTGGCTAGCCCTACGTAGAAAGCCGAAACTGGATCCCCTCCTTACACCTTATACAAAAATTAATTCAAGATGGATTAAAGACTTAAATGTTAGACCTAAAGCCGTAAAAACCCTAGAAGAAAACCTAGGCAATACCATTCAGGACATAGGGATGGGCAAGGACTTCATGTCTAAAACACCAAAAGCAATGGCAACAGAAGCCAAAACTGACAAATGGGATCTAATTAAACTAAAGAGCTTCTGCACAGCAAAAGAAACTAGGATCAGTGTGAACAGGCAACCTAGAGAATGGGAGAAAATTTTTGCAATCTACTTATCTGACAAAAGGCTAATATCCAGAATCTACAAAGAACACCAACAAATTTACAAGAAAGAAAAAAAAACTCCATCAAAAAGTGGGCAAAGGATATGAACAGACACTTCTCAAAAGAAGACATTTATGCAGCCAACAGAAACATGAAAAAATGCTCATCATCACTGGCCATCAGAGAAATGCAAATCAAAACCGCAATGAGATATCATCTCACACCAGTTAGAATGGCGATCATTAAAAAGTCAGGAAACAACAGGTGCTGGAGAGGATGTGGAGAAATAGGAACACTTTTACACTGTTGGTGGGACTGTAAACTGGTTCAACCATTGTGGAAGACAGTGTGGCGATTCCTCAGGGATCTAGAACTAGAAATATGATTTGACCCAGCCATCCCATTACTGGATACATACCCAAAGGATTATAAAGCATGCTGCTATAAAGACATATGCACACATATGTTTATCACGGCACTATTCACGATAGTGAAGACTTGGAACCAACACAAATGTCCAACAATGATAGACTGGATTAAGAAAATGTGGCACAGATACACCATGGAGTACTATGCAGCCATAAAAAAGGATGAGTTCATGTCCTTTGTAGAGACATGGATGAAGCTGGAAACGATCACTCTCAGCAAACTATCACAAGGACAAAAAACCAAACACCGCATGTTCTCACTCACAGATGGGAACTGAACAATGAGAACACTTGGACACAGGAAGGGGAACATCACACACTGGGGCCTCTTGTGTGGTGGGGGAGGGGGAAGGGATAGCAGGAGGAGATACACCTAATGTAAATGACCAGTTAATGGGTGCAGTACACCAACATGGCACATGTTTACATATGTAACAAAACTGCACATTGTGCACATGTACCCTATAACTTAAAGTATAATTTAAAAAAATAAGTAAATAAATAAATAAAAAAAGAAACAATTGCTGGCTCTGCAATTCTCTTTCCTCCAAAATCGCCAAGGCCTCAATTTACTCATTGCTGAAAAAGGACGACTCTATATTTTTAAATGAAGAGTGTTGTTTTTACCTAAATCAATCTGGCCTGGTATATGACAACATAAAAAAACTCAAGGATAGAGTCCAAAAACTTGCCAACCAAGCAAATAATTATGCTGAACCCCCTTGGGCACTCTCTTAATTGGATGTC
Source organism: Pan troglodytes (assembly GCF_028858775.2). Lineage (NCBI taxonomy): Eukaryota > Metazoa > Chordata > Mammalia > Primates > Hominidae > Pan > Pan troglodytes. Next base: position 25,119,044 of record NC_072416.2, on the reverse strand, counting down.
CTGGGTCCTCCCAATTCTTAGTCCTTTAACACCTGTTTTTCTCCTTCTCTTATTCGGACTGTGTGTCTTCTGTTTAGTTTCTCAATTCATACAAAACCACATGATTCTATATGACAATAATTCTATATGACCAATAATTCAATAATTCTATATCACCAATAATTCTATATGACAAATGCTCCTTCTAACAACCCCACAGTATCAGCCCTTACCCCAAAATCTTTCTTCAGTTGAATCTCTCCCACTGTAGGTTCCCATGCCGCCCCTAATCCCGCTCGAAGCAGCCCTGAGAAACATCGCCCATTATCTCTCCATATCACCCCCAAAAATTTTCGCCACCCCAACACTTTACCACTATTTTGTTTTATTTTTCTTATTAACATAAGAAGACAGGAATGTCAGGCCTCTGAGTCCAAGCTAAGCCATCATATCCCAGTGACCTGCACGTATACATCCAGATGGCCTGAAGCAACTGAAGATCCACAGAAGTGAAAACAGCCTTAACTGAAGACATTCCACCATTGTCATTTGTTTCTGCCCCACCCTAACTGATCAATGTACTTTGTAATCTGCCCCACTCTTAAGAAGGTTCTTTATAACCTCCCCCACCCTTAAGAAGCTTCTTTGTAATTCTCCTCACCCTTGAGAATGTACTTTATGAGATCCACCTCCTGCCCCCAAAACACTGCTCTTAACTCCACCGCCTATCCCCAAATCTATAAGAACCAGTGATAATCACACCACCCTTTGCTGACTCCTTTTTCAGACTCAGCCCGCCTGCACCCAGGTGAAATAAACAGCCATGTTGCTCACACAAAGCATGTTTGGTGGTCTCTTCACACAGACATGTGAGACAGGAGTTCGAGACCAGCCTGGCCAATCTGGTGAAACTCTGTCTCTACTAAAAATACAAAAATTAGCTGGGCATGGTGGCGGGCACCTGTAATCCCAGCTACTCGGGAAGCTGAGGCACAAAAATTGCTTGAACCCAGGAGGCAGAGTTTGCAGTGAGCCAAGATCACACTGTCAGGCCTCTGAGCCCAAGCCAAGCCATTGCATCCCCTGTGACTTGCACGTATACATCCAGATGGCCTGAAGTAACTGAAGATCCACACAAGAAGTAAAAATAGCCTTAACTGATGACATTCCACCATTGTGATTTGTTTCTGCCCCACCCTAACTGTTCAATGTACTTTGTAATCTCCCCCACCCTTAAGAAGGTACTTTGTAATCTCCCCAACCCTTAAGAAGGTTCTTTGTAATTCTCCCCACCTTCGAGAATGTACTTTGTGAGATCCACCCCTGCCCGCAAAACATGGCTCTTCACCCCCATCCCAAAACCTGTAAGAACTAATGATAATCCACCACCCTTTGCTGACTCTCTTTTTGGACTCAGCCCGCCTGCACCCAGGTGAAATAAACTGCCATGTTGCTCACACAAAGCCTGTTCGGTGGTCTCTTCACACGGACGCACATGAAACACACGACTGCACTTCAGGCTGGGTGACAGAGCTAGATTCCATCTCAAAAAAAATAAAAAGGAGTCACCTCCCCCGAGATGCCTCTGGACCACCCCATCTGAGCAGGCCACTCTTCCTTCTCTATCTTACCATCTTGTTTCTGTCCCAGTAGTTAGGGCTCGGGACCAGCCTGGACAACATAACGAGACCCAGTCTCTACTAAAACTCAAGAAAATTAGCCAGACGTGGTTGCATGTGCCTGTAGTCCCAGCACTTTGGGAGGCCAAGGTGGGTGGATCACCTGAGGTCAGGAGGTCGAGACCAGCCTGGCCAACATGGTGAAGTCTCGTCCCTACTAAAAATACAAAAATTAGCCAGGCACGGTGGCACACACCTGTAGTCCCAGCTACTTGGGAGGCTGAGGCAGGAGAATGGATTGAACCCAGGAGGCAGAAGCTGCAGTGAGCCGAGATCGCACCATTGCACTCCAGCCTGGGCAACAGAACAAGACTCTATCAAAAAAAAAAGAAAGAAAGAAAGAAAGAAAGAAGAAAAGAAAATTAGCCAGGTGTGGTTGCATGCACCTGTAGTCCCAGCACTTTGGGAGGCCAAGGCAGGAGGATCAATCAAGGCTAGGAGTTTGAGACTGCAGAAGGAAACCCTGTCTCTAAAAACAAGGTCCAGCTAAAATCAGGGTCCAGCTCCACCACAAGCGCAGCTCCAGGGGCTGTTGAGTTTTGCCTCTACCATTCCAAGTAGTCTCTGCTCCAGACCAAGTCCCACCATCTGGCAGTCATGTCAGTCCAACCACAGTCATATCAGGGCGCTTCCAGGTTCTTTCATTGAGTGCCCCTTGAGGAGGCTGGAGGAGAGGCCAATGACATTTGCACTTGAGACTCCAGAGTCTAGATTTATAACCACTATGTTACGGCTGCCAGTGTGGCTGCAAGGACACTTCTTTCATTCATTCATTTACAATAGATGTAGCATCTGCTGTGTGCCAGATGCCATTCTAGGTTCTAGGGAAACAAGGCAAAGCCCCTGTTTTCCAAGGCATCCACATTCTAGGAAAGACTGCTACCAGCCTGGCGTGGTGGCTCATGCCTGTAATCCCAGTACTTTGGGAGGCCGAGGTGGGCGGATCACTTGATGTCAGGAGTTCAAGACCAGCCAACATAGTGAAACCCCGTTTCTACTAAAAGTACAAAAATCAGCTGGGCATGGTGGCATGTGCCTGTAGTCCCAGCTACTCAGGAAGCTAAGGCAGGAGAATCGCTTGAACCTGGGAGGCAGAGGTTGTGGTGAGCCGAGATCATGCTACTGCACTCCAGCCTGGGCAACAGAGTGAGATTCCATCAAAAAATAATAATAATAATAAAATAAAGACTGCTACTAAACAATAAAATAACCAAACCAGATAGATGACTTCAGGTGGTGGTAAGAGCTTTGAAACAATAAGCAAGGTAACTAACTGGTCAGAGGAAGGGAGATGGGTGCATTCCCTCAGATAGACCGCCCCAGAGGTCTGCCTCTCTGACATGACATTTGAGCAGAGACCCAACAGGAAAAGGAAGAGACTGCTCTATGGCCAGGCACGGTGGCTCACACCTGTAATCCCAGCACTTTGGGAGGCCCAGGCGGGCGGATCACGAGGTCAGGAGATCGAGACCATCCTGGCTAAGACGGTGAAACCCTGTCTCTACTAAAAATACAAAAAAATTAGCCGGGCGTGGTGGCGGATGCCTGTAGTCCCAGCTACTCGGGAGGCTGAGGCAGGAGAATGGCATGAACCTGGGAGACGGAGCTTGCAGTGAGCCGAGATCGCGCCACTGCACTTCAGCCTGGGCGACAGAGTGAGACTCCATCTCAAAGAAAAAAAAAAAGAACCAAGAGGAGTCCAGGCGAAGAGAACAGCAGATGCAAAGGCCCTGTGGCAGAAACAATCTTGGTATGCTGGAGGAATAGGAAGGCAGCCAGTGCAGCTGGAGCAGGATAGGTTAAGAGAGGATCAAGGTGATGAGGGCCTGGAAAGGGGGGCTGGGGTCGAATCACCAGATCCTGTTGGTTGCAATGGAAGAGCCTGGAGTTTATACTCAGAGCAGTGAGAAGCCACTGGAAAGTTGTTTTTTTGTTTTTCTGTTTTTGAGACAGAGTCTAGCTCTGTCACCCAGGCAGACTGCAGTTGTGCAATCTCGGCTCACTGTAACCTCTGCCTCCCAGGTTCAAGCGATTCTCCTGCCTCAGGCTCCCCAGTAGCTGGGATTACAGGCACATGCCACCACACCCATCTAATTTTTTTTTCCTTTTTTTTTTTTTTTGAGACAGAATCTCTGTCACCCAGGCTGGAGTGCAGTGGCGCAATCTCAGCTCACTGCAACCTCCACCTCCCTGGTTCAAGCGATTCTCCTGCCTCAGCCTCCCGAGTAGCTGGGACTACAGGTGCATGCCACCATACCTGGTTAATTTGTGTTTTTAGTAGAGACAGGATTTCACCATGTTAGCCAGGATGGTCTCGATTTCCTGACCTCGTGATCTGCCCAACACGGCCTCCCAAAGTGCTGGGATTACAGGCACGAGCCACCGTGCCTGGCCAGCCACCGGACAGTTTTATGTAAGCAGGGGAGTGATCTGTTTTATCATTTAGAAGGATACACACCTCTTCTTCTTTTTTGAGAGACAGGGTCTAGTTCTGTCACCCAGGCTGGAGCCCAGTGACACAATCATAGCTTACTGTAACCTCAAACTCCTGGGCTCAAGTGATCCTCCTGCCTCAGCATCCCAAAGTGCTGGATTACAGGCATGAGTCACCATGCCTGGTCACACTTCTCATTCTTTAAACCAGACCTCATTTGTCCACCTCCCCCATCCCCCGCCCCACCCCACGGACTGTCCTATAATGCCCATACAACAGGTCACTGTTTAGAAAGTGCTACAAAGTTACAAACACAGTCCCTTCTGAGCCTCCCACCAATGTTGGTGGGTACAAGGTCAAAAAAAAAAAATCTCATCTATCTAAGGGGCATAGGAGACTTTTTAGTTAGAGGGCCCAATTATAGTCCTCCTGAAAAGATGCCAAAAGTCCCCTTAAACACTTAGCAAAGATTCAAGAAAGATGAATCTCACATTCTTTATATGGGAAATGAGGAACTTGACATCTTCAATATAATGGATTCCACTAAAATAAGATGACGATCAATAGGAACCAACTAAAAAAATACTTGACTAGCTGTTATTGAAAGGCTGAAATTCAGCTGACATAAGCAGTATTAATATTGAGCTAAAAAATAATTCGCATTGAATTCAGCCCAACTTTTGTTTACTGATTTAGGTCTCTTCTAAATTTTTTTTTTCTTCTGGACATTGGGAAAAATCCAATTTGAAGGCCTCAATGCCCAAATCTACACTCTTGTTTTATTCTATATCCTTGGTTTCTTTTTTTTTTTTTGAGATGGAGTCTCATTCTGTCGCCCAGGCTGGAGTGCAGTGGCGTGATCTTGACTCGATGCAAGATCTGCCTCCCGGGTTCATGCCATTCTCCTGCTGCAGCCTCCCGAGTAATTGGGACTACAGATGCCCGCCCCCACGCCCGGCTAATTTTTTTGTATTTTTAGTAGAGACGGGGTTTCTCCGTGTTATCCAGGATGGTCTCGATCTCCTGACCTCGTGATCCACCTGCCTCAGCATCTCAAAGTGCTGGGATTACAGGCGTTAGCCACCGTGTTCGGCCCACACCTAGGTGATTTTTAAAGTTCTTCTAGTAGAGAAAGGGTCTCGCTATGTCGGGTCGCCGTGTTTGATGTCAGTTTTCCCTGCCAGAATCTACAATCTCCTTGATCACCATTATATCCCAACGTAGAGCTCAGTACCTGGTACAAAGCACATTTGATCAATATTTGCTGAATAAAGAAATAAAAATGAAGAGGCACTCCAGCCTGGGCAACAGAGTGAGATGGTCTCAAAAAAACAAAAATAAAAACAAAAAACAACTGGAAAGGAGATGAGGGTACTTGTGAAGCCATATTATAGGACACGCTCTGTGCTAGGACTTTTATATACCTTGTCTCATCTCTTCATCTCATACAATCCTTACAAGTATCTCAAAAGTGGGGAAATCCCCATATAACTGAAGATGAAGGCAGTTCAGAAGTTCACTGATTTTCCCTAAGGTTCCTCAATTTGCAAACGTCAGGCCAATGATCCAACCCCAGGTATGTTTGGCAGTGAAGGACCAGTTGAGTCATAGCTGCAAGTAACCACCCTGCAGTGGTCCCTATCTTGGCCGTTAGCTTACATTGACATTTAACACTCAAATTTACTCAGTAACAGCAGCTATCATGTTTTCCACTAAAACTCCACAGCATTCTGGCAACTTTTCTATTCTAGAGCAATAAAGTAAATTGTTAGCATCCCTTTGACATATAAATATTTCTACAAATAGTAATTCTCTAGCCATTGATTTGGAGTATTTAAAACTCAACATTCATAGCACATTTTATGTGACAAAGAACTTATGTTCAGAACACAAAAATAAGTCTTACGTCTTCATTAAAAATGGGTGAAGAATTTGAACAAACATTTGCAAACTAAAATACAAATGAAATACACTCAACATCATTAATCATCAAGAAAATAAAATTATGAGATAATCACTAATAATCACTACATATGCACCACAGTGATTAAAATTTTTTTAAGTTAAGCCACGTGACCCAACAAGGTGCATTCACTCAAGAGAAACGCAAATATATGTCCACTCAAAGACTTGCACATGAATGTTGAGAGCAGGTTTATACTGAATAGCGCAATGTGAAAAAACCCCAAAATCTAGCAAAGGATGAAGGGAGAAATAAACTGTGGTATATACATACAATAGAACACTACTCAATAATAAAAAGGATTATATTCCTGATACATGCAATATGGGTGAACCTTAAAAATATCATGCTGAGCAAGAGAAGCCAAACACAAGAGAACATGTTGTTATGATTTCACGTACATGAAACTTTAGTAAAGACAAGTCTAATCCATAGTGACAGAAAGCAAATCAGTAACTGCTGACAGGGGCAAATGAGGAGATGATCCCAAGGGAACCTTCTGGGGTAAGACGCTGTTCTGTATCTCGATCCTATTGGTGGTCACACAAGTGAAGACATGTTAGAACTCATCAAACCATACACTTAGAATGTGTAATATAAACCTCAATAAAGCAAAATTAAAAAAAAAAACACCTTTAATTTTCTCTTACAAAAAAAAAAGGAAAACCACTTAACTTTAATTTTCTCCAACAACTGATTCTGGTACACAGTATACCTTAATGCCTGCATCCATGGCCTCACATCATGCTGTTTACATGAACGTAAAGCTTCGCCGAAGAGTGGAATAAGACAGTCCTGCCAGAGAAAAACCAAAATTACTCAACGTAAAACAGGCTGTTGATATGTTTGCAGATATATAGCAAGTCTTAAGTCCAAGACTGCAATATAGTTTGGCTACTTCAGATTGATTGCAGTAGTTTTATCTATTACACTATACCCTTACATCATTTATCTTCTACTCACAAGAGGCAAGCACACAGTAAGAGAAAGCCTTTTGTTTTGAAGGGAAATCTTCTTCAGAATATTAAGTCTCATTTATCAATATACTTAATAAAGCACATTACAAAAAAAAAGTCACAGCACATTTACTATAAAGCAGAATGCAGAAAAACATTACAACTAATGCTTTATTATGAAGTTCTCGAAGATCACCATTCATTCAGAAGCCCCCATCTCTGGTCGAACTTTACCCCATTTAGGATGAAGAGGAGAGATCTTTGTTTGCAGCAAATCTAAAATTTACGTAATCCGCCTAAAGGAACTGTCTTTACATACACCACCTCCCACCCCAAAAATAGAAGAAAAAACTGAGCAATTTGCCATCCTTGCGATTATCTCAGGTTCTTCCATCTGCCCCATGTACTTCCCAAATGAAAGACTGCCTGAAAACAGCATGTTAGATTTCTGGATTTACCAGCTTGCCCAACTACAAATCCTATTCCAAAAAACTCAAAAAATAAGGTCTTTGTTCTACACTAATGACCATTAATAGTCATAAGAGTGTGCTTGTAAAAATATACAGACCTCTGTTGAAAGTCTGTTAGAAACTGTGTTCTCCAAAGCAGATGAGCAATACAGCTGCAAGGTACTTAGAACTGGCAAAGACTGTGAAACTGTTAAAGTAGAAAGTCTCAGAGGTCCAATAGCGATGCGGGATGTTTGCTTCAAGTACTTTACCACATTTCTGAAACAAAATATTTACTGTCAATTAATAAAAATTACAATTCATAACCACTCAAAGAATAAAGCAATTGCTAAGATGCTATCAAACTGACATCCAAAGTTAGGGGGCAGTAAGAGGAGCAGCCTGCTCTATAATAAAATGATATTAGCAAGTCAAGACATTTGCTTTTGGGGATTTTCACATTTTATTTCATTTCAACCTCAGTTTTTGTTGGCAAGCAGCATTCATATATCATATGACTTCTACAACTAAAATGAAGCTATTAGCACTAGTATTTAGTAATCTAGTAACTCTCCTTCCAGCCCTCTTCACCCCATGTATGTTTATCACATGATATACACAATGTACATTTACCTCCGTAAGAGTAAACTTACTCAGTTATAGACTGCCACTTCTGATCTTGTTCTATCGGGTTTAAAGCAGTTGCCAAACAAACAGAACTTCTTAACAATGGAACTTCAATGGATTTCTGAGGTTCCCTTGGATCTGGACTTAACATGTTACGAAGCAGTTTTTTCATGTCTACAGAAGTTAAATGAAATGTCATTAAGTTAATGTGCTTTTATTATAAATTTTGATTTATGTTTGGCATTATTAAAAACTAATCACCAATGAACAGCTCCTTTAATATTTCAGGCAGTTAAACACTATAAGCATTACTGAGAGCTATATAAAAATCATACTTCATACAAAATTACTGTACCTCAGACCCCTAAAAAGCAGTTGCCTTCGAAGGCTCAAAAATCAGTAAGTCGAGGTCAGGCGTGGTGGCTCACACCTGTAATCCCAGCACTTTGGGAGGCCAAGGTGGGTGGATCACGAAGTCAGGAGTTCAAGACCAGCCTGGCCACGATGATGAAACCCCGTCTCTATGAAAAATACAAAAAATTAGCTGGGCACGGTGGCAGACACCTGTAATCCCAGCTACTCAGGAGGCTGAGGCAGGAGAATCGCTTGAACTCAGAGGGCGGAGGTTGCAGTGAGCCGAAATCGCACCACCGCACTCCAGCCTGGGCAACAGAGTGAGACTCTGTCTCAACAAGAAAGAAAATCGGTAAGTCAATCTACTATTTAAGGGGACAAATCTAGACCTGCATTAGCAAATCTTGCTCAATCCAGAATTCTCATTAAACTTTTTAATAACATTTTATAAAGTGTTCCATTTGTGATAAAGAACTTAATTAATGAGCCACATCAAGATGAAAATCAAGAAAAATATTTAGCTGAAACACTACTTTGTCCTTTGTCAAACAAAATGGCTAGATAAATCTCAAAGTATTAAGGTGGTCTTTTTTTTATTTGACTTAATTTTAAGTGCTTTTCATTTCCCAAATCAAACATAAATAGGGCAGCCCTAAATTTGTTGCTTCACATGGGATTCTGCCCCCCCAAAAATGTAAAATAACTTCCAGATTTTCCAGTAAAATATACTAAGCCAAACATTTTGAGCAACTTGTCCACTAAAATAACTTTAAAACTATTTTCTCAAATACCTACCTATTTTTTCTTTTGATCCTCCAGCAAGTAGATTGATATTTTCTCCTGGTAACAATTCTAATTGCTCGGTACATTCAACAAATTTTCCAGACTCAAAGCTGCTTAATGATCTGTAATTAAAATATTGGTTAGCTTGTATTCCTATGCAGCCTGTGGAACCATTAAAAAAAACAAACAAAAACAGAACAAATCCTAGGAAGACAGCAAAGTACACAGCATTTTTCTGAAAAAATTCCTTCCACGAGGATGCCATTATTTTGGTTTTTATGTGGAAGATGTGACTACCACTTAATTAGTACTCAAATTGGAGTGGCAAACCAGAAAGTCACAGCTACAGACTTTCGGTGGAGCTGACTCGCCCCTGTATCTCCTTCCTGTTTTCATGTGTTGCAGCCTGTTCTCTTCAGAGCCTAACACACTGACAGTAGACCTCTGCAGGACAACTTTGACATCCAGTTCTCTCCAAGCTGCCAGTGAGCTCCCTGTGCAGCCTCACTCCTCACCTACAGCATGAGCCCTTGCAGCTCTCCCAGCATCACAATCTTGTATCTCAGTCCTGGCTTCTTTCACTGCTGGCATCCCTCCGTCTCTCCCTTTTTCACCTACTTTTCTTTTTTCAAAGAATTCTTCCTTTTCATCTGCTTATATGAAAAATAATGACACCTCTGAAATTCTTTCCTGTAGTCCTGCAGCATCAATGCCAGGAAGACAGGCCTCATCCTTCCAGCTTCTATGCTGCTCCTTTCAGATCCCTTACCCTGTCCCCATTTTCATGACACGGGCTCTCCAGCCAGGAAGAAGACACTGTTTCTTACTCTCTCTCTTTTCCATCTTTGTCTGTCCCTCTTGCTGTGTAACTTCCCTTATAACTCAGCCTGAGGCCAGTGCTAGAAAGGCACATCACCTGACTTATTCTGTGCCTGATTCTACCTAGATCAGTGCAACCACTGGCTTCTCGGGGGACCCTTGAGTACCGGGCGCTGATGAACTGCTGCCAACACAGTCATCATTTCTGCCATTAAAAGGTCCTAAGCTCTCTCCAGTGGCAGGTTCCCCAAGTCCCCACTATGCTCTATAATGCCCTATGCTTTCAGCTAATGACTCAGTCCTCAGAAAAAAACAAACAAACAAAAAAACACAGGTTTTAATTTCCTCTACCCCTACCCCCAATCCACCATACACTGCCGAAATTCTGTCTATACCAACTTTGACTGCTTTCCTTGAGGCAGAGAAAAGGTGAGGGCCAGTTAATCTATCAGTGTTCTTTCTCCTGTTTCTTCAACCTCTGCTTTCTAGTGGCTCCTTCCCCTTGGCCAAAAGAACATAATCTCTCCAACTTTTAAAATAAACACTTCATATTTCCCTCCAGCAACAGCTTCCTATCCTCGACTTCAAGAAAAACTCACTGACCAAATAACTTACCTCAAGCTTTTCATTTTCAAATGTCTCTACCACTCAATAGTATTCAATCTAGCTTCTTCTGTCTCTCTACAAAACTCTTTTTCCTTATAATCCCTAGAGCATCTGACAAGGCTGACTACTCCCATCTGGATGTCCTGTATCTAGGGCACTTCCCTTCTCAATGTCCCTGTATTTTTTTGAATGGCTTCCTCTTCTATCCTTTCACAAAAATGTTAAACTAGGATTCTGACCCAGGCCTTCCTTCCTCTTCATTCACTATTCTCCAGAGGCTTCTCTCTGGTTTGGTTGCTTACAAAGGCTCTAGAGTATAGAGACTGAAAAGGAAAGAGGGCCTTTTCTGTGTACTAACCATCTGCAAATCTCTCAAGCTTAGACTTTCTCCTTAGTTCCAAATCCAATTCTTAACAGCTTACCCAACAATCTCATCTGCACATTTCATTAGAAATCTTAAAACATGGCTTGTTCTCTGTGTGCTCCTACTCCAGTTAATAGCATTGTTTCTCTTCCCTCTACCATTGCCCCCATAAATTAATGGTCTCCATGCTTCCATACTTGCCCCCCATCTCCAGTCTCTTCACCATAGCAGAATGAACCACCAAGTCAGATCACAACACATCTCTGTTCAAATCCCACCTGAAATTTTCAGTCTTACTAGAATAACAGCCAAAGTTCTTTTCTCAGTTCCCAGCTACTTCTCTGCCCTTATATCCTACTGTTTAAGGCGCTCCTAAACACACAGGCCTCCCAGCTATTTCCAGAACACTCCAAGTCCACCATTCTCACATCAGGTCTAGGCCCAAAGGGCATCCTGATGGGCATGTCTTAACCTTGTGTCTTCCCTCCAAAGAAGGTCAGCTTTACCTAACTGCTTTCCTTATGGCACAGAAAAGGTGAGTGAGGTCCAATTAATCCTTCTATCAATAATCTTTATCTAATCTTTGCTTTAAAAGGTTGGAATAGCGCCCACATCTGATCATGTACAAAAAGTGGGAGATAGCGCCCACATCTGATCATGTACAAAACAAAGTAAGTTTATGGCTTCTCCAAAATAAGCACAAGCATACAGAGTTTATCCTTCAAAACAGGGGTATTTGGACATTTTTAAATTAAAATTACAGATTGGAAGGGATCTAGTACACTACACCTGGGACAAATACTTTTTTGTGAAGTCAGTAAAGCCGTTGCGTGCAATATAGCATCTCTATGCAATGCAGCAACTCCTCGTCTATCGCTACAGTAAGAAAACAGCCACAGGTCAGGTGTTGTGGCTCACACCTGTAATCCTAGCACTTTGGGAGGCTAAGGTGGGCAGATCACTTGAGCCCAGGAGTTTGAAACCAGCCTGGGCAACACAGCGGGACCCCATCTCTACTAAAATTACAAAAATTAGCTGGGCATGGTGGCGCACACTTGTAATCCCAGCTACTCGGGAGGCTGAGGCAGGAGAATCCCTTGAACCTGGGAGGCAGAGGTTGCAGTGACCCAAGATCATACCAATGCACTCCAGCCTAGATGACAAAGTTAAGACTCTCTCTCTCAAAACAAAACAAAACACCAGCCACACACAAAACACAGGAATGAGAGTACCTGTGTTCCAAGAAAACTTTCTTGAGTCGGAGTCTCTCGCTCTGTTGCCCAGGCTGGAGTGCAATGGGGCGATCTCAGCTCACTGCAACCTCTACCTCCGGGGTTCAAGCAATTCTCCCTGCCTCAGTCTCCCAAGTAGCTGAGATTACAGGTGCCCATCACCACGCCCTGCTAACTTTTGTATTTTTTTAGTAGAGATAGGGTTTCACCATGTTGGCCAGGCTGGTCTTGAACTCCTGAGCTTGGGTGATCTGCCTGTCTCAGTCTCCCGAGGGATTACAGGCGTGAACCACTGCACCCAGCCCAACGAGAACTTTCTTTACAAAAACAGGCACTAGTGTTGTGATGGTTGTACACTTCTGTGAATATACTAAAAATCAGTGAAGTATACACTTAAAATAACAGACAAAAAACAGGTGGTGGGCTGTATTTGGCCCACAGACCATAGTTTGCTGATCTCTGGTCTAAACAGAGCCCTTTGTATGTGCCTTTTGTGGAAGTAGACTGTATTTCCTCAATTTTCCATATACTGCAAATGGCAAGGAGCCCTGTTCAATAAGGAAACAAAGGCACACCCTGCCACCCTACACCTTTTCCATCCATCTTTTTCCTTTACACTGCCAAGACACTCCATTCCACCTGACTGCCCCATCCCCACCCACTTTCTCCTTATTTCTAGAGTACAGGACATAAACATCTTTGAATCTGTAAATAATGTGAATAATTTTCCTCAAAAATCAAGCTTTCATGTTTGAAGAAGAGTTTATTGTGACTTCAAACATAAGCTGTAACTGGTAATAAGTGAAGCAGCTATGGAATTATACAAGGCAATCCAATCAAACAACACGGAGCACATTGAAGCGCAAACATCAAATTTTACCTTCTTCCTCCTAAAAACTTTATTCCCTAATTACATCCATTTCTTTCTTTCTTTCTTTTTTCTTTTGAGACAGAGTCTGGTTCTCTAGCCCAGGCTGGAGTGCGGTGGTGTGATCTCAGCTCACTGCAACCTCCACTTCCTGGGTTCAAGCAATTCTCCTACCTCAGCCTCCAAAGTAGCTAGGATTACAGGTGTGCACCACCACCCCTGGCTAATTTTTCTATTTTTAGTAGAGGCGAGCTTTCACCATGTTGGCCAGGCTGGTCTCAAACTCCTGACCACAAGTGATCAGCCTGACTTGGCCTCCCAGAGTGCTGGGTTTACAGGTGTCAGCAACCGTGCCCAGCCTACACCTATTATTTTCTATTAAAAATAATTTTTTTCAACTCTGTGTGGTCCAATAGGAAGAAGAAATACACAAACCATAAACAATAAATACAAATCAAGAGCAGGGCCATGTCGAATTACTTAAAAAAAAACACACACGGGCTGGGCGCGGTGGCTCATGCCTGTAATTCCAGCACTTTGGGAGGCTGAGGCGGGTGGATCACCTGAGGTCAGGAGTTTGAGACCAGCCTGACCAACATGGTGAAACCAAGTCTCTACTAAAAATACAAAAATTAGCCCGTCGTAGTGGCAGGTGTCTGTAATCTTAGCTACTCGGGAGGCTGAGGCAGGAGAATTGCTGGAACCCGGGAGGCAGAGGTGGCAGTGAGCCGAGATTGCACCACTGCACTCCAGCCCAGTTGACAACAGCATGACTCTGTCTCCACAAAAAAAAAAAAAAAGCCCCCCCCACCACCACCAAAAGAAAGACTACAGATTGAGTTATTCCTTATTCAAAATGCTGGGGACCAGAAGTGTTTCAGACTTTGTATATGTTTGGATTTGAGAATACTTGCATATATATAAAATGAGATATGTGGGGGATGGGACCCAAGTCTAAAGACGAAATTCACTTATGTTTCATAGACACCTTCTATTCATAGCCTGAGGGTCATTTAATGCAATATTTTAAATAATTTTGTGCATACAACAGTTTGGACTCATCACATGAGGTCGGGTGTGGGATTTTCCACTTGGGGCATCATACTGGTGCTCAAAAAGTTTCAAATTTTGGAGCATTTTAGATTTAGGATTTTCAGATTAGGGATGCTCACCAGTAAGTGGTATGAAAATATTCCAAACTCCGGCTGGGCATGGTGCTGCCCACCTGTAATCCCAGCATTTTGGGAGGCCAAGGCAGGTGGATCACCTGAGGTCAGGAGTACACAACCAGCCTGGCTAACATGGTGAAAACCCATCTCTACTAAATACAAACAAATTAGCCAGGCGTGGTGGCGCATGCCTGTAATCCGAGCTACTTGGGAGGCTGAAACAGGAGAATCGCTTGTACCCGGGAGGCGGAGGTTGCAGCGAGCCAAGATCGCGCCATTGCACTCCAGCCTGGGCAACAAGAGTAAAACACTATCTCCAAAAAAAAAAAAGTATTCCAAAATCCAAAATCGAAAACACTTCCAGTCCCAAGTATTTCAGATAAGGAATATTCAACCTGTATGAATGTTCCTAGGGAAAAAGAGACAGCCAAAATATAAGACCATGTATAAGAACTAACTTCAGTAGACAGAAAGAAAAAAGTACCAGGCGAAGAAGAAAGAGACCGCATTTTACAACAACTATACAAATTTGAGCTGTAAGAAACACTGACATTTTCTGTAAGCATGCTAGAGCAAATAGGAGAAATTCATAAGACATTTTCTAGAAAATAAAACTAATATAAAAAAACTTACCAAGATTTGTCAAGGAAAAAGAAGAAAAGTTAAATATAATGGCAAGAAAACATTCCTACCCATTTTATTTACCCAGGCATGTCTTAAATATGGCTGTTTGTTACATACAGTGATTCTGCAGACATGTTGACATGACAGTGAAATACATAAATATGTAATGAGAAAAGGCTTAACTGTGGATAAAACAAAGTCATTACAATTAAAGACTCACCCCTATTAGTGAGTTTTTGGCATTTCCAATTATAGTCAGGGCACTGAGGTCAAATTTAACTACAAATTTTGCATTGTCTACATTGAACACATGATTCTTAAAAGCCTCATGTTTTATTTCAGAACAGGCCTCACGAAGTTGCAGACTGTGCAGGAGGTTGTTTAGGGCACAAGTCATTTCTCCCAATATTAACTTATAGGCAGTCTCCAAAACAGGAATATTCTTCAAGCTGAGCATTGCTTGATAAACAGCACGGGCTACAGCAACAACCTGAAAAACAAAAAATTCAAGGAAGTGATAAATGGAAAATAAATCGTCTAAAATTATATGGAAAATAAATCACTATCTGTATTAGTGCTGATGATACAAATAAATTTAAGATCGATCAATTCACTGTCCGTAGCACTTAATATTTTAATTTTTTAAAAGCCAATCAGAAAACTGACACAGATCAGTATGCTATTTCAAATCTATTAAGTTTTATCACAAATAAAGAGTACTATAAATGAAAACTGTCAATAGGAAATTTCCAAAATGGCCGTTTGTTTTTTTTTTTTTTAAATAATCAACATCAAAAGACATATGCAAACAGCAGTTTAAGACTGGGTTTCTTAAATCTACCAGGAAAGTCTGTGGTGGATTTGACTAGGGGGTGGTTGAAAAGCCAGTCATTTTTGTTTACCAAATATACAGTACTTCTTAATTTATAACTTTATAAATGTGTCAACTTGTTTTACCCTTATGAAAATTTAATAAATTTAATAACAGCAAAAGATGCATAGTCTGAAAAGAGTATCTGGCACACCATTCATGAAAGTATTCAGTATGATTATCAAGAAATATAAATTTAAAAGAACAAATACAGTCACTATATTCTAAATCAAACATTTCACATTTCACTCTATTTCACTTATATAGCCTGGTAAGCAACATTAGGTCCAACTCTTCAGTGACTCAAGTTGTCAAAATTCATTATCAGTGTATTACTTACCTCTTTTTCTTTATGATAACGCAAGAATAGTAGTTTAGATGATGGTATAAACAGTTTTTCTACAAATGATGGCAGTTTCGTATTTATCTGTTCAACAATCTAAAAGAATAAAATTTTTTAAAAATGAGCTTCTCAAATTACAAAAAGACATGGAGAAACCTTAAAGGCACACTGGTAACTGAAAGAAGCCAATTGAAAAGGCTACATACTATATGACTCCAACTACATGGCATTCTGGAAAAGGCAAAACGATGGAGACAGTAAAAAGATCAGGGGTTGCCATGGGCTTAAGATGGGGGGAGGGAGGAGTGGGGAGAGGGAAGGAGGAAGGAGTGGGTAGAACATAAAAGATTTTTAGGGAAGTGAAACTATCCTGTATGATACTGGTAATAGGGGAAACATGTCATTACACATGTTAAAGTCCATAGAATACATAACACAAAGTAAACTATAAAATTAGTTAATAATAATATATCAATATTCACTCCTTTGTAATAAATGTACCACACTAACACAATATGTTAATGAGGGGGAAACTGTTGGGATGAAGAAGGTATATGGGAACTCATTGTTTTCTGCTCAATTTTCTGTATATCTAAAAAAGAAAGTCTTTTAATTTAGAAAAATATATCTAAGCTATATTTTAAGGCCTTAATACTGTGACATTAAAGTGTTTAGACACCTAAATAGGACACACGTATTTTACAGTTATCATGGGCATTTTTTCACATTAGCAAAGAGAGGTGTAATTCCGGCAGAAATGCTCAGCAGAATGTCATCTAGAATTTGCTTTAAAATAATCCAGTTGGAGACGAAAAGATAGCAAAGAGGCCTAGATGAAACCAGATGGGCCATTTGTTTCTAATTATAGAAGCTGAGTGTTAAATATGTACAAATTTATTATACTATGCTCCCTATTTTTATGTGCTTCAGAATGTCCATAATAAAAGTGGGGGGAGGATATTTATGGTTAAGAAATTAAAGGAGGCCGGCCGGGTGCGGTGGCTCACGCCTGTAATCCCAGCACTTTGGGAGGCCAAGGCAGGCAGATCACGAGGTCAGGAGATCGAGACCATCCTGGCTAACACGGTGAAACCCCGTCTCTACTAAAAATACAATTGTGCCACTGCACTCCAGCCTGGGCAAAAGAGCGAGACTCCGTCTCAACAAAAAAAAAAAAAAAAAAAATTAAAGGAGGCCAGGCATGATTGCTCACACCTGTAATCCCAGCACTTTGGGAGGGCAAGGCAGGAGGATTACTTGAGACCAAGAATTTAAGGCCAGCCTAGACAATGTAGCGAGACCCCTTCTCTCCAAAAAATATAAAGGTTAGCCAGGCATGGTGGCATGCATCTGTAGTCCCAGATAGTCGGGAGGCTGAGTGAGTGGGAGGATCACTTGAGCCCAGGAGTTTGAGGCTGCAGTGAGCTCTGATTGTACCGCTGCACTCCAGCCAGGGGAATACAGCAAGATCCTGTGACCAAAAAAAAAAGAAACAAAAGAAAAGAAAAAAAGAAAGAATCTGGTGCGTAGAGCAATGTTTCCTCAGAAAAAACGAGTAAAGCTACACTGAGACTAGCTATCAACCACTAAAAATAGAGGCCTGGCAGAGTGGCTCATGCCTATAATCCCAGTACTTTGGGAGGCCAAGGCAGGTGGATTGCTTGAGCCCAAGAATTCAAGACCAGCCTGGGCAACATGGCAAAACTCCGTCTCTACAAAATAATATAAAAAATTAGCCAGGTGTGGTGGTGCACGCCTGTAGTCCTAGCTACCTGGGGGGCTGAGGTGGGAGGATCACCTGAACCCAAGAGGTCAAGGCTACAGTGAGCCGAAATCATGCCACTGCACTTCATCCTGTGCAACGAAGTGAGACCCTGTCTCAAAAAAAAAATTGCATTAAAAAATAAAAGTAAATAGACACTAAAATGAAAGCATAGATTATAAGACTGATGAATGTACTCTAAAAAAATTATATAATTAAGCAAAGCCCTTATTTTTTTTTCTTTTTTGGAGACAGGGCCTTTTTTGTCACCTTGGCTGAGTGCAGTGGCACAATCAGAGCTCACTTCAACCTCAAGTTCCTGGGCTTAATCGATCCTCCTCCCTCAGCCTCCCGAGTAGCTAGGACTGCAGGTGCACACCACTACACCAAGCTAATTTTTGACTTTTTGTACAGATGGGGTCTCACTACATTGCCCAAGCTGTGCCAGAATTCCTGGATGCAAGCAATCCTTCTGCTTTGGCCTCCCAAAGCGCTGGGATTGCAAGCATGAGCCACCATACCCAGACAAAGTCCTTCATTTCTTACATATCTATTTAAGGGCCTGAATAAACCAACACATTAAAAAGGAAAAGAATAATTCACATACCAGCGTGAGTAAATTCAAGACTGAGATGATATAATCGGTACCACAAGTCTGGCAATTCTCCTAATCCATATGTAATGACCATGTCACAATGTATAGTCATGCTAGGATCCAAGCTGCTGAGCAAAACACCAACACACTCATTAGCAGCTGTCAACACAGCCTCAGAAAAAAACACCTGGTTTGCAGCCATCACACATCTCATTACTCTGTACAGAACCTGTAAATGGGGAAAACCAGCAGCTTTTTTAAAAAATTCACGTGCTTCCACAAAGCAAGAAAATACTTTTTATTTAATGCAATTTCAACTGAAAATTAACTGCTTGCCTTGCCAGCAGTCTCTTAATATTCTAGTTCTCAGTAGCTGAATAATAATGATGCCTTTACTACAATATGTAAACATGATCTTGGCTAAAAAATCCTAAAGTGCTACTATGACAGGAAATGGAATCTGCCATCCTCTATTTCCCACATACCCAACTTCGTTTCTCCCAATGTCACTAAATGGCTGAAGCTCAGAATCTTTATCATGAAATACACCACGACAGTAATGGTATTGACAGCATGGGAATAGCCTGCCCACACATACTACAAGCTAGCTCTTGGGCTTTTGGGAGTCAATCTTTCAAAACTGAACATACGAGTCACTTTAAGCTTATTAAAGTTTCTATCTACTGATGGTCTCTTTTGAAAGATAAGCACTCTCATGCTTACCACATAATATCTTCAACAATCATATTATCTCCAATACACACACAAACAAAATCCCCCACTTCACTATAATGGCCAATTGTGTACTAAATTTCTAATAAAATAGGGGAGAAAACAGAGCAAATGTTAAAAAATATTTCTCTAATATTTAACAACCAATACATACAGGATTTTATTTAGTCTACCCATAGTTTTCATTAAAAGTATCCTTGGAGGTTGGGCATAGTGACTGACATCTATCATCCTAGCACTTTGAGAGGATTAGCTGGAAGGTTCTCTTGAGTCCAGGAGTTTGAGACCAGCCATGGCAACATAACAACACCTCATCTCTACCAAATTTGTTTTTAAATTAGTTAGGCGTGATGGCTCACACCAGTAGTCCCACCAACTACTTGAGAGGCTGAGGTGGGAGGATCACTTAAGCCTGGGAGGTCAAGGCTGCAGTGAGCCAAGATCGTGCCACTGCACTCCAGCCTGGGCAACAGAGACCATGTCTCCAAAAAAAAAAAAAAGAGTGGTGGGGGAGAGGGCGGAGGGGGAAGCATTCTTGGCCATGCATGCACAGTGGCTCATGTCTATAATCCCAACACTTTGGGAGGCTGAGGTGGGAAGACTGCTTGAGGCCAAAAGTTCAAGACCAGCCTGGGAAACACTGAGACCCCATCTCTATGAAAATAAAAAATTAGCAGGAGCTATGCTGGGAGGATCACTTGAGCCCAAGAGATAGAGGCTGCACTGAGTCATAATGGCACCACCCCACTTTAAAAAGAAAAAAAAAAAAAAAAGCTGGGTATGGTGACACCCGCTTGTAGGGCTGAGTGAGGTGGGAAGTTCACCTGGGCCCAAGAGTTCAAGACTACAGTGAGCTATGATTGCACTACTACACTCCAGCCTGGGTGACAGAGTGAGGTTCCAGCTCCAAAAATAAAAAAAATTAAAACCCCACCATTCTACCATTCTCAAAGGCCTAAAAGATCCTCATAAATCAATATACACCTATCCTATAAATTATGTCCCTTTTATTTTATGTCTGAATTAACGGCTTTTTATTTCAACTCTGTACAGTCTTCAAACAACCACCTTTTAGACATTAAAAATGAAGCAAAGATATTAAACCATTTTGAAACCATATTGGTTTAAAATACCGATATGCTGGTTTCATTTATCTTTCAGTTCTGACATTTCTGCTCAAGCACACAACTTACTATATAATCAATATCCTATTTTATTTAGCAACATGCTCAGCAAAAGTATATGCTCCTAAAAGCGAGTTTTATCCTGACGGTAAAATTTTCATCAGTTAGATTAAATTTTTTATGACTGTATCACACATGCTTCTTTCTCCTTATTCAAAGCAGAGTACAATGCCTGGGGTTCATTTCTTGTGTCTTTTCCACTGAACCCTCATTGGATGTGCTATATACAGTGCAGCTAATGTCTGAGGCTGCTGAAGTGTGGCAATCTAGCTACCTCATTTTTAATTTGTTTAGGTTCTTTGATATCAGGCTATCAAAGAATATAAAGATACACAAGTTTTCATATGAGTTCCATCTTATGCTCAGAGAAGATTACTTTCTGAGGCTTCTCCTATAGTGTGCTATTCGTAATATGTTGAAAAACTAAAAGGAAACCCAATAATTTAAAAGTAAAATTATAAGAAATATTATTTAAAAATGAAAGAATAAGATTTAAAAATTCAGAGTGGCCTTTTGTCATGGGAGGGTAGGGGAGTTGGATGAAAGGAGGATGAGATATAACAGGATTCCCTGCTTTTCTGGTTATTTAAGAAAGCAGTCAGACAATATATACATACATACATACATACATGCTAAACAAATGAAGGATTAATAACAGTTCACCTGGTAAAGAGAAGCATTTACAATGTAAAACAATTTTATTTTTGAATGACACTTCAAATGCCCAAAAGCACTTACATCTGTTACGTATGCCTCAGTAATTGGAGGGCCCGAATTGGGCTGAGGCGTTCCCCAATGCTCCTCACCACAGTACTAAATACCCGGAGAAGCGCAGCCAGCTTTGGTAATGACACTGATGGAGGAGGGACGTCTTCATCCACTGATTCCCCAGAGGCCACATGGCTGAGGTCCTACATGTGAATTCACAGCATTCTTAATAAGTAGTACATTGTTTAAAAAAAAAAAAAAAACAAAAACAAAAAAACTCTAAAATATTTCAATCAATTCATTTTAGAATAGATTTTTAGGCTTTTAGAAAGAGAACTGTGGCCCATGAGAATATTCATGACTCTGAATATAAAAATGGGTTTTACCTAATTATTTCAAAAAGCCAACATTAAACCCAATAGACAACAAATTAAGGAAATAATCTCTTAAATCAACTCAGAAAGCTGTTGGGGAAAAATAAATTCTAGCACATATGCTCTAGTTATATGTAGGTATAAATGAAGACGGAAGCTTCTGCCACTCCTGAATTCGTTTTTGGCTAAAAATCTCATTCTAGGTATTCTTTGAGCCACTCAGCTCAACAGTAAGTCCTCCAAACCAAGAGCATGCACATGAAGAGCAAAGGGAGATTACAAGACCTGGTCTACAGATGTGTAACTGAAGAAGTACGATATATGAAAAGGACAAGATTCGCAAAAACTAGGATACTAGAACCAATGTATACATCTACCTAAAATTAAGCACCAAAATAACAGAAGAGAATGAGATCTTAAGGATAACAAGGGGAAGCATCTCTACAAACTAGAATGTGTGGCTTATGAGAGGTAGATCAGCTTTAAACGTGGGCTGTGAAAAAAGACATTCTAGGTGTGGGGGCAAAGAAAAAACAACGCAGAAGCAAAACATTTCCTTGCTTTTCTAGGAAAGAGTAAACACATCAGTACAGCTAAAGGTACTGAATTCCTGTTGACTACAAGCAGCAAAGATGAAAAAAACAAGATGAGGCCAAAATCTTTATGGGAGCCTTGACTGGTTGATCTGAATAGGGGAGAAACACAAAGAGATTCAGATAAGAGATGGCACAGAGTTAAGCCATGACGGTGGGGCCAGAAAAGCCAAGTACCAGTAACAGAGGCTTCAGCAGCGCTCTTAAAGCTCCTATGCTATATTCGTACAGCCACAAAAGCTGGCTGAAGCCAAGGCTTGTCCTCCAAAGTACGATTCAAGATCTCCTGTACATATGTAAGAGGAAAATCTTTAGGAGCTTTTGGTGTTTTGTGTTTTTTTATAACACAACATCAATTTGCTTTAAGACTCTGAAGACTGGGAACAAAAAATAAAAATAAATAACAAAATATGTCTTTAGAAAAATACCAGCTACCGAGAGTATGTAAAGCTTTGCGAAATACGAAGCTTGCAACGTTTCTTTTAGTCTCTCCAGTAATTCTCCTGGTAACTTAAACACATCTGAAATAAATGTTTAAAATACTGACTGGGCACGGGGGCTCATGCCTATAATCCCAGCACTTTGGGAGGCCGACGCGGCTGGATCACCAGTGGTCAGGAGTTTGAGACCAGCCTGGCCAACATGGTGAAACCCCGTCTCTACTAAAAATACAAAAATTAGCTGGGCGTAGTGGCGGGCACCTGTAATTCCAGCTACTCAGGAGGCTGAGGCAGGAGAATCATCTGAACCCAGGAGGTGGAGGTTGCAGTGAGCTGAGATCGTGCCATTGCACTCCAGCCTGAGTGACAGAGCGAGACTCCGTCTCAAAAAAAAATTTTTTTTCAAAATATTGCAATGGGCTTGTAATTTCTGCTTAAATGTCAGGAGGTCTGAGCCATTTTAAAATAAATCTAGCACAATTTAAGATTTTTTCTTAACCAAAATTTTAAGAAACAGCTTTCTATATACTCACCTCAGCATATGCTTCCATGTCTTCTAGAAACTGACCAACAAGAGGCGTAGAAAATGCAAGATCAGCTACCCAAAATGGCTCCAAACTCTGCAACCACCCTTGGAATCGCATAAGAAATTCTGAAAGGGTAGGGGGGAGAAAAAACACCAAAAAATCCAAATTAAAAAAATATAAGAGGCTTCTTTCAAAAAGTATCTGGTTTTCAAGCAGCATACCCTAAAACATGTCCTTATATCATAAAATTAAGACTGCTAAACATACTGATCACGATTAACCAATACCTCTTTAATTAATACCTCTTTAATTTCTGCAGAAATTAACAGGTAAATGTTATTTCCTTACTTTTTCAGTAAATTTCATATCTATATTGTCACTACACATGACTTAAGACTAAAATGCCACAATCTACCATTGGCCTGGCTAATCCCAGGGCCACATCTAACCATTAAAGGTGTATACTCATCTCCTCAGTGAAAATGAAACAGACCACTATCACCTGAATATCTTATTTTCAAAAGTTTATTACACCAAGTAAGTTACGAGAAACTATGACACTTGAAACAAGCTGAAATGTGCAAATGAGCCACGCTAGTCATTCACTTAACTCCAAAAAAATAGGAAACAAAACCATTTCTCATTTATGACAATTCTCCAAATTAACCCTATATTTCCTTTTTTAAAAAAATAACCAGAAAAACAATAAAATGTGACAAATAACTTGGATCTTCCATTGTCCACTTCAGGGTATTGCCACTGCAATATATTCTTACCATATACTTTCCTACCAGTACAAACTACAAATAACTTGGGGAAGTCCTGTCTGTACTTACTCTACCCACCTACTAGCAATTTCCTCTGAAAATATATATTTAGCTAACAAGTCATGTTCATTTACAATAAAACATTTCTCTGAATTAGTTTTCTTGCATTATTCAAGAAATGGCATTGATAGATGGTCACTGGGGGACCACTGCTCCTCCCCGACAGTATTTAAATAACTGGTATAGGCTGCAAGACTTACCAGATACCTGCTGCGTGAGCGAAGGTTTCTGAGTATGATCTCTATGCCATCCAACTAATATACCAACTGTATCCTTGATGGAAACAAAGAGAGAGGGGGCCAATCATTTTAAGATATTACTGCCATTCACCTGCGGACCATTTCACAGCAAAAGATCCTAAAAGGAGCATCTATGTTCTACCTACTTGACATTCAACAGTACTTTATAATTATAATTATAATTCAACAGTACTTTACTTTCTTTATTATTCCCACTCACCAATGAGCATGTATCAGGAATGTCATGTTTCCTTTCAGCCTATGAAAGAAATTCACCCACTGGAAACATAGAGCTGTGATCATCAACAAAAAAATAAACTCAAAAAGCTTGTTTCATTTACTTTGAAATCCATTTGAAAAATTGACTGACGGATGGAGGGATAGATGGAGAGATATGTGACAAGGCAGTATTTAGGGTAAAATGTTAACGACAAAAATTAGATGACGGGTTTAACAGATTCAATGTCAAATTCTTTCAACTTGCTATATATTTGAAACTACTCATAATAAAATTTGGAAGGAGGAGAAACTTGCTTTGATCCAAGTGTCATCTGCCTCACTAGACCATTTTCATTAATTTTCTCCTGCTCATTGTCAAGTTCTTTTTTTTTTTTAAGATGGAGTTTCACTCTTTTCGCCCAGGCTGGAGTGCAATGGCGTGATCTCAGCTCACTGCAACCTCCGTCTCCTGGGTTCAAGCGATTCTCCTGCCACAGCCTCCCATGTAGCTGGAATTACGGTCATGTGCCACCACGCCCAGCTAATTTTGTATTTTTAGTAGAGATGGGGCTTCACTATGTTGGGCAGGCTGGTATCGAACTCCTGAACTCAGGTGATCCGCCCACCTTGGCCTCCCAAAATGCTGGCATTACATGCATGAGCCACCACACCTGGCCCATATCAAGTTCTTAATTGGTGTAAAGAAACTGAAGAAAAAAATTTAACCCTTCCTATACTTTGTTACATTTCTGTTGTTGTTTTAAGAGACAAGGACTCCCTCTGTCGCCCAGGTTGACATGCAGAGGTGTGATCATATCTCACTGCAACCCTGAATTCCTGGGCTCAAGTGATTCTTCCACCTCAGCCAGGTGTAGTGGCACATGCCTGAAGTCCCAGCTACTCAGGAGGCCACAGCGGGAGGATAGCTTGAATCCAGGAGTTTGAGACTGCAGTGAGCTATGATTGTGCCACTGCACTCCAGCCTGGGCGACAGAGCAAGATCTTGTCTTTAAGAAGAAAAAGAAATTACATATTAGAGAGCATTAAGTTCTTGATCATCATAATACAGACTTTCCCCATTCTTAAACTACTCAAGGTAGCATTACCTAGTTTATTATGGAAACACAAAAATCCTCATATTTCCAAACATACTATACTTACCAGCTTATTTTCTGGTTGCTGAATAAATTCTTTCAACTGCTTTACAGTAGCCAATCTTCGGTCTCGGTCGTTTTCCCGGGTGATCCTCCGAAGAAGATTTGACAGTCGAGACTCATCACAATAAGACATCGATCTCTCTGTGAATATATAAACGTTTTGTTGTCCACTGAGTATACATAAGCAAAGGAATTTTTAAATTTCAAAATAATTTTTAAATTTTTAAAATTAAAAATTATTTAAATAATAATTAAATTATTATGGTGGCTCATGCCTGTAATCCCAGTACTTTGGAAGGCGGGTAGATCACATGAGTTCAGGAGTTTGAGACCAGCCTGGGCAACATGGTGAAACCCTGTCTCCACAGACACACAAAAAATTACATAAACTAGCCAGCCAAGGTGGTGTGCACCTGTAGTCCCAGCTACTCGGGAGGCTGAGGCAGGAGAATCACTGGAGCCCCTGAGGCGGAGGTTGCAGTGAGCCGAGATCACCCCATTGCACTCCAGCCTGGGTGACAGAGCAAGACCCTCTCTCAAAAATAAAATTACATCAAAAGTCACAGTCCACTGGTCAATAAAAGCTCAGGGAATATAGGTCCTATCGCTCTTTTGTTCAACTCTGTATTCCAAATCCCAGCAGAGTGCCTGGCACATAACAGACCCTCAAAAAAATATTTGCTGAAGGAAACGAGAAATGAATAACCCTAGGCCAACTGAACACCTCATTCCAGAGGACTGGCTGGGAGAGAAAAAAGAAAGGCCTTAGTAACAACTTTCTTTGGGTCCATTCCAAACTGTTTTCAACATGCAGGTAAAGAGCCTGGGTGTAGGTAAATTAAACAACTTCCAAGGGGTATGGATAAAGTCTCAATCGAGTAAAAACAGGATATAGGCTTCTACTTATCATCTAGGTATCCCACTGGAGGAAAGCCTCTTATTCACATTATCATCATTTCCCTGGGATGAAGTTTTGGGGAGCCATAATCACACATTTAGTTCAACAAATGTCTAATTATCATCTACCACATGCAAGGCATGCCTCCACTAGAAAGGTAGCAAACCACAACTTTTCTCCCCTTATTTTTTAATCACAAGAACAAGCAAACAATAGTGAATACTATTAGTATATTAACGATGCCTTTAACAACTAGATTTTTGCTGGGCGAGGTGGCTCTTGCCTGTAATTACCCAGCACTTTGGAAGGCCAAGGCAGGCAGATCACTTGAGCCCAGGAGTTCGAGACCAGCCTTGGCAACATGGTACAACCCCATCTCTACGAAAAATACAAAAATTAGCTGGGCACAGTGGCCCAGCTACTCAGGAGGCTGAGGTGGGAGGATCGCTTTAGCCTGGGAAGCAAAGGTTGCAGTGAAATCACACTAGCGCATTCCAGCCTGGGTGACAGAGCGAGACTGTCTCAGAAAACAAAACAAAACAAAAAACTCAATTTTTGCAAAACATTTTCAACTGTGCTATTTACCATAATTAGCCAATACATACGTAAACAACAAATCACAAAGGGTCTGACAGTTTCATTTCTAAGGTATGAGAAAAAATTGATAATAAAAGAAACCAGAAGGCTGGGCATGGTGGCTCACACCTGTAATCCCAGCATTTTGGGAGGCCGAGGAGGGCAGATCACGGGGTCAGGAGTTTGAGACCTGCCTGGCCAACATGGTGGAACCTCATCTCTACTAAAGATACAAAAAATTAGCGGGGCGTGGTGGCACGCTCCTGTAATCCCAGCTACTCGGGAGGCTGAGGCAGGAGAATCACTTTAATCTGGGAGGTGGAGGCTGCAGTGACCTGAGATCATGCCATTGCACTCCAGCCTGGGTGACAGGGAGATACTCCATCTCATAAATAAATAAATAAATAAATAACTACAAGGGGAACAACACACACTGGATCCTTTTGGAGGGTGGGGGGTGGGAGGAGGGAGAGGATCAAGAGAAACAACCAATGGGTACCAGGCTTAATACCTGGGTGATAAAATAATCTATACTACAAACCCTCATGACACAAGTTTACCAGTGTAACAAATCTGCACTTGTATCCTGAATTTAAGTTAAAAAAAAAAAAAAAAGAAAAAAAGAAACTACAGTGTCTGAGAGAAGAATAGGATTTTTACAAATCCCTAGCCCATAGAGTATTTCAATAAGGACAGATACCAAAAATGTCATCAAGTTACCAGCTGGGAAATTAGGCTCTACTTACAATTCTGTCACTAGCAAACTACATGACCCTGAGCCTTTGAAGAAGAGGAATTCTTTACTGAACTACTTTAGAGTCGCTGTTTAGCTTCTATAATATCATAAGTCTAAGGCTTCAAACGCTCTATTTTAACAAACAGCATACATAGCCTTTGAATTCATTCCACTTGTGAAAACATAAAAAGAAATCCGTTTTTTAAAAGTTATATACCAACAATAAAAGCTACAGGCACAAAGATTTTCACCAAGATACACGAAGCACACACACAGAATAAAAAAAAAAAAAAAAAGTCAAAAACTAAATGTCCAAAAAGTAATTACATCTGACAAAGCCCATAACTCAGCTTTACCGATAAATTTCTCTTTAAGGAAAAAAATTATCATTACCTCTGATCCTCTGAACTTTCTTTTTTGTTGTTGTTTTTTTGAGACGGAGTCTCACTCTGTCACCCAGGCTGGAGTGCAGTGGCGCACTCAGCTCACTGCAAGCTCTGCCTCCCGGGTTCACACCATTCTCCTGCCTCAGCCTCCCGAGTAGCTGGGACTACAGGCGCCCGCCACCGCGCCCAGCTAATTTTTTGTATTTTCAGTAGAGACAGGGTTTCACCGTGTTAGCCAGGATGGTCTCGATCTCCTGACCTCGTGATCTGCCCGTCTCGGCCTCCCAAAGTGCTGGGATTACAGGCGTGAGCCGCTGCACCCGGCCAATCCTCTGAACTTCCAAGGCACTCACCTATACAGTGAGGCTACGTCATAAGGCAGAAATGCTATCAGTGTATTTAACTTTAGAAAAGTGCCCACTCAAGGCAGGGCCTGGTGGCTCACGCCTGTAATGAGCACGTGTGATCACTTGAGGTCAGGAGTTCGAGACCAGCCTGGCCAACATGGTGAAACCCTGTCTCCACTAAAAATGCAAAAATCAGCTGGGTGTGGTGGCATGCACCTGTAATCTCAGCTACTTGGGAGGCTGAGGCACGAGAATCACTTGAACCTGGGAGGCGGAGGTTGCAGTGAGCAGAGATTGCAGCACTGCGCTCCAGCCTGGGTGACAGAGCAAGACTCTGTCTCAAAAAAATATATTGAAAACAACAACAACAAACAAACCAGAAAAGTACCCACTCTAGGGGGCGGGTGGAAGGAGAGCATCAGCAAGAATAGCTTAATGGATGCTGGGTTTAATACCTAGATGATGGGATGATCTGTGCAGCAAACTACCATGGCACACGTTTACCTACATAACAAACCTGTACATCCTGCACATGTACCCTGAACTTCAAAGAGAAAAAAAAAAAAAAAAAAGACAGAAAAGTACCCCCTCTCTATATATATCTATATCCTCCACAGGCCCAAGAGTTCAAGGACTTGCTGTAGTAGGAGCCTACTATGCACTATACATTCAATATCCACGATAATTGGGTAAACCTTTTCTGTAAGATCTTATCCAGTCTTCTAATCTTGTTTTAAGAGAATTCTCTTTTAAAATGTACTATAGCCTTTCTAGTGGGAAATTAACAATTCACAGGAAAAGAATGTAAACAATTTTTACCTGCACAGTAGGCTAATCAACTTATGCCTTTGCAAGGCATTAGTAAGAGGCATCCAGAATAAGAGGAGATACAAGTCTTTGGAAGGTGTATGTGATTGGTCCCCGTTTTCCCAGCCTTACCCTGTGATTTCCTCATGTCTTTGGTGGCTAAAGCACGACTGCCATGCTGAACACTGGTGAACTCAGGGCTGGTCACATTGTTAACCCTCAGCTCTTGCCCCAACGACTTCCGACCATAAGTATTTTCCCCAGATCCCCCACTGACACTGTAGCCACCTACAAACAGCCATGTGTACGTCATTTAAATATGATTGTTCGTTTCATTCAGTCAATTTCCTGATAGCTCAGGATCTTATTACTCAATCTGCAGCTCAACCAGCCTTTGCTTCTCCTACCTTTTTCCTGTACTGTCTGCCTTGAAAATCATTTTCATTTCTTTTAATACACCTTTGAAGTTAATTTAATTTTGATCCCTTCATTGGAAAATAAGCAAAGAAATGAAAACTAAATTAAATCAAATTTTGCACCTTGTTTTAAAACTTTCTTGAAGTTTAGAGACAGTAGCCAAGAGGAACTTCAACCTTAGCTAAATATTTTTGAAAATAAAAACAAAAATAGTATTGTATCTTTTTTGTAAGAAAACTGCATTGATGAATTATGTATGGAAAAATTTTAAATTTTAAAAATAATAAAGTGGATAAACGTCCTATAAAGTTTTCAGAAATAACACTGCATTTGTTATTCGTATTTTAAATATATTAGAAGAAAGCGAGAAAGTTGGGGGTGTAAGAAGGCAGGAAGGTGGGATAGGTAGGTTCAAAAAACATGCTTGTAGCAATAAGAAAATATATATACCCTTTTCGTCATTCTGTATGTCAGCGTGGACTCTGGTATCATCGTGCCTTTGCCGAGACACCACAGCTGAATTTGAAGGTTGCAGTCCGTAAGAGGAAGAACCACCTCTATCTCTGGATGAAGAATATTTTAAATTACCTGGGTCAGCTGATGCACTATCAGTTCTATAAAAAGAGAAAAGTTTATTAGAACTTTAAATAACATAAATAAATCTTTCTTTAAACAAGCCTCTCTTCTCCCAAATTTTACATTTAACCATTACTATTGTATTTAGTGTAATATGTACTATATATTATATGTAAGCACTCAGCCGTCTAATAAGAAGTCTTTCACTGGGAAGAGATTCTCAATGGATGAAATGCCAACTTTTCAGTCTCTTCTACTGTTCTAAAGACCCATTCAGAAATATGAATCACTACTGGGATTAGGGTGACTTTGCTGGTTTTAGCATTGAAAGTCTCCTGTCCCAGGCAAAACAGGACAATTGGTTACTCTGGTCCAGTGTTCTCCTCACATGACTTGATAATAAGAGTAATTCTTTCTAAATTCTCCCCCCATGGAGAGGGTTAATCAGTCAAAACATTTCAGCCTTTCCTGTCATAAAAATAAAAAACACTGGCAGCATGTCAGGGACGGGCAATGTCTTACCAAGTTATTTTCTAAGTACTGATTAGGTACTGTAGTATTGAAGACCCCATTGAAGATGCCTTAATTGTAAAGAGTAGCAATCAAAATTTTAAAAAGTAAAAAAGAAGACATTTTAAGAAAATAAAAGGTATCAGAAATGCAATAAAGTTATGTCGGAAAGTTGTAGTTCGTAATCTATTTAAAATTCAGGTTCTGTTTAGAATAATACCTGATGCTTATTAGTAAACAAGTAGGGTACAGCCAAGGGTAAAAGTGTGTCCTCATCTAAGTATCTGCTCTATGCTTCAACTGCCTCATAAGTAAAACAGAGCTGAGTTACAAGACTTCTCATGAGTGTTACTCTTTCAGCCATCAATCATAAACTATCAAGAAAGAAGACAACAAAATAATCTGTTATAGCATATGAAAAATCCAAGTAAGTTCTTCCCCTACTGATTTTCTCCTGAGAGGAACAACTTTGAGGAAAAAAAAAAGAAAAAGAAAATCACTTCTATGATATTTACTAAAAATGCTTTCTCAACCTTTTAGAACCTGAATCTTTTAGAAAAGTTTACGACACTGGCAAGGCCAGAAACTAACCTATTCTTCTACGCTTTGCCCCTCCCTCTATGGTGTAAAAGTGACAGCAGTGTTTGTATACTGTATATATTTCGTTTAGAGTTTATTAGTCTTTCCTTGCTCCCAAAAATACTAAACATAAAACTTTGCATGAGCTCAATCAGTTGGACACCTTGATCTGCACTTACTGCAATCACTGTTAATACAGAATGCAGACAATAGGTCCAATTAAACTTGGATATCTAACTGGTACAAGTCATTACTTATAAAGGATCTCAATCTGAAACTTCATGAAATTCAAAACCTAGCATACTAAAATGACTAAGGCTCCATAAGGAGTATCTTCTAATATTCAGAGTTCACTTATTCATAAAGCTAAGTACTTTGAACATAAGGGAAAATAAAATCTATGGAATTTCAAGAAAAATGTATGAGAATATTTTCTGAGTATACTAAGTCTATAAGCATTAAAATATTAACTCAATGGACCATAACTTTTTTAAACTAATGAAAAGACATTCCTTATGTACCTACAAATAGCACATTTAACATGCGTCTATATAAATCATAGCATACCATTACTTTCTGAAAGGAGACTGAAACGTAAGAGAGCTTATAATCTTTTCTGACAGGGTTTGAACTTTATATGTATGCCACAGTAAGTCTTATTAGATGAGCGAATAAAATAAGCACTTGACTAATTCAGAAACACAAAGATAACTGAAGTCTGCCAATATTTAAACATATCTTCACTTCCTGTTTTCATCATGTTTACTTATCTCCTACACTACCTTTACTATTAAGAGTTAAATGTTTGTATCATTTTCTGGTGACACAGTAGTACCATAAGGCAGCAGAGAATACAAGTTAAAAAAAGATCTGGGCTCAAATCCCAGCTCCAGCACTGAAAAGTATGTGTGCCTTTGCACAAATTACTTGATCTCCAAGCCTTGGTTGTCTCTTGCATAAAATGAGGATGATACCTATCTAACATGTAAGGTTGTTGTCAGGCTAAAATAAGATAATCAATTATAAAGAAACACTTAGTTTGCAGGGTATGTTAAAAGTTGTTATGACCATAATACAAAATAAACTCAAAGTTTCCAGTCTAAAAGACAATGTACAAACAGTTCATGAGTATATGAATATAATCAAAACAAGTTTTTACAGTCAATATAGAGCAACTTAAATACTTCACTGAAGAAAGCAGGTAATCTGTTGCTACCAACAATGTGTTTCCAACTAGGAAGCATCTGATTTCCAACTAAACTGTAAAACCAGGAGCAGCTTCCCCGTTGGTTAGAAATAAGGTTTCTAAATCCCCTCAGTTATGAACACTGAGATTTTTTTCCCAAAAAAAATCTGTGTTTTCAGAAATATAACAAAAAAAACTGGAATAGAGCCACCGTCTCAGAAATACCTGAAAACTCCCTAGTTGCCAAATTATTTTAATACAAATTGATCAAAGCATCCCCAACCAGAACTCAGGTTGTAAGCATTCTGAACCGAAAAGCACAAAATGGTTTAGCATTTATAAGAAATTTCTATTTTTATACAATCTTGACTGCTTAGGTTTCAAAAAATGTCAATGTCAGGCTGTTAGCACCAACAAGATCATCCCAGTCCAATAAATAGAGAACTGTTAAAGAACGGAAATGAGCACTTAAAATGAGGCAATCAAAGCCACAAAATAGAAACTGCAGATATGAACTCCAAGAAGCAGGCAGGAATGTTAGGCTAGTTAGTTAGAAGAGCTGAAAGGGATATCATCTGCCAGAATTAGTGTCTCAATTTAGTGAAAAAAGAAAATCTATCTGTTAAGTCTAAGAATCCTAGCAAGGATCCAAAAATACCTCTACAGCCCCTTTAATATTCTAAAAAAATCATGGAGAGAAAAAAAAAGAAATGCATAAATTTCCCCAAAACGATCAAACTGAAGTTAAAGCCTGATGTACATGCCACATGAGAGGTAAGTTTCTAAAGCTCATACCTCAAAAATCGCCTTTGGGATGTTTTGCATCAAGTCAATCTGTAAGACAGTAGTTACAATATTGGTGAAGACAGTGGGTTAAAACATTTGTTGTTCAAACATGGAGCAAATATCATTCATGAGTTAGGTGCCTTTAGCTGAACTATGGTCCCATTAGGGTTCATACATTAAAGCAAAAATTGAGGTGGAAAGACACTCTGTGCCTTACAGGATAAAGAGGCTTAATGTGGCAACCAAAAAAATTTTAGTACATAAGAGAATTTAAATGTTAACTATAACATACAAATCACATGCAAATATAGTTACCACTTATTTTAGTTACCTATTCTCAATATACAGAAAAATGCCACAAATCTAGGAGGCCATTCGTTTCAAATGACCGGAATCCTCAGACCTCACACCAACAAGCCACCATGTGCTGGGGATGGTATCGCCTGACTAAATGTAGCCTTGCAGTCCATTCTTGTAAGTATTAGAGAGAAAAAGAGAGAGAGCGTCATCTCTGGAAAGTGTGAAGTCAGGGACTTCCCTACTAGGAAGCATTTCCATAAAGCACCCCAAAATGACTTGATGCAAACACCACACCTAGTGGTGTCACTGGAGTAAGCATCATATTACTTCAAATTGCTTTTACCTAGGTTTATTAAGGGATTTTGCTCTCATGGTGAGATCTAATTTGTAATGGATATAAACCAGGAAATGAGATTTGCACTAAAGCCAGTGAAGTAGGAATGTACTTATTCTCTAAAGTAGCAAAGATAGTCTCACTGTCACAGAGCAGTTATAGGATATGTTGCTTTCCATACTAATGGTTAATACCACTTGGAAATGATTTACCCTTCAAAAATAAATTCAAGGTTTTCCCCTGTGATGCCTCTTACCTGGATTCAAACATGCTTTAATGAGGAATAAGAGAAAGGGTGAAACTATGAATAACCCTGGGCCTTGTATCATTACATTAGAAACTGCTCTAAATATGAGTCTATGGCTAAAATATTAATTTGAGAGGCTCAGGGAATTTATTATACAAATCTCTTCTTGCAGAGAACTTTTAAGTTCAAATTTAATAAAACAAAACAGAACCATTCCATGTCAAAATTGTAAATGAGTATGCATCAGTTTTGCAATACTGAAATATTAAATTAATATAATTTATTGGTAAAACTAGCTTAGCTACCTAAGTATTAAGTGTCTATAATAACCGAATCTTAATTATCCATTTATGGGTGATTTGTTTCCTTTTTTGAGACAGGGTCTCACTCTGTCACCCAGGCTGGAGTGCACTGGCATGACCATAGCTCACTGCAGCCTCGACCTCATGGGTGCAGCCTCGACCTCATGGGTTCAGCCTCTCAAACAGCTGGGACCACAGGTGCATGCCACTCCATTTAGCTAATTTTTTATTTTTATGTTTTTTGGAGACAGGTGTCTGATTATGTTGCTCAGGCTGCTCTCAAATTCCTGGACTCAAGCAATCCTCCCACCTCAGCCTCCCAAAATGCTAGGATTAGAAGCATGAGTGACCACATCTGGACTGTCACCAATTTTTAACTGTCTGTCAACTAAACAGCCAATATAGACTGATAAAATATACTTAACTATTGTAAAATTGTCAAGAATTGTATCTTCACCAACGAGAGATCTGGCTTTTACCTGTGAATTCTGGAAGGTAATCTCTAAACTCTTGAAATGTCATACCCAATAAGAGGGTCCTGGCCAGGAGCAGTGGCTCACACCTGTAATCCCAGCACTTTGGGAGGCCAAGGCGGGCAGATCGCTTGAGGTCAGCATTTTGAGACCAGCCTGGCCAGCATGGTGAAACCTGTCTCTACTAAAAATACAAAAATTAGCCAGGCATGGTGACGGGCACCTGTAATAATCCCAGCTACTCAGGAGGCTGAGGTTTCAGTGAGCTGAGATCATGCCACTGCACTCCAGCCTGGGCAACAGAGCAAGACTATCTCCAAAAAAAAAGGGGGGGGGCAGCGGTGGGGGAAAGTGTCCTTGTTCATCTGGGGGCTTTAGGCCACAGCAGAGTCTACTAATGTGGCTTATGGTGGGGGCTTTGAGTCACATGGATCAGCTTGGCCTCCAATGGGGCTGGAGACTAAGGTTAGCCACATGGGCATGCAACCATGGAACCCCAGTAAAAACGCTGGACATAAAAAATAGAGTGAGCTTCCCTGGTTGGCAATAATCCATGAGTATGGTCGCACACCAGTGCCACCAGGAAGGTGTCATTTTTCACAACTCTACAAGGACAGGACAATTCGAAACTCCAACATTTGGAACTTCCCCGAACTCTGCCCTATGCACCTCTACCCTTGGCTCATTCTAATCTGAATCCCTAAACTGCAATAAACTCTAACCATGGGTATGAGAGCTTTCAATGAGTTCTAGTGAGTCCTCCTGGAAATCATCCAACCTAAGAGTGGTCTTGGCCAGGCACAGTGACTCAAGCCTGTAATCCCAGCACTTCGGGAGGCCCAGGCAGGCGGATCACTTGAGCTCAGGAGTTTGAGACCAGCCTGGCAATATGGTGAAACTGTCTCTAAAAAATATAGAAAAACTAGCCAGGCGAGGTGGTGTGTGCCCATAGATCCAGCAACTCAGGTGGCTGAGGTAGGAGGACTGCCTGAACCTGGGAGGGAGGAGTTCAGGGCGCAGTGAGCCGTGATCATGCCACTGCACTCTCGCCTGGGTGACAGAGAGAGGCCCTGTCTCAAAAAAAAAAAAAAGAGTGGTCTTGGGAACCCCCAAACTTGCAACTAGTATTAGAAGCAAGGGTCATCTTATGGACTGGACTCCCTCTTACTCTGCACTTATATTTAAAACCATTAAATATACTGTAGCTCAAAAAAAGTTGCTTGTTTTGAAAAAGGGTCTCACACTGTCACCCAGGCTAGAGTGCAGTGGTGCAATCCGAGCTCAAGCAAACCTCCCACATCAGCCTCCCAAGTAGCTGAGACCACAGGCTTACTCCACCACGCCCAGCAACTTTTGTATTTTTTTGTCCCATTCTCTACAACATTCCCAAAATGTTGCCCAAGCTGGTCTCGCACTCCTGAGCTCAAGTGATCCACTCACCTCAGCCTCCCAAAGGGTTGGGATTACAGGCATAAGCCACTGCACCCGGCCATAAATTTTGTTTTTTAATAACATTTCTAGCAAACATGATAAAGATTTGACTTCAGTGCTGCTTATTTTCCTTCCAAGGAACCTCTAATATTCTCTATTTTCAGAACTCCAATCAAATTAGCCAGAAAGAGCAAACGAAGCCAATAAATCCAGGAGGGCAATAGATCTGATTTTAACCCTTGTTTCACATGCACAATTGTCTTCAGAGAAAAGCTGAAGAAAGTACCCCCTCACCTCCATGCCCCAATGCTCCTTTTCTCTGACTGCAAGTGGGCCTCTGATGCTGCCCACATTTCCCTCACCAGGTTTCTTTCCTTTCCAAAACATCTGTAAAACTTTCTGCACCTTCTTCCTTCTCCCACCACTACCAGTGGATGACCTTATAGATTTCTGCTCCATGAGAAATAGAAGCCATTTGACAGCACCCTCAGCAAGAGCTAACATTTTAGCTCCTAACAAGAGCTAGTGGGCAACTGATCCAAGCAGTTTACATATGTTTATCATGTCATTTCGTGTTCAACACAATCCTATTAGTTATAACTTGATAACTAACGTTTCATAACTGGCCTAAGGTTGCACAGCTTGTAAAAGGCAGAGTCAGAACTCAGACCCAGTACTGTCTAATGTTTGAGCTCTTCAACACTCCATCACTGCCTGTCATCTTCCTTCTAATATATCCACAAATTCACCTGCATCTGCACATACAGCTTTTCTTCCCATCATCTTCGCATAATGGAACAAATAAACCTCCTATCCATAGAAATCATCTGGATCTGTCTATTCCCCCCATTTTCCAAGGTATGTCTTGTCTTTTTTTTTTTTGAGATGTAGAATCGCTCTGTCGCCCAGGCTGAAGTGCAGTGGCGTGATCTCGACTCACTGCCTCCCGGATTCACGCCATTCTCCTGCCTCATCCTCCCAAGTAGCTGGGACTACAGGCGCCCACCACCACGCCCGGCTAATTTTTTGTATTTTTAGTAGAGACGGGGTTTCACCATGTTAGCCAGGATGGTCTCGATCTCCTGACCTCGTGATCCGCCCACCTTGGCCTCCCCAAAGTGCTGGGATTACAGGCTTGAGCCACTGCACCCGGCCTGTTTCTTTTGTACGTTGCAAAATCTCCCATTTCACTACTGCTTATCACATCATCAACATACGAGCACTCTCAAAAGTCTTACTTTAAAAAAAACAAAAACAAAAACAAAAAATGGCCGGGCACGGTGGCTCACGCCTGTAATCCCAGCACTTTGGGAGGCGAAGGCAGGCAGATCATAAGGTCAGGAGATTGAGACCACCCTGGCCAACATGGTGAAACCCCGTCTCTACTAAAATAGAAAAAATAAAATTACCTGCGCGTGGTGGCACACACCTGTAGTCCCAGCTACTTGGGAGGCTGAGGCAGGGGAATCGTTTGAACCCGGGAGGCAGAGCTTGCAGTGAGCCGAGATCGTGCCACTACACTCCAGCCTGGTGACAGACCGAGACTCTGTCTCAAAAAAAAACTAAAGGCCAGGTGCGGTGGCTCACGCTGGTAATCCCAGCACTTTGGGAGGCCAAGGTGGGTGGATCATGAGGTCAGGAGTTCAAGACCAGCCTGGCCAATGTAGTGAAACCCCGTCTCTACTAAAAATACAAATATCAGCCAGGCGTGGTGGCGGGCGCCTGCAATCCCAGCTACTCAGGAGGCTGAGGCAGGAGAATCGCTCGAATCTGGGAGGCAGAGGTTGCAGTGAGCCGAGATTGCACCATTGCGCTCCAGCCTGGGCGGCAGAGACTCCATCTCAAACATAATAATAATAATAATAATAATAATAATAATAATAAAATAAATTTAAAAATTAAGAAAATAAGGCCGGGCACGGTGGCTCACGCCTGTAATCCCAGCACTTTGGGAGGGCGAGGCAGGCAGATCATGAGGTCAGGAGTTTGAGACCAGCCTGGGCAACATAGTGAAACCCCGTCTCTACTAAAAATACAAAAAATTAGCCGGGTGTGGTCGTGGGCGCCTGTAATCCCAGCTAGTTGGGAGGCTGAGGCAGGAGAACTACTTGAACCCCGGAGGTGGAGGTTGCAGTGAGCCGAGGTCGCGCCATTGCACTCCAGACTGGGCAATAGTGTGAGACTCTGACTCAAAAAAAACAAAAAACAAAAAAACCCTTTAACTGCCTTTCTCCCTCTATCAATCTAATAGCCTGGACTCTTCACAGACAAACCTGTTGAAAAATTTATCTTCCTTGCCTTCATTTACTTTTTAACCCACTTTAATCTGGGTTCCACCTGCAACACACCACTGAAGCTATTCCTACTAAGGTAGGAACTGCCACTCAAGGCCTTCTTGGCTCTAAAATCCCATGAGCCTTTTTCAGTTCACCTTACAATTTCTCAATACCACTCTAAAGTTTATGAGTTTTTTAGTTAACTTTAATCCAGTGACTCTTTCTACTTTATCCCAATCCAAGTATTCTCCTCCTTCTTCACTTCATTTTTTTTTTTTTTTTTTTTTTTTTGAGACAGACTCTGACTTTGTTGCCCAGGCTGGAGTATAGTGGTGCAATACTGGCTCACTGCAACCTCCACCTCCAGGTTCAAGCGATTCTCCTGCCTCAGCCTCCCAAGTAGCTGAGATTACAGGCCCCTGCTACCACACCCGGCTAATTTTTGTATTTTTAGTAGAGACGGGGTTTCACCATGTTGGCCAGTCTGGTCTCGAACTCCTGACCTCAGGTGATCCACCAACCTTGGCCTCCCAAAGTGTTGGAATTACAGGAGTGAGCCACCGTGCCTGGCCAGGATGGTCTGCTTATAATGGCTCAATTTTGATGTCCAGTCTCTGCAGAGCACAAGGCCCCCTCTTTGAGCCAGACATACAGATGTCCCTGGGCAAGCACAGAGATGATCCCAAGGCCCTGGCCCCACCTGTCTGCTCAGTGTTGAATCAGGTTTCTGTGAAAACAAATTACTAACAGGCTGGTGTCACATTTTCAAATTCTGTCACCAGGCCTTGAACACATGTCTTTGTACTTTTTTCCATTTTTAACCGGGGCTGAGTTACGCCCAACCACACTGTACTGGCTGGCACGGGAGAGGAGGTGTCAGCTGCTGTCCAGAATGGGGCTGACACATTCATTTTAAACAGGCCGGGAAGATGCAGATTTGGCAAGCTCTGAAATTTGCCGACACCCCAAGTCGAGGGTAAGCAGTAGAACCAGAAAAGGGCAGCTTCTCATGTGGTCAGGTTCTCCTGATGCAAGCGTCCTGGTGGATTTGGGTTTCCCAAAGGTCCTGACTCCAGGAGACCCCCAGGACCGACAGGAAGGGCCACCCCTCCCTCTGAAACTCTGAAGCCAGGCCACCCGGTGCTGAAATGCTGTGTGAACTCGGGCAAGTTCCTTCGCAGGGACTGAGCCTCCCTTTCCTGTCTCCAACAGACTGGAACACTGCCTCCCATTGTATGGGTGAAATACCTCGCGGACATGTCTTACGGCGCCCCATGAAAGCATCACCATTAATCTGACCAGTCACCGCAGCATTAGTATCTTCAGGGCACAGATGAAGCCGTGGGCACCAGTGATAAGGAGTTGCCACCGCTGGCTAAGTGCGGAGCCTCACACATCTGTGGCCCAGAAACCCACACCCCACTCCAAACTCTCCATAGCTCCAACAGTTATGCTAACAAGAAAAAGGAGTGAAAACCCGCTCCAGTTACAGTATTGTGGAGGTGGAGGACACTTGTGGCAGCCAATCCAACACCTCCATTTTATAGCTGGTGTAAACATAGTTCAGAAAGGTTGTCCCACTTGCTGAAAGTCACACAGCAGTTCCTGGGCGGCAAAGTGAGGACATCCAGGTCTCCTAAATCTCACCCTCGTGCTCTGCCCACTTGACTGGGCTTTTCAATCCTGGCTGTCAAAGAGAAGCATCAAGTCCACTTGGGCTCCTGGCCAGCGTCCAGGCCAGTCCAACTCAACAGCAAGCGGAAGCAAATACCACACAATGAACTCGTTGAACAGACTCTGCGCTCAGGCTTAACCAGTGCACAGCCTGTACACCCGACAGGCGGATGCAGCTGTTCCAAACTAAGGCCAGGGCCTCTCCCCAATCCCAATGGGCTCTGCAGGTGCAGTGATGGAAGAATCCCTGGTGACAGGGAGCCCTTAGCTCTGAGAAGGACCTGAAGCCATCTCAGGGTTTGCACCGGTCCAGATGCTGCTGCACAAGTGCTCCAGGGGCTCCTGCCCTGCCCTCCTCACCTGCCCCCTCACCTGTCAGGGATGTTTGATTCCTGGCTGGCCCCTCCCCTACCTGACCCCTGCCAAAGACCTACGCCACCCCAGGCTCCCAGCTCTGAAGCAAACGCCAGAGAAGTCAAGCGCCTGGCTGCGGGCCACACAGCTTGAGGGACTCAGAGCTCCAGGGACAGTGCCCGGGCCCTGCTCAGGCCTTCTGCAGAGGCTCTGGGCTCTTCCAGTTGACTCAGCTCACAGGGCCCCTACACGGTACCAGGTGAAGACACAGCACCAAGAACCCTCAGGCTCTGAAGCCACACATGTGAGCTGTGGGCAGAATCCTGCATTGGCCTCCAGCAGCTCGAGAGCACAGGGACAAAGCTGGACTGGCACCAGGGTCACCGTGGCCTTGGTTTTGTAGCAGCTGCAGTTTGAGCACGTACACCAAAAATAAAATTCTAAGCCCCCTAAGTGACTGAAGGGACCCCTCCTATTGGCCAAAGGGATATTCCAAAGTTAACCTGAAAAACGAGCTCAAGTCATGATGGGAAGAAGGGTCACACAGGCCTTGTTATACCCCCTCCCTCTGGAATTCAGGTACAGCTGACCAGCACTAACATTCAAACACAGATCTTGGCCTGGCTCAGTGGCTCATGCCTGTAATCCCAGCACTTTGGGAGGCTGAGGTGGGCAGATCACGAGGTCAGGAGTTCGAGACCAGGCCGACCGACATGGAGAAACCCCATCTCTACTAAAAATACAAAATTAGCTAGGCATGGTGGTGGCAGGCACCTGCAATCCCAGCTACTTGGGAGGCTGAGGCAGGAGAATCGCTTGAACCAGGTTGCAGTGAGCCGAGATCATGCCACTGCCCTCCAGCCTGGGTGACAAAAACAAAACAAAACAAAACACAACACAATATTGGTCTCCACAACCTCCTGTCTTACCCAGATACTCCTTTCTATTGATTCCAGGTCTTTAGCTAATAACTCTTTCAACCAATTGTGAATCAGAAAATCTTTTGCCAGGCACGGTGGCCCATGCCTGTAATCCCAGCACTTTGGGAAGCCAAGGTGGGCGGATCACCTGAGATCAGGAGTTCAAAACCAGCCTGACCAACATGGTGAAACCCCTGTCTCTACTAAAAACACAAAATTAGCTGGGCATGGTGGTGCATGCCTGTAGTCCCAGCTACTCGGGAAGCTAAGGCAGGAGAATCACTTGAACCCAGGAGGCGGAGGTTGCAGTGAACTGAGATCACGCCACTGCACTCCAGCCTGAGTAACAAAAGCATCTCAAAAAAAAAAAAAAAAAATATATATATATATATATATATAAAGAATAAAGAAATCTTTGAACCCACTTGTGACCAGGAAGCCCATCCCCACCTTGGAGTTGTCCCGCCTTTCTCGGCAGAACCAACAAGTACCTTTCACGTACTGACTGATGTCTGCCTGTAACTTCTGTCCTTGTACAAGGTATGAACTCCAGCTGTGGCCCACCCCCTGGGGCACATGTCCTCAGGGCCTCCAGGCCTTGGTCCTCACATTTAACTCCAGATAAATCTCTTCAAATATTTTACACTGTCTGGCTTTCTCGTTAACAAGCAGCTCACACATATAGTGTCTCAGCAGTGACAGATGCTGGCCCACCCCGAGGTCAGGATGACTCAGCAGGGATCGAGTTTGCGGGCGTCACGCTCCAAGGCCCGGAATAGGAGGTTGGTGCTCATTCCTCACATAGTGGGCAAATCCTAGGGCAGGGGAGGGGCGGGCAATGCCAGAGAATGGTCCCCACCTGGGGCGGTCTGACGGCCAGGGATGCAGAGAAAGAGACGCCTCCCACGCTCCCGGAGGGCACGAGCTGTGGCCACCCCGGAGGGTCCGCCTTCCAGAGGGAGAGTTCAGGATTTGGCCACAATCAGGGAAGGAGACGCTGCGGGGGGGCCCTCCTGTTGGAAAAGCGCAGCGGCGGGAAGGGGGTGCTGCCACAGGGACTCTGGGGAGCGCGCGGGCACACAGTACCAATCTGCGTGTATACACATGCCCTGTCCCTGCAGACGGGCCAGGCAAGGCCTGCCCATGGCCAGCCATCCAGGTGATGCTCCAGGGAGGGCCAGGCCTACTGGGGGGCAGAACCCTGTGGCTGTCCAGGATACCTGGATGTGAGTCTGGGAAGGATGGAGAAGGGTGGAGGAGCGCGAAGAGCCCCTAGGGGTTGCTGGGGAACACAGATGAGCCTCTGACCCACCTGTGTCCTTACCTGGGCCGACTGGGCCACCCAGTCTTGCTGACACCTCCCCAGACCCCTGGCACCCACCAGACTCCCCAGGCGTGGCTGTGTGCTCCCCTATGCCTGATGACAAACGGTGGCCTCAGTGTAGAGGTGGGCACTGTGGCCCCTGGCTCCTGGCTCGCTCCTGCCTCAGTTTCCCCAGCTGTAAATTGGGGATTATCACTGGCTTCAAAGGCTGGAGTGGAAAGTGGTGGCCAAGAGGTGCCAAGAGGTGGTGCAAGCGTGTGTCCTACCTTGGACACCCCTCTCCAGGGGGTGGCTCTCACCCTGGCCTGGGCCCTCGGGGGTCTGCGCAGCCCACCCTTCTGTGTGAAGGCGGCTGGTACACATTCCTGGGCAAGATTCTGCACATTCTGCTGGATTATGAAAGAGGTCTGTGACCCAAGAAAAAAGGGTCAGAAGTGCCCGTTAGGCTCTCCTGTGTGGCTCAGGTCATGTGCTTCTGTGAACTCGCCCTATGGCCTTGCCCCAAATCCCGAGATGCAGCGTGACCTGCCCAGGCGCCAGCGGCACTTTCATGTCTGGCTGGGAAAGTCGGACTTCAGCACTAATCACTGGCTGCCGCCTGCAATGAGCCCACGGCTTGAGCTCTGGGGCCCACCCAGCTCCTTAAACACGCAGAACCTTTGCTAGCTAAGCCAGGGTCCCAGCTGTGGGGGGTTGGGGATGGAGGGGTGCAGGGATCCCAAAACCCAACCCGGGGCCAGGTTTTACACAGGCCTGGACTGAGAAGTGGGGCTACAGGCTACAGGTGCTTGATACCCCGGGGGGGCCCTGGAACAGGCCTGGACTGAGAAGCGGGGCTACAGGTTACAGGTGCTGGATACCCCAGGGGGGTGCTGGACACACCAGGGGGGCGGATAGAGGCTGCCAGGCAGCCTGAAGACCCTGGGGCAAAACACACACAGGCCCCCTCTGCTCTCTGGTCACTGCTAACTGGCCAACTGGCCTTTGAGTCCACAGCTTTGAGTCCACTGACCACAGCTAAGCCCACAGCCATCAAAACCCACCCCTTACACCCTTCACCCTTTAGGGAGGGGCTCAGAGACAGTTGTGGCGATTCCTACTTCCACCCACAGCCCCCCGACCCTGGGCCTGTGCCGAGTGTGGGTGGGTGACATCATCTTGCACCCAGAGCTCCAGACTAAAGGAAACCCTGGCTCCTGTCTCTGGCTCTTCCCTCCCTCTCTTTGTTCCCTTGCTCCTTTCTTTTTGCCAAAGGAGAAGACAGTGAGGCTGAGGGCTGCTCAACATGCACAGTGAGCAGGAGATACAAGCACGTGGAGGGACGGTCACAGCCCGTGCAACTGGCACCTTCACACACGGAGGCCTGTGATTCCCAGACACCTGGCGCTGGGGCAAATCCCATTCCACAGCCAGAAACAGGCTCGGCAGGGCCAGGTGGATTTCTCAAAGCCTTGGTTGCTTTTGGCCTGATGCTAGCTGGACAATGTCTCAGCTCACAGGTTCCTAAACGCACACCCGCCCACACCAATCTGCTGAGGAGTGACAGCCATGGGGAGGAGACCCACCTCACTCCAGGGACCCTGGCACCGTCTCCCATGAGGCCAGGTGTCCTCAGCCACCCGCAGCCAGAGTCCCACGAGACCGATGGACGGCCTGCCCCTGCGTGACGGCACGCCTGGGACTGTCCCAGCAGGCTCCCATGCTTCACCCAACTGGGACAGGGAAACAGGAGGCATGGAGGAGCTGTCTGCAGGCCACTTCCCGAACACCTATGCGCTTGGGGAACTGACTGAGACTGAGCCGGGGTATCTTCTCCACGATGCGGTGAGCCCATCAGGCCCTTCTTCTGAGAGCACCTCCCTGGAGGTGGAAGCCCCTGAGGCCCACAGCATCTTCTGAACCTGTGAGTTCCCACTTACTGAGAGCTCACCTGGGCCAGTGCCGGTCCACGGCTGTGGCCGGGACTTTGAGTAGATGCTACCCTACTCACTATGCAGAGCCAGCTGGGGCCCAGGGAGGTCAGATAAACTGCCCAAACCAAATCCAGGCCCAGCCAGAATCTCAA
This sequence comes from Pan troglodytes, assembly GCF_028858775.2. Taxonomy (NCBI): domain Eukaryota; kingdom Metazoa; phylum Chordata; class Mammalia; order Primates; family Hominidae; genus Pan; species Pan troglodytes. Next base: position 25,074,063 of record NC_072416.2, on the reverse strand, counting down.
CTCCAGCCTTTGCGCCTTCTGATAAAACCCAGCATTGCTTGAATTTCCAGTACACGCTGCCAAGTCTTCATCAAGCAATAAATAACCCACACAACCCTACTGTCATGCCAAGTTCCATATGGCCATCCAGAAAGAGACACATGGAGCTGGTTCCTCTCATCTTTATGACCAGTGAAAAGTGCACCAACACAAAGACACGCGTGAAAGGACCTCATCTCCTAACCAGACTGACAAGCAAGGGATTTTTTCCACTCACCGTCAGTGGGATGGTTCTAAGCACCGAGGCCAACCCATTTCACACGATTATTTCACAAAAAGAAACTTTCTGTGGGACGTGCCTGGGCAACTGAAAAGCCAGCCAGCAAAACTGAGAACCTTGTTCTCAAATCCGTACCCTCTCCCAAGGCAGCCTCAGAGGCCCGAGGGCTGAGGATCCAGACCCGAAAGCCACTGTACCTTCTGTAGGATCAGGCTCAAGGACTAAGGGGGTAAAAGGTGCCCTTTCCCTTCCTAAGCAGAAAATTCTGGAACCCAACCTTATGTGTGATCATTTAAAAAAAAAAAAAATCAGCTGGGTACACTGGCTCACGCCTGTAATCCCAGCACTTTGGGAGGCCGAGGTGGGCGGATCACCTGAGGTCAGGAGTTCGAGACCAGTCTGGCCAACATGGAGAAACCCTGTCTCTACTAAAAAATGCAAAATTAACCAGGCATGGTGTTGCATGCCTGTAATCCCAGCTACTCGGGAGGCTGAGTCAGGAGAGTCGCTTGAACCCGGGAGGCAGAGGTTGCAGTGAGCCGAGATCGTGCCATTGCACTCCAGCCTGGGCAAAAAGAGCGAAATTCCGTCTCAAAATAAATAAATAAATAAATAAATAAATAAATAAAATAAATCACTTTCTATGGCTTTTCACTGCTCCAGGAACAATGTCCACAGATCAAACGCCCAGCCTCTCCTTCACACCCTGGAGCGCCCATCCTGCCCACTGGTCCGGGCTCCAGGCTGCCCCCTGCACCTGTCAGAAGTCCCCCTACAAGGGCAGGGTCTCCCTTCCTGGGACATCCACTGCCCTTCTCCGAGCTGAAGTCAGAATGACCTGAGAATCAGCTTGGAGTTCTACCAGCCTCAGCCAAGCCCACCTCTGCGACAGCACTCCTTTCGAGGGGGCACCAGCTGCAGGGAGTCTGTCCCTTACAGACCCGTGACCCCGTGACAGATGAATAAAGTACAGACACACACATATTCTGCTCTGCCAGTCCAGCTGAGGGTCCCAGCCACTTATAGGCTCCCGGCTGAGTCCTGTAAACAGTTGCTACTTGGCCCTGATCAGCTAGTCAGACGCGCATTTATTCAGTATGATTAATTAACAAAAGCTTGAGTCAACACCATTAGAGTGTAACAGACATTGTGGACTTCCCGAGTAAAAAGCATTTAAGCACCCAGGGTCTTAAGATTATATGAGTAAACAAGCTAGCTAGGTAAACTACTCTGCCTTTCTTTTATTTCTATGTTTATTTGTTTAACTAAAGGTAAAGGGATCAGGCCGCCTTCAGCCAGAGCTAATTACCAAAGTTATGCCAACTTCTCGGCCTTCCAAGATTTGTGTCTATTTCTATAACTATCTCTAATATCTTTCCCACCAGAATGATTGAACCCCAACACACCTCCCTCTCTCAGCAGGGTCTGCCTGTTCAGAGAACACAACTTCTCCTTCTTGCCTTACACACAGGGGCAAGAACAGATTCACTCTTGCAGAGAGCACATCCCTTTCTGTTACTGAAAATCACTTTCCAAAAAAAAAAAAAAGCAACACATACACACATACTCACCACATACACAGGTGGGTCAGAGAAAAAAAACAAGTACAAATGGCTTAGGGACATGAGAAGTGTGGCCCTAACTTTCGCTGAAAGGGATCCTATTAACATCAACCCTCACCTCTGGGTCAGAGAGGGCTGGCACTCTAGAGCCTGCCTTGAGGCTTTACCTACTGGGACCAAAAGGACTGCTGGAAAGCTATTTTAGGCCGGGTGCGGTGGCTCAAGCCTGTAATCCCAGCACTTTGGGAGGCAGAGGCGGGTGGATCACCTGAGGTCAGGAGTTCAAGACAAGCCTGGCCAACATGGTGAAGCCCTGTCTCTGCTAAAAATACAAAAAAATTAGCTGGGCATGGTGGGCACCTGTAGTCCCAGCTACTCGGGAGGCTGAGGCAGGAGAGTCGCTTGAACCCGGGAGGTGGAGGTTGTAGTGAGCCGAGATTGCGCCATTGTACTCCAGCCTGGGTAAGAGCAAAACTCCAGATCAAACATAAAATAAAATAAAAATAAATAAATAAAAATACTTTTTAAAGCCCTATTACCACAAAATAAATCCAGGAACCTGTGACTTGGTACAGCCTCTTTGGAAGGCACATTAGCTATTACACTAGAATCCACACCCCGCCGGGTGCGATGGCTCATGCCTGTAATCCTAGCAAATTGGGAGGCTGAGGCACATGCCTGTAATCTAAACTCCGAAGGTTGAGGCAGGAGAATTGCTTAAAACCAGGAAGCAGAGGTTGCAGTGAGCAACGAGCCTGGGCGACAGAGACAGACTCTGTCTCAAAACAAAAACAAAAACAAAAAACCACATAACCTTTTCCCATTTGCACAAAGCTGGGAAACCCCAAATGCCCTCCACAGGGGTCTACGGGGGGGGTTGGGGGGTGGAGGCGGTGAGCACACTTGTTCCTGCCGACACAGGGAAGTCTTCTTAGCAGCTAAAGAGGGCAGCCTCTGCGTACTGCCTGGGAACATGGCAAAACCATTTTAGGCTTAAAAAAAAGGTGGAGAACAAGTTGTACATTATGATCTTTTAAATAAATAGGCCAGCGATATATTTGTAACAGAAGCAGCTCCGGAAGCGTACACTGTCAGCCACAGAAACTCTGGGGCTGGGGGGTGGTAAAGGAGGAGAAATGTGTCACCCAGGCAGGAGCTTAGTGGCACCATCTTGGCTCCCGAGTTCAAGCAGTTCTCCTGCCTCAGCCTCCAAGTAGCTGGCACCATCTTGGCTCCCGAGTTCAAGCAGTTCTCCTGCCTCAGCCTCCAAGTAGCTGGGACTACAGGTGTGCGCCGTCACGCCCAGCTGATTTTTGCTTTTTTTTTTGAGACAGAGTTTCGCCTTGTTGCCCAAGCTGGAGTGCAGTGGTGCGATCTCAGCTCACTGCAACCTCCACTTCCTGGGTTCTAGTGATTCTCCTGCCTCAGCTTCCCGAGTAGCTGGGATTCCAGGCATCTGCCACCACGCCTGGCTAATTTTTTGTATTTTTAGTAGAGATGGGGTTTCCCCATGTTGGCCAGGCTGGTCTCGAACTCCTGACTTCAGGTGATCCGCCTGCCTCGGCCTCCCAAAGTGCTGAGATTACAGGCATGAGCCACAGTGCCTGGCTGGTTTGAATTTTTAAATGATGATGAATTCATGTATGACTGACGTGATTTTTATTAGAAAGAGAAAACTAGGCAGCGCCCCATCCTATGTCTCCTTCCTGGTGGCCAATGAAGCATTTCCCACAACTCACTCCTGGCACCAACAGGAAGTCAGACACTCAGCACCCAGGGGCTGCTTTTTTTTTTTTTTTTTTTTGAGACAGGCTTGCTCTGTCACCCAGGCTGGAGCGCAGTGGCAGGATCTCAACTCACTGCAACCTCCACGTCCCGGAGCATGCCTCAGACTCATAAGTAGGTGGGATTACAGGCGTGAGCCACTATGCTCAGCTAATTTTTGTATTTTTAGTAGAGATGGGGTTTCACCATGTTGGTCAGGCTGGTCTCGGACTCCTGACCTTGGTAGATCTGCCCGTCTTGGCCTCCCATAGTGCTGGGATTATAGGCGTGGGCCATCACACCCAGCCAACAGGGATTCATTTTTTAAAGGTAAGAGTGCAGGCTGCATAAGCTATTATCCATATCGTTACATACCAGGCGGACATGTACCTAGGCGGGAGGGAGACTGAACCAGTGAAATTCTAATGACAAAAAAAAGAAATCAGAGTCATCCCCTACATTCACATGTCCAACGCCCAGCTGGAAGCCACAGGCTCTCCCCACTCCTGTCCTACTACGATTTTTCCCGGCTTTGACCTGCATGGTGGTGTGGCTGCTCTGCTCAGAGCCTCAGAGAAACCACACAGAGCCCTGCTGAGTCTTGGCCTCGGGGCATTCTCACATTTATGAAGAAATGCCTCCCCCTCCCCCTTCTCCCCAAAGTACGGTGTGGCAGAAAACAGCGCCAACAGGTCCTGCCAGTCAGAAGCCACTCCCCTGATTTCATGGCTCAAGACCCCAACTATAAATTAACCCTTCCCACCTTGAATGTGTACACACACTACTGAGATCCAGGCCGATCCTTGCCATGGGATGAACCTGAGAATTGCCAAGACCCGCCTTCCCACGCCACCCAACCAAATCATGTGGTATCTGGTACAAGTGATTTTCCCCCTGAAATCCCACAAGAAAACTATTTTGAGGCCGGGCACGGCGGCTCACGCCTGTAATCCCAGCACTTTGGGAGGCCGAGGCAGGCGGATCACAAGGTCAGGAGATCGAGACCATCCTGGCTAACACGGTGAAACCCCGTCTCTACTAAAAATACAAAAAAAATTAGCCGGGCGTAGTGGCGGGCGCCTGTAGTCCCAGCTACTTGGAAGGCTGAGGCAGGAGAATGGCGTGAACCCGGGAGGCGGGGCTTGCAGTGAGCCGAGATCGCGCCACTGCATTCCAGCCAGGGCGACAGAGCAAGACTCCATCTCAAAAAAAAAAAAAAAAAAAAAAGAAAAGAAAACTATTTTGAAAAGCAGTTCTCTCTGGCCTGGTGAAGAACACACCAGCACCATGCCCACCAAAACAGGAGCCCCATGGCTGTTTCCCAGAGTAACCTGGGACCCGCACGTCCATTCACTGCAACACAGACTGAATCTGCAGCCAAGCTCCGCTCTCTCACTACTGGGCAACCCTCAGGGGGGATCCCTTAGCCTAAACCAGCACCAGTCACTACCCGCACACGATTTTATTACTACTGTTTTCTTATGAGTCAGCCCGTGTCACTGATTCCTGACGAGCTGGTGTGGAGAGCAGAAATGAATAATTTTCTTTTTAACTGCAATTTCCTTTTCACCAACCAGTCAGCAATCGGAGCTTTAACAATAAACCGGTTGCTCAGTTACTCCACGTGGGTGCCACGCAAGAGGCTGGGAGTAAATTGCTCAGCGGGGCCAACGGGAGGCTGGCACTTGCCTGAACCGCTTAAGTGGGGGAATGAAATGCCCACCGAAGGGCAGGGCAGGGACCCTGCTGTCCCGTCACTGAAGATATTCCCAGCCTGTGGGGAGAGGTGTAAAAGAATGAATGAAAGAAACGCACGTGGTTTCTGGGACCAATGACCTTAGCCTAGAACTGCCGGGACGGTCCAGGAACGCAAAAATGTAGAGATGTGGGAGCCAGGGGCGTAGCGATGCAAGGATGCAGGGACCCAGGGACTACGACCTCCCAACCCCCAGCCCGCGCCCCGTACTCACGCACGCAGTGGCAGGCCACGAGCTTGGCTGCCTCCTCGGGCACCGGGCAGGTGGGGAAGAGCGGCTTGAGCAGGTAGGTGGCGAAGACCAGGGCCACGATGTACTGCGATGAAGGCCGGATGATGAGCGGCTCGATCCAGAGCTTGAGGAAGGCGGGCAGCGAGCCGTAGACGTCCAGCATGTAGGCGTAGTCGCCGCCCGATTTGGAGATGGTGGTGCCCAGCTCCGCGTAGCAGAGCGCGCCCACGATGGAGAAGACGCCGCACGCGGCCCACACCACCAGCGCCAGCCCCGGCGAACCTGCCTCCTTGAGCACGCCCGTGGGCGTCACGAAGATGCCCGAGCCCATGATGGCGCCCACGATGATGGCCACGCCCTTGAGTAGCGTGATGTTCCGCTGCAGGGTCACGCCCTCGCCCTCGCCTGCCGGCGCCGCGCCGTCCGCGCGCTTGGCCATTATCTTCTCCCGCGCCTCTTCCTTCTCCTCGGCCACCGGGGCCGCTAGCGCGCGCCGCTTCGGGCCCGCACCCGCCATGCTCTGCTTACCGGCCGGGCCTGGGACACCCGGGAGCCGCAGCCGAGCAAGAATTGTGCGCGCCGCCCGCCGCCCGCCGCCCGCGCCGCCTTTTAGGCCCCGGCCCACTGGCCCCGCCCACCGTCCGCGGCTCCTCCCCGCCCCGTGGCCCGGCGGCGGCCCTCAGCCCCGCCCCCTCGACCCAGCTCGGAGCACGTGCGTCGTCCGGCCTAGCCTGGCAGGCGATTCCCAGGCCCGCGTGGTCCTCGAAGGCCCCCGTACTCCTGCGCCATGGAGACCCCGGCCTCGCGACCTACCCCCCCGGCGCCCGCGTCATCCCAGCCCGTCCTCCCGGGTGCGCCTGGGCGGGGCCTGGCAGTCAGGGCGAGCCCCTTCACCCACTGGCCCGCAGCCTCTCGTCAAGCCTGGGAGCGGGCAGTGCACCAGGGCTGGCCTGAGGCCAAGGATGGGGTTTGGGGTACCCCCCGAAGGGAACCTAGGCTCCTGTCCCAGATGGGCCGAGGGGATGGAACCGCCCCCACAACCAGCTCCTGGGGCACGGGGGAGGGATGAGAGGATGACCTGAGGGGAAGCTCCTGCAGCCTCCTTCCAGCCTGGGGGCTGCATCAATGTGGCTGGTGAGCCGCGAACTGAGACGAGGGAAGAACCAAACCGAGGCCACCCAGTAATTCCCATTGTATCCCAAAAGAATCTTGCCAAAGATGGCGATCCGGTGCCCGTAGCTTTGAGAAGCAGTAATAACACAGGCTTTGGGAAGCCAGCAATCTGCCTGAGCTCAATTTAATCAACAGAACCGGGGGTTCACCGGGAGCCATAAGACCCCCACCCCCAAATCTAGCTGGGGAATTCAAAGGCAGGCTTCAGTGTGAAGGGGCTTTAAAGCTTGTTATTCCTGGGGAATGCGAGAGGCATCTTAGCTAAAAAGGGTTGAGAGGTAATTTCAGTTAGAGGCGAGAGCAGGATGCCAAGGCTCCTAGGCCTGGAAACGGGAAGGAATATAAATACTGCCCCGAGATTGACCAGACTGGTGAGCAGCCAAAGACCTGTTCAAAGGGTGTGTGTGGGTCAGGGAGGAAGCTCCTCGGTATCACCCCCACCCGGGGTTCCTTGGCGTGTGTCCTAACGAGTCCTTGGAAGCTCACAGCAGGCATGTGGGGAGGCCTTTGTTCTGGGTGAGCGTTCAGCCTCCTAGGGCAAACACGCAAACACCGGTTGCAGAGCTGGGTGTTCACAGCAAGACAGTCTGCTGGGCAGATGCCTCTGGAATCCACAGAATTCTGAACAATAGCCGTGGTGGAGGGGGGGGTCAGAATCCCTGTCGTGCTGGGACCTCTAGCTGCAGCCAGGAATGTCCAGGCCCCACCCCGGGGAGGGGGCGGCTGAGGAATGCCACGGCTTGTCATTCTGGACCTTGCTCGCCCCCCGGTATGGCGGTATTCCTCTGCAGTGATAAAACCAAGCGAAATCTCAGCAGCCCAGGCAGCCACCGGCAGGGGAGTGCGGAGGTCGCACAGATACTAACTTGTACTCTGCCGTCCACGCTGCTGGCTGTGGAAGGTGCAGAGAGCCCTCCATCCGCCCTATTCTTCCCGCTGTGCCTGCAGAGGGAAGGAGACAGTACCACCATGGCTGGACAAACTCACCGAGTGCTCACTGAGTCCTCCCCTAGATAGCTTCTTGTGCAATAGGGTAGGTGCCAGTTAGGAGCAAGGTTAGAGATTGTAGGGCCAGATTTTTTGCTTAGGTTCAACTACGCAAAATAAAAATAGACTTTGCATGCATTTCAGGCACTGGGCTGACGACTGGCCACCAGGGAGGCTCCGCCCCACTTCTTAGCTTTGGCCCCAACGTTAGTCTTGTTGCTGCTCTCAGGCGTGCTCTGCGTGTCAAAGATGACTTGGAGGCTGGGCGCGGTGGCTCACGCCTGTAATGCCAGCCCTTTGGGAGACCAAGGTGGGAAAATCTCTTGAGCCCAGGAGTTCAAGACCAGCCTGGGCAACATAGGGAGACCCCGTCTCTACAAAAAATACAAAAACTAGCCCAGCGTGGTGGTGGTGCACCTGTAGTCCCAGCTGCTGGGGAGGCTGAGGTAGAAGGATCACCTGAGCTGGGGAAAGTTGAGGCTGCAGTGAGCTGAGATCACGCCACTGCACTCCAGCCTAGGCGACAGAATGAGACCGGTCTTTTTTTTTTTTTTTTTTTTTTGAGACGGAGTCTCGCTCTGTTACCCAGGCTGGAGTGCAGTGGCGCGATCTCGGCTTACTGCAAGCTCCGCCTCCTGGGTTCACACCATTCTCCTGCCTCAGCCTCCCAAGTAGCTGGGACTACAGGCGCTCACCACCATGCCCGGCTAATTTTTTGTATTTTTAGCAGAGACGGGGTTTCACGGTGTTAGCCAGGATGGTCTTGATCTCCTGACCTCGTGATCCCCCCACCTCGGCCTCCCAAAGTGCTGGGATTACAGGCGTGAGCCACTGCGCCCGGCGAGACTGGTCTTGAAAAAAAAAAAAAAAGATGACATGGAAGCAACAGTAGGAGCCGGGGTCAGAGTTCAGGCCCGTCCATCCGTGGATGATGGATAAACCCAGCGTAGTCCGCCATCCCTTGGAGCGTCATTCAGCTGCACACAGGAAGACGCGCTGCCATGTGCAGGACCCCTGAAAACACTGGGCTGTGTGAAAGGGTCAGTGACCACGGGTTGTATGATTCCGAGTGCACGAATGTTCAGGACAGGAGGATCCAGAGAGACGGACGAGATTCGTGGCTGCTTAGGGCGGGGGGAAGGGGCGATGGAGAGTGAGGGCTGAGTGGATGGGGTCTCTCTTTGGGGTGATAAAATGTCTTGGAACTAGATGATGGGGATGGTTGCCCAACACTGGGAGTGACTTAAACACCACGGATTTGTACGTGTTTAAACGACTAACGGTTAATGTTATGTTCTGTGTGAACTATACATCCAAAAGATAAAAGCAGTTCAGGCCTAGAATCGAACGGTCCTGGGTTCAGATCTCACCTCTACCACTTGCTGGTTAATGTGGCACCAGGCGAGTGACTCGGCTCAGCTTTCAAAGTCTCAGTTTCCTCTTCTGTGAAGCAGGGAGACACCTGCGCCCGCCTCCTGGGGACCAGCAGGTAGAAGACCCTGAGCCGCTGGCATTGCCATCACTGCAGAACTGTGCTCCCAGGGCTGGCAAGTGGAGGACCCTGAGCCTCTGGTGTCATCCTCACTGCAGAACTGTGCTCCCGGGGCTGGCGGGTGGAGGACCCTGAGCTGCTGGTGTTGCCGTCACTGCCGAACTGTGCTCCCAGGGCTGGCCGAATGCCTGGCTTCCACCCTCAGACTTTCTTTCCAATGTGTGCAGAGGGAACACGGAGGGACAGCGGTTGCAGCAGCCCACACTTGCTGTGTCGGGCGTGGTCTCAGTGGCTGGAGCGTGAAGATGGAGGTGGGGATGGGAGTGGGCGGCTCTGAGTCAAGGGACACCTGGAGCCCCCAGAAGCTGGAAGAGGCAGGAGGGGTCCTGCAGCCTCCTGAGGGAGTCTGGCCCTGCCACCACCTTGATGTTTGCCTCTGGCCTCCGGGACTGTGAGAGAACAAAGGGCTGTTGTCCTAAGCCCCTGTTTGCAGACAAAGGGAATAATCTCAACATTGAAAAAATATGGCCTTAATCTTTAGTGCGTAGGTGGCAAACTTACCTTCAGGATGGCAGAGACAGATCTTTTTTTCCTGTTGACAGGCATTTTAACATTTCCAGAGACACAGGAGCCAGGTTCTCCTGCTTGGCCTCTGCAGTATGAGCCAAACCTGCCTATTGTTAAGTGATTGAATGAGTTGATGCTCACCTTGAACTTTCTTCCACTCTGCCCTGGATTGCAAGAAGAATTCATTGCTCAGCCCACGTCCCAGCATGAGGCTGGAAGCAGCTGTGAATTTTGTAGAGACTGGAGGGCCCTGCACTCTTTGCAGCTGCCAGCTTCAGCGCTGCTTTCTTCGGCTACTTTGCCCCGCCTCTCAGTTTTGGGCACAGTGGCTGCAGGGCAGATGCCATTCAACCAGGTCAAATTTCCATGTGAGGATGGAAATTTGTAGGTTATAATTCAATTCTCTATTTTGGAAAATATCCAGGTGGATATTGTTTACCACCAAAACAATGACTTCTATTGTGTGGGCCCGAAAACCAGGCTGATGCATGCTATGGCATGCGTGAGTGGTGCCTGCTCCATGTGTGAACCATGCTGCTCCATGTGTGAACTGTGTCTGTTCCATGTGTGAACTGTGTCTGTTCCATGTGTGATCCATGCTGCTCCATGTGTGAACCATGTCTGTTCCATGTGTGAACTGTCTGTTCCATGTGTGAACCATGTCTGTTCCATGTGTGAACCATGTATGTTCCATGTGTGAACCATGTCTGTTCCATGTGTGATTCATGCTGCTCCATATGTGATTCATGCTGCTCCATGTGTGATCCATGCTGTTCCATGTGTGAGCCATGTCTGTTCCATGTGCGAACCGTGTCTGTTCCATGTGTGTTCCATGCTTCTCCATGTGTGATCCATGCTGCTCCACATGTGAACCATGTCTTTTCCATGTGTGAACCATGTCTGCTCCATGTGTGATCCATGCTGTTCCGTGTGTGAACCACGTCTGTTCCATGTGAGATCCATGCTGCTCCATGTGTGAACCATGTCTGTTCCATGTGTGAATCATGTCTGTTCCATGTGTGATCTGTGTCTGTTCCATGTATGGTCCATGCTGTTCCATGTGTGAACCGTGTCTGTTCCACGTGTGAACCGTGTCTGTTCCACATGTGGTCCATGCTGCTCCATGTGTGAGCCATGTCTGTTCCATGTGTGATCCATGTCTGATCACACCTGCTCCCTGTCACTCATTTTGTCTAGACTTCTCAATGATGACAGCTCCCAGTTAACTGGATTTAAGGTAGTTTCTAAACATTTGTAGCCAGATCCATCTAGTATCCTGCAATTCATTCATTGACTCAGCAAACATTTCACAATAGCTAGACATATGCCTGGCTTTGTGAGAATGCATGTCCTCATGACACCCCAGCCTGCGGGTGACCCTTTCATGTGCACCCCTGTGATAACGTGGGATGTGCAGGAGCCTGGGTGCGGGGGGAGGGGATGCTGCTGCCTGGGGCTGGCACTGACGAAGGAGGATGAGCCCAGGAGAGGGAGCAGCGCCTGGAGGCCCAGGGGCAGTGCACAGCAGTCCCCGAGCTTACAAGTGGGAGCACTACAGCCCATGGCGCCCAACCGCGTTTATTCTGTGCCGTGGGCAAGCAGAATGGTTGAGGATCCCGCCCCTGGGGGCTCACATTCCAGAGGGGGATGCAAGCATCATGCAGCAACACATGCCTGATGCCAACAGCTGGGGAGGGGACACAGGGAGACCGTGGTTGGGACAAGTGTCTGAGAGCTGGTTGAGGATGGAAAGGAGTGACTGTGAAGCAGCCGTGGGGACAGCAACCCCAGCCAGAGGCCCACACACACAAGGTGACGTGGAAGAGGGCGAGGCTGTGAATCTTGCTGGGAGAAGCTCATGCTCGATCCCAAGCCTAGTGGAAAGCCTCAGTTTTGAACAGGGCAGCAGAATGGCCAAGTGTCGGTTTCTCAAAAAAACCCACTGTTAAAAGAAAAAGGGATTTGAGGGAAGAGGGGAAGAGGCTGGAAAGGAAGTGGCTAAACTGGAAGCCCAGCTTGTCACTCAGGCTGCAGCAGAAGGGACAGAGAAAAGTGGACGGACTTGGAATAGGCAGCAGTTTGAGGGTCCTCCAGCAGAGCGTGCTGCTGCCCTGGGTGCAAGGAGTGAGGGGAGAGGAGGGCCCAAGGGGGCTCCCGAGATTGCCTGTGGCGTCGGGTGGATGGAGGAACCATTTATCAAGACGGGGTTGGTGGGCACAGAGTTGGGGATGCAGCAGTGCATGGACAGCCCACCTTTCAGCAGGAGGGACAAGTGTCAAAAAATGACAGCTCCGTTACTGCTGGGCACCGCTGTGTGCCAGGTGCCATCTGGGGGCTCAGCTCAGGCTGAAGGAACAGGAGGAGCAGGTGTTGAGCAGGTGGTGTGGGGCGGGCGGGGAAGGGTGCCCTCAGGTCCATCAGAACAGCCACAAGAGCCCTGGGGTGGGAGGGGGCCGATATTCTGGTCGGCACAGAGTGGGCTGCCAGGAGAGGGTGGGGGCGGAGGGGCAGGAATGTGGATTCTGTCTCAGGGGGGCAAGGCTGAGGGGATGTAGCTGGGCACATGGCCTGCTCTGAATTGAGCTTGGTTCTCTGGAGGGTCGATGGGAAGGACGTGCTGGGGATGGGGAGGAAGCGGAGGAGGAGGAGGCGGTGGCAGCTGGGAACAGGCAATGCTTCTCACACAGGTGTATCTTTATTAAACGAGAAAATAACATAAAAGCAAAGGGAGGAAGCCTTGAACCTTAAAAGCTGGGCCAGAAATTCTACAATACAATCAGAAGCCACAATCTGGTCACAGTGAGAGCCCTTCCCGCAGAGCCGCAGACACTGGCCGCTGCCCCTGGGGCGGGAGGGAAGCCTCCTGTTTGTTTTTTGTCCCGTTGCTTTGAGGGCTGGAATCAATGTCATTTTCTCTCGGAGTGTTTGTGGTTTCATCTCAGTGTGTCCAGGCTCGGATGTCTTCCTGGGAGTATCTCCATGTCCAGGATTAACACCAGTTTTTAAAAATAACTGACAAAGGCCATTTTTCAGGAGACAAAGATGTTGGTGCAGGCAGAGGGCCCCCTGTGTTGATACGGAAAATGAAGGTCAGCCACTCCCTGCTTCTCTTGGTATCTTGTTGGACACGATGTCAATGTGGGGCTGGTAGAACTGGAGCCCAGGGCCCCTCTGGCCGCTTGGGCCTTTCTCTGTCTCCAGGTCCCCATGGAAATGGGCAGCCCATGGAGAATGGCTGAATAGCTGCTGTCTGCCCCCATCCCAAGCTCCAGGTTCAGAGACCACCCCCTCCATTGACTGTGTCACCCCTTCCCCACCAGAGGAGCGGGCTATTCTCACAGCGCTGCAGGAAGCCCAGCCAAGTGCCTTCCTCTGGCTGCTGCTTCCATCAGCGTGAACTGCCCGGCATTGTAGGATAAGTTTTCTCCTGGGTTTTAAGGTTCAGGACTCTCTCTTTGCTGCACTTTTTCCTTGACTAATTGCACAAATCAGAGAAGGCAAGAGTGAAATGCTGCGTATCCCTTGGCCTAGCGGGTCAGCGACAACTTTCTCAACTTGTCAAGTGAGCCTCAGTTTCCTTATTAAAAACCAGGGACGATTTTGTAGAACTTGTCGCAACTCAGTGGGAGTGCCGTGGCCCTTATGCCCAATGACACCATCCTGTCACTTCAGGAGTTTCTCCTAAAACACCATTCCCCAAACCAACGGCGCTGCGAGCTTCTGGGGCGTGGGCTGGGCCCAGCATGTCAGTGCGACCCACAGCGGGGCTGGAGCTGCTGAATGTGCACAACACACTTCACCCCGGGCCTGGTTCAGGAGCAGGCAAGGCAGCTGTACACCCTGTCCTTCAGCAAACTCCTCTTGATCGATGGAATCGAAGTCAGGAGCATCACCTTAGACGCAGAACAGAAATGTGCCCATTTCCCAGCTTGGTGCTTTCCCACTTCTACTTTGACTCCTTCAACCCAATCCTCTTTCACCTGCATCACCACCAAGTGTGATCTCCTTTAAAGAGCCAGACACTTTATTTTGGGGGGGCATGGAGGGGTGGAGTCTCACTCTGTTGCCCAGGCTAGAGGGCAGTGGCACAATCTCAGCTCATTGCAAACTCCACCTCCCGGGTTCAAGCGATTTCTGGCTAGATTTTGTTTTGTTTTGTTTTGTTTTGAGACGGAGTCTCGCTCTGTCACCCAGGCTAGAGTGCGGTGGCCGCCATCTCAGCTCACTGCAAGCTCCGCCTCCCAGGTTCAAGCGATTCTCCTGCCTCAGCCTCCACAGTAGCTGGGATTATAGGTGCATGCCAACACGCCCGGCTAATTTTTCTTTGTATTTTTAGAAAAGACAGGGTTTCACAATATTGCCCAGGCTCGTCTCAAACTCCTGACCTCATGATCTGCCCACCTCAGCCTTCCAAAGTGCTGGGATTACAGGCGTGAGCCACCGTGCCTAGCCTTAGTTTTTTTTTTTTTTTTTTTTTTTTTGAGATGGAGTCTCACTTTGTTGCCCAGGCTGGAGTACAGTGGCACGATCTCGGCTGACTGCAACCTCCACCTCCTGGGTTCAAGCAATTCTCCCTGCCTCAGTCTCCCGAGTAGCTGGGACTACAGGTACATGCCAGCACACCCAGCTAGTTTTTTGTATTTTTAGTAGAGACGGGGTTTCACCGTGTTAGCCAGGATGGTCTTGATCTCCTGACCTCATGATCTACCTGCCTCGGCCTTCCAAAGTGCTGGGATTACAGGCGTGGGCCTAGTTTTTGTATTTTTTTTTTTGGAGGCGGAGTCTCACTCTGTCGCCCAGACTGGAGTGCAGTGGCACAATCTTGGCTCATTGCAACCTCTGCATCCCGGGTTCAAGCAATTCTCCTGCCTCAGCCTCCCAAGTAGCTGGGATTACAGGTGCCTGCCACCATGCCCGACTAATTTTTTGCATTTTTTTTTTTTTAGTAGAGACGGGGCCTCACCGTGTTGCCCAGGCTGGTCTTGAACTCCTGACCTCAGGTGATCTGCCCACCTCAGCCTCCCAAAGTGCTGGGATTACAGGCGTGAGCCACCGCGCCTGACCTAACCTACTTATTCTTTATCTCCCCGGAATGAAACGGCTTTTATCACCTTGGGAAACAGATTAGCATCTGCTTATTTTTCTGTGCTTATCTGACTGTAAGGTAACATTGGAAGATAATGTAATTAGGTTGATTGTAAAACTTTCTCTCTTCTGGCAGGAATATTTTTTAATGCTATGAAAATAAAAATACTGGGCCAGGCACGGTGGCTCATGCCTGTAATCCCAGCACTTTGGGAGGCCAAGGTAGGCAGATCACCTGAGGTCAGGAGTTCGAGACCAGCCTGACCAACATGGTGAAACCAAATCTCTACTAACAATGAAAAAAAAAAAATAGGCTGGGTGCAGTGGCTTGCGTCTGTAATCCCAGCATTTTGGGAGGCTGAGGCGGGTGGATCACCTGAGGTTGAGAGTTCAAGACCAGCCTGACCAACATGGAGAAACCCCGTCTCTAGTAAAAATACAAAATTAGCCAGGCGTGGTGGCCCATGCCTGTAATCTCAGCTAATTGGGAGGCTGAGGCAGGAGAATTGCTTGAACCTGGGAGGCAGAGGTTGTGGTGAACCAAGATGGCATCAATGCACTCCAGCCTAGGTGACAAGAGCAAAACTCTGTCTCAAAGAAAAAAAAAAATTCGCTGGGCGTGGTGGCGGGTGCCTGTAATCCCAGCTACTCGGGAGGCTGAGGCAGGAGAATTGCTTGAACCCGGGAGGCAGAGGTTGCAGTGAGCTGAGATCGTGACATTGCACTCCAGCCTGGGTGACAGAGCGACACTCCATCTAAAAAAAAGGAAAAGAAAAACACTGTACTGATTTTGGATTTTTTCCAAGCAAGTAATAGGTAAAAAGAAACCCAAACTGGCTTACATGAAAGGGCACCTATTGGCTTGTGTAACTGATCAGGTGCAACCATTGCTATAAGCTTGATCCAGACCCGACGCGGTGACACATGCCAGTAATCTCAGCACTTTGGGAGGATGAGGCAGGCGGATCGCCTGAGGTCGGGAGATCGAGACCAGCCTGACCAACATGGAGAAACCCCGTCTCTACTAAAAATACAAAATTAGCCAGGCACAGTGGTGTACGCCTGTAATCCCAGCTACTTGTGAGGCTGAGGCAGGAGAATCACCTGAACCCGGGAGGTGGAGGTTGCAGTGAGCCAAGATTGCGCCACTGCACTCCAGCCTGGGTGACAAAGCAAGACTCCATCTCAAAAACAAAACAAAACAAAAAACAACAAAAAAAAAGAGGGTGAAAGGCAGCCCCAGAGTGGGAGAAGAGATTTGTAAAATGGACAAAGGCCTTATAATTGGAATATATAAAGAACTCCTAAAAATCACTAAGAAAACCACAGACGGCCCAAGAGAAAAATGGGCAAATGGCTCAAGTAGGTATCTGGTGAAAGAGGATATGCAGATGGCCAATGAATCTGCACAAAGTGCTCCACATCATTAATCATTAGGGAAGTGCAAATTAAATCCACAGGAGACACCTGGGCACACCCTCCAGAAAGCACACAATGACCTGCTGGCAAGGACAGGAACGACCACTTTGGAAAACTCTTTGGCAGCACAGCCAAACCGAGCCTTTCCACTCGAAAATGCCCTTTGCTCAGAACCCAGCAGCAGCTCCAAAGTCTCCACCCAGCCTATGGGGCCCCAGTACCCACCCTTGCCTCCCATGCCTCTCTCCTCACCCCTGCACTTGGCTGCCCTCACCCTCGGGCTGCACCTTGAACACCAGAAGGGCGCTCCTGCCTCCAGCCTCTGCCTGGAATTCTCTGCCCTCGGGTAGCCATGTGGTTCACTCCTCCTTTGGTCTCTGCCCAAATGGCCCTTGGAGAAGAGACCTCCCCACCCAGCCATGTCCTCTCCCTGTGACTTACCACGCCAGACTTTCTGTGTTGATGCATCGTGGTCTACCTCCTTCCGTCAGAACGTGAGCTCCGAGGCAAAGGCTCTTCAGACCTGAAACAGTCTAGGCTCTGTCCCCAGAGTCTAGAATAGAGCCTGCCATGTAATTGGCACTCAATAAATGTTACATGAATTAATGGAAACCATCCTGGCATGAGTGGTAGCTCTCTTTCCACCAAAAGAATGAGCTTGCCGAGAGAGACAACATCACGAAAGACAGACAGAAAAGCCACACTCAGACCCAACATTGAGTTCTGGATCAAGTCTTTTTTTTTTTTTTTTTTTTTTTTTTGAGACAAAGTTTCGCTCTTGTTTCCCAGGCTGGAATGCAATGGCGCGATCTTGGCTCACTACAACCTCTGCCTCGTGGGTTCAAGCAATTCTCCTGCCTCAGCCTCCCGAGTAGCTGGGATTACAGGCATGCACCACCAAGCTCGGCTAATTTTGTATTTTTAGTAGAGACAGGGTTTCACCATGTTGGTCAGGCTGGTCTTGAACTCCTGACCTCAGGCGATCCACTCGCCTCAGCCCCCAAAGTGCTGGGATTACAGGCATGAGCTACTGCACCCGGCCCAAATGATTGTTTCCTAAAGCCGCTATGTTTTGGAGCTATTTGTTACACAGCAATAGATAACTAACACCTATAATGTAAATGCTAAAGTAACATTTGAATTTACTTTTCACTCAAGGAACTAAAAGACTACTTTTTATGGCTGGATGCGGTGCCTCACGCCTGTAATCCCAGCACTTTGGGAGGCCAAGGTGGGTGAATCACCTGAGGTCAGGAGTTTGAGACCAGCCTGGCCAACATGGAGAAACCCTGTCTCTACTAAAAATACAAAATTAGCCAGGTGTGGTGGCACATGCCTGTCATCCCAGCACTTTGGGAGGCCAAGGTGGGTGAATCACCTGAAGTCAGGAGTTTGAGACCAGCCTGGCCAACATGGAGAAACCCCATCCCTACTAAAAGTACAAAATTAGCCAGATGTGGTGGCTCATGCTTGTAATCCAGCTACTCGGGAGGGTGAGGCAGGAGAAGCACTTTAACCTGGGAGGTGGAGCTTGTGGTGAGCAAGATCACGCCATTGCACTCCAGCCTGGGCAACAAGAGGGAAACTCTGTCTCAAAAAAAATAAATACATAAAAAATAAAAAAAGACTTTTTATGTATTATCTCACTTGTTCACAGAATATACTTATGAACTCTGTGAGGCAACTCACGCATTTAATTAAATTCAGAAGTGAGATTATGTCTACATGCTGACAGCATACTGGGCCAGTTAGCCCTGCGTGATGATCCAGCGCCCCTTAGAATTGCGCGCGCATGGTGCACGTGGCCTCCTGGGCCATGACCACAGTGTGCTCATCCACATTTGTGGTCTGCACATTTGTTGACTGTCTCAGAAAGGCAGCCTTTCTCCTCCCCTGGAAAACTCCCCGCCTTCCAGGACATGTGCCTCCCTGGCTCCCCTGCTCAGGATAAGGGGCTCCTGCCCTGCATTTTTATATGACACCGGCCACCCTGGCTTAATACTATTGGCTTCGTTTCTACTTTCCTGCCAGACAGCAGTGTTCTGAGACGAATGCCCTGTTCCTGTGCCGCCCCTCCACACCTGCCCCCCTCCCACCCTCTCTTGGTGGCACAGACCCAGAATGGGCACTTGTCAAATATATGCTTGTTGAGTGGCATAAGGGCCTTGCTGACAAGGGGCCACCTTCAACAAAAGCCTTCCCCATGTCCAACAGCTCTGGTTTGGAGGTAGGCAGATATTCTGCATCCCACATCTCCACGTGCAAATGACATCATGCCATGGTTTGTATATAAGGGAATATTTTCACAGGCCCAGGAGACTGAAAGACCCTCTAAGAGCTCACCTGGAGCCCTCGGAAAGAGATGAGCCAGAGATGCTAAGTCCTGCTGCGACTGCTGAGAAACGTCTGCCGGGCGGGGGTGGGGCATAGGCAGCACGCCTTTGGCTCTGAACTGCCTTGGACAGACAGAATTGCTATAGATTCTTAAGATTTCCAGAAAAAAATGGCAGTATAACTTTTATTTATTTTTTATTTTATTTTTTTGAGACAGTCTCACTCTGTCGCCCAGGTTGGAGTGCAGTGGTGCCATCTCAGCTCACTGCAACCTCCGCCTTCCAGGTTCAAGTGATTCTCCTACCTCAGCCTCCCAAGTAGCTGGCACTACAGGCACACGCCACCATGCCCGGCTAATTTTTGTATTTTTATTTATTTATTTATTCGAGATGGAGTTTTGCTCTTGTTGTCCAGGCTGGAGTGCAGTGGTGCGATCTTGGCTCACTGCAGCCTCCACCTCCCGGCTTCAAGTTATTCTCTTGCCCCAGCTTCCCAAGTAGCTGATATTACAGGCGTGCACCACCACGCCTGGCTAATTTTGTAGTTTTAGTAGAGACGGGGTTTCACCATGTTGGTCAGGCTGGTCTCAAACTCCTGGCCTCAAGTGATCTGCCTGTCTCAGCCTTCTAAAGTGCTAAAATTATAGGCATGAGCCATGACGCCCAGCCCAATAGTATAACTTTTAAAAATGTATACAAGGATTATTAACTAATTTTTGGAAAGAAAAAAAAAGCAATGAAACTATTTAGATAAGAAAAAGGAGGCCGGGCTCGGTGGCTCATGCCTGGAATCCCAGCACTTTGGGAGGCCAAGGTGGGCAGATCACCTGAGTTCAAGACCAGCTTGGCCAACATGGTGAAACCCCGTCTCTACTAAAAATACAAAAATTAGCCAGGCGTGGTGATGGGTGCCTGTAATCCCAGCTACTCGAGAGGCTGAGGCAGGAGAATTGCTTGAACCCAGGAGGTGGAGGTAGTAGTGAGCTGAGATCGAGCCACTGCACTGCAGCCTGGGCGACAGAGTGAGACTCTGTCTCAAAAAAAAAAAAAAAGGAAAGAAAAGAAAAAGGAAGAAAACAAAAACCATGCAGACCCATGACCCTGGGACAACTCCCATGGATGCCTTGTGTGTCTGTGTGTGATAGATTATGGCGTTGCTCAGAACATGCTCGCTGTGATCACTGGAACCGCTGTCCAATCTCAACAAGCTCCTACTTCAATTGGAACTTTCTTCTTGTGTAAGAACACCCCAAATGCATGAAAGAATATATATAACTCCTCAAGGCTCTTATGCAGCATCTTAGTGACGCTGCCAAGCAAGAGAGACGCCTTCCATGAAGCGCCATCATGCCAGTTACGGGCACGGCTCACTTGGCTTGGGGCCACTTCAACGGGCTCCTTCTGGATGATCCAGGTGACCGACTCAGTCAGCGGCGGGGTGGTGAGCGAGCCCACATAGGTCCAGTAATCCCAGCAGGTGGGCAGCAGAGTGGAGGGGTCGAAGGGGCGCATGGCCGCCCGCGCGTCCTGAGAGACCGAGAAGCACAGGCCGTGTCAGTCCTCAGGTGGGACTAGGAGCTTCCATCTTGTCTCAGCACGGGAGGCCTTCATGGTGCTTGGAAGGAAGTGCTTTCCCCGAGATAAGGCCATGAGGCCACTGCTGTCACACTTGGAAGCAGTGATAAGAAAATGTGACCCTTCTATACAGAGCAAGGATTCCTGCCAACTTACATTGGTGGGAATTACATTACATTACACCAGCTTATGTTGGTGCTTACATTTTTCCTTTTGAAGTCATTTCTTGGGGCGCAGTAGCTCACCCCTGTAATCTCAGCACTTTGGGAGGCCGAGGCAGGTGAATCACTTGAGGTCAGGAGTTCGAGACCAGCCTGGTCAACATGATGAAACCCTGTCTCTACTAAAAATACAAAAATTATCCAGATGTGGTGGTGGGCGCCTGTAGTCCCAGCTACTCAGGAGGCTGAGGCAAGAGAATTGCTTGAGCCCAGGAGGCAGAGGTTGCAGTGAGCTGAGATCACGCCACTGCACTCCAGCCTGGGCAACAGAGTGAGACTCTGTCTCAAATAATAATAATAATAATTAATAAATAATAAATAATAAAAAGCCATTTCTTTTAGCATACCTTGGCTGCAAAAAGTATTACTTTTTATTGTGATAAAATATACATAACATAAAATTTACCATCTTAACCTTTTTTTTTTTTTTTGAGATGCAGTTTTGCTCTTGTTGCCCAGGCTGGGGTGCAATGGTGCGATCTTGGCTCACTGCAACCGTTCGGCTCCCAGGCTCAAGTGATTCTCCTGCCTCAACCTCCTGAGTAGGTGGGATTACAGGCACCCGCTAATTTTGTATTTTTAGTAGAGACGGGGTTTCTTCATGTTGGTCAGGCTGGTTTTGAACTCCCAATCTCAGGTGATTCACCTGCCTCAGCCTCCCACAGCGCTGGGATGAGAGGCATGAGCCACCATGCCCGGCCCATCTTAACCATTTTTAAGTGTAAAGTTTCATGGCGTTAAATGCAGTCACATTGTGGTGCAACCATCTCCACCATCCGTCTCCAGAACTTTTCCATCATCCCAAACTCAAATTCTGTCCTGACCCCACTAAACACTATGTCCAGCTTCCTCCCCCAGGCCTGGCACCCACCATTCTGCTTCCATCTCTCTGAATCTGAGGACTCTGGGGACCTGATGTGGGTGGGATCCTGTGGTTTTTGTCTTTTGTGTCTGGCTTATTTCACTGGGCATAATGTCCTTCAGGTTTATCCACATTGGAGCATGTGTCAGGAGTCCCTGCATTGTTGCTTTTTTTTTTTTTTTTTTTTTTTTTTTCTGAGACGGAGTCTCGCTGTGTCACCCAGGCTGGAGTGCAGTGGTGTGATCTCAGCTCACTGCAAGCTCCGCCTCCTGGAGTTCAAGACCAGCTTGAACTCCTGGGTTCATGCCATTCTCCTGCCTCAGCCTCCCCAGTAGCTGGGACTATAGGCACCCGCCACCACGCTCGGCAAATTTTTTGTATTTTTAGTAGAGACGGGGTTTCACCATGTTAGACAGGATGGTCTCGATCTCCTGACCTCGTGATCCGCCCACCTCAGCCTCCCAAAATGTTGGGATTACAGGCATGAGCCACCGTGCCTGGCTTGCCTGGAGACATTTCTACTGCTACCTTACCGATCAGGGTATCCAGTATCTCCGTGATTACCTTCATCTGTCCCTGGAAACTGTGCCTGCCACCCTACGCTGCAGCCGTCCAGGGACTGGCAGGCCTCAGCCTAAAGGTCTGGAGGGTGGGCGACCTGCAAGACTCACAAGAGGGGAAGCCGACAGACATACCTACAGACGGAGTGCTGTGCCCCTGGTGCCAACAAGAAAGCCGAGGCTCGGGCTGGGTCAGCAACCGAATTCCAGTTTAGAGGCAGATTTGGTCGTGGACATGGCCAGCCACCTCAGTAAAATTAGAGAGGATTATTTTGCATTGAATACACTCACAGCCAAAAAACAAAAAAAAAGAGTCAGGGTCTTACTTTGTCAACTAGGCAGGAGTGCAATGATGCCATCATAGCTCACTGCAGTCTCTAATTCCTGGGCTCAAGCGATCCCCCCGCGTCAGTCTCCCAAGTAGCTAGGACACCATACCAGGGTTTAAAATTAATTGTTTGTAGCCAGGGGGTCTTGCCATCTTGCCCAAGCTGTTCTCCAACTCCTGGGCTCCAGTGATCCTCCTGCCTTGGCCTCTCAAAATATTGGGATTACAGGCATAAGCCACTGTGCCCAGCCAGCTCTTTTGGATATATACCCAGAAGTGTGTGATTGCTGAATCATAGGGTAATTCTATTTATAACTTTTTATTTTTTTTATTTTTTTGAGGCAGAGTCTCACTCTGTCTTCCAGGCTGGAGTGCCGTGGCATGATCTCGGCTCATGGTGGTTGGGCCTGGCCGCAACACAGCCTTCATCAGCGTCCCATGCCAACCAAGCACAACTCTGCACCTGTCCCTGGCCAGCACTGTGGGACAAGAGTCCAGTCCAAAGTGACAGAGTCCCTGTCTGCAAGGAAGATGGCCTCCCTGCTCAGCCACATCACATCACCTTGACTTTGCTGGGCCCTGGCCTTCCAAGGTGGAAGCCGGCAACCTAGATGCCTTGGGCTTGTCTCCTAACATCAAGCAGTGAGGGTCAGGATCAAGAGAGGCGGCTGAGCTACCAGAAGGAAGCCCAGGAGTGTCCACGCCGGCAGACACATGCATCAGTTCTGTGCACACGTGTTCACGTTTATAATTATCCAGTTAATTAAAAAAAAAAACAGCATTATAGGCTGGGTGCAGTGGCTCATGCCTGTAATCGCAGCACTTTGGGAGGCCAAGGCAGGCAGATCACCTGAAGTCAGGAGTTCAAGACCAGCCTGACCAACATGGCGAAACCCCGTCTCTACTAAAAATACAAAAATTAGCCAGGCATGGTGGCAGGTGCCTGTCATCCCAGCTACTCGGGAGACTGAGACACAAGAATTGCTTTAGCACAGGAGGCAGAGGTTGCAGTGAGCCAAGACTGCACCATTGCACTCCAGTCTGGGCAACAGAGAGAGACTCGGTCTCAAACAACAACAACAGCAACAAAACCCACAGCATTATTGTGATAGAATTCACATACCATGCAACTCTCCCATCTAAAGTGTACAACCTGGTTGGGCGCGATGGATCATGCCTGTAATCCCAGCACTTTGGGAGGCCGATGTGGGAGGACTGCTTGAGGCCAGGAGTTTGAGACCAGCCTAAGCAACATAACAAGAATCTGACTCTACAAAAAATACAAAAACTAGCCAGGTGCAGTGGTACATGCCTGTGGTCCCAGGTAGTTGGGAGGTTGAGGTGGGAGGATGGCTTGAGCCCCGGAGGTTGAGGCTGCAGTGAGCTGTGATCATACCACTGCACTCTAGCCTGGGTGACAGAGTGAGATCCTTTCTTAAAATAAGTAAATAGGCCGGGCACGGTGGCTCATGCCTGTAATCCCAGCACTTTGGGAGGCCAAGGCGGGTGGATCACCTGAGGTCGGGATTTCGAGACCAGCCTGACCAACATGGCGAAACCGCGTCTCTACTAAAAATACAAAATTAGCCAGGCGTGGTGGTGCATGCCTGTAATCCCAGCTACTCGGGAGGCTGAGGCAGGAGAATCGCTTGAACCTGGGAGGCAGAGGTTGCAGTGAGCTGAGATCATGCCATTGCACTCCAGCCTGGGCAACAAGAGTGAAACTCCATCTCAAAAAAAAAAAAAACCAGAAAAAGTAAATAAAAATTGAAGTGTACAATTCTATGGTTTTGGGTATATTCACAGTTGTGCAGCCATCCCAAGTCAATTTTAGAACATTTTCAGCACCTCAAGGAGGAAGCTTGGTACTTTTTAGCTCTTGCCCCCACCCCCGCCGTGCTGCTTCTGTCTCTGTGGGTTTCATAGGAACTGAGTCATGTAACATGTGGAACATTTGTGTCTTGCGTCTGTCACTTAGTACGGTGCTTTTGAGGCTCACCCACACCGCAGCGTGAGTTAGAGCTGTGTCCTTTCTGATTGCCAAGTAATATCTCATTGCATGGTCTAGCTGGGTTGACATCCCATTGCACACTCTAGCTGGGCTGTGAAGGAGCAGGCTGCTTGTGCACATGGGTAACGGATGTACAGTGAGATGTCAGTCTGTGCACATGGGTAACAGGTGGGTGCACCGTGAGGTGTTGGTCTATGCACATGGGTAACAGGCGGGTGTGCAGTGAGACGTCAGTCTGTGCACATGGGTAACAGGTGGGTGCACAGTGAGGTGTTAGTCTATGCACATGGGTAACAGGCGGGTGTGCAGTGAGATGTCAGTCTGGTGCGCATGGGTAACAGGCAGGTGTGCAGTGAGGCGTCAGTCTGGTGCACGTGGGTAACAAGTGGGTGTGTAGTGAGGCGTCAGTCTGTACACGTGGGTAACAGGTGGGTGTGCAGTGAGATGTCCTCTCCTCCTGCCGGCCACACGTCCCCGCTCCCAGGGCACAGATGTGCCAGTCACTTTCTGAGCAACTACTTCAAATCTTCAGAACAACCCTTCAAGAAGTATTTCTAGTTTACTGATGAAGACAGACAGACAGATATAAACAACTTGCCCAAAGCCACGTTGCCAGTCAGGGCCACTGAGGCCTGGCCCGTTCCAAGGTGCGGGCTCTTCTCTCCCTCCCCAGGACTGTAGGAATCAGTCGGGGGAGCGGCAGGCCCCAGCCATTCCACTGCGTGCAGGTTTCCTGCCAATTAAGCTTTCCAGCCTTGGGCTGAGAAGAGGATGCCTGTGTGTTGCCTCATCGTCCCCAGGAGTTCCTGTCCTGTCTCTAAGATGCATGAGGGCTGGAGCAGCCATGTGGTTACAGAAAGCTGCTCCCCCTCAGGGCCCCCAAAGGAAGTCAGGGCCCTTCCTTTATGCGTGTGGTGAGCCCCAGACAGCTAGAATGGGACACCGGTGAGCACACCAATGAGGTTGAAGACCATCACATCCATTATCTGAGCACGGATGGCCCAGCTACCTGTGGAAAGCACCACAAGCCTTTGCTGGCGGAAGTGGGTTGGTGACTTGTTCCACTTTTCTCTTATTTATTTATTTATTTTGAGACGGAGTTTCGCTCTTGTTGCCCAGGCTGGAGTGCAATGGCACGATCTCGGCTCACCACAACCTCCACCTCCCGGGTTCAAGCGATTCTCCTGCCTTAGCCTCCCTAGCAGCTGGGATTACACGCATGCACCATCACGCCTGGCTAATTTTGTATTTTTAATAGAGATGGGGTTTCTCTATGTTGGTCAGGCTCGTCTCAAACTCCTGACCTCAGGTGATCCACCCGCCTCAGCCTCCCAAAGTGCTGGGATTATAGGCGTGAGCCACCGCTCTATTCCTGGTTTTGTCTTCTTTCTCTTAAACAGGACCCCACATTTTATGAGCGTCAAGCCCCACCCAGCCTAACTCCGCCCTTGGTTTGTCCTCTTAGAGTCTCAGTTTCCCCAGGTGTACGACAGGCAGTGTGGTGGCTGTAATGGGCTTCCATCAGTGCCTGCCACATGGGCGTGGGGCTCAGTAGGTGCTGCCGCTGCTGCTGCCAAAGCTAGAAGAGCCCCCACAGGGCATAGAGCCATTCCCTGGATCCCCTGGACCTGGTGGGCTGTTTCCAACTCCACAAGGCAGCCAATTCCCCTGTAGCCCTGACTCTTGCGAAGGCAGGGAGGAGGGGGGGTCCCAGCAGCCTGAGGAGCTTGCAGCTTGTCCAGGCATGGAGGGTGGGGACCCTCTGTGGGCAGTTTTTGCCAAAACTTCTGGCTATGGTGAGAGGGTCAAAGGCAAAGCCTCGAAGTCTCCATTCTGGGATTGTCTGCCCAGGGTCACCGGGGCCACACTGGGGCTGTGCCTGCGTGCTGGGAGCTGAGTGCATAGTGACAGGTCAGCACTGGTAGGGGCCTGTGCAGATGGGACGGCGCTGGGGGTGGGGGTGGGGGTCCAGGCTTCCAGGCAGCGCCTAATGTGGTTTTGGTTATAGACACTGCCTGTGTTTCCCTCTAAGCTGCTGAAAAGCTCAGAAATGTGCAGCAGGGCCTGGAGCTCAGCCTGGGTTCTGACTGCATGTGTGAGGTGGGCGCTGGGACGACTGGGAGTTCAGGCTGCATGGACCCACTTCCTGGGTTTAAAAACGGGCTCTTCACCTGCCACCTGTGTGCCCGGGCAAGGCCTTCTCTGCCTCTCTGAGCTTTGGTTTCCCTGTGTGTGCAAGACAGATGAATCACAGGCCCTGCCCCGTGGAGTGATTAGAAGATTCAGTGTGATGATTTATATGGAGGGCTGTCGCTTCTTTGAACCCTTCCCACCGAGGTGTGGGGTGATGTCCCCTTGCCCTGAGCCTGGGCAGGTGCTCCTGGCGGGAGTGGTGAACAGGATGCCGCAGGAGCAGTGCCTTGTGACTCTGGAAGCCAGGGCAGAAAAGACATCGTGTCCATCTGGCTCTTTCTGGAAATGCACCCTTGGAGCCCTGAGCACTGCATAGAAGCCAGCTGGGTCCCCAGGGAATGACCGTGGCAGGCATTCCTGGAGGGTCTCTGCCGAGTCAGTCCCACATCAGGGCCCGGACCAGCCTGGAACTAGGAGAGATGATGGGGACTACGTGACTCTGGTCTTTCCTGCCCTAGTTCAGGACAGCTTGTTCCTTAACTGGAGGAAACCAGGAAAGCAGCCCAGAAGCTGCAGGTGAGCCCATCCCTGGGTGAGGACTGCTGAGTCCGCGGGGGTGAGAGGCAGAGCTGGGATTTGAAGCCAAGGCCATCTGCCCTTGAGCCTGAGGCCACCACGGCCCCGTCCTGCCCTGCACTGCCCACCAATCAGGAGTTAGATTCAACCACACTTCTAGCATTTTCCATCAGAAGGCCATCATTCTAAAGTTTCATGGACTCCCAAAAGGTAATAGCTCTCTCTGGGAATCAGCTGACTGAAAGCACCCGCAGCAACAAAAAGCGACTTTAACCTTAGTGATTGGGCTGGTGGATTTTCGTTTCGTGACAGGCAGGAGCAGCCTGTGCATTCCACAGCAGACGTGTGTGTGTGAGTGTTGGCCACAGCTGGGCCTTAAACTCAACTGCACATTTCACCAAGAACCAGACATGCTCCTTATTCCATTACATGGTGAGAATGCTGCTCTAGTGTGGATTTTTTTTTTTTTTTTTTGGAGACGGATTCTCGAGCTGTCACCCAGACTGGAGTGCAGTGGCATGATCTCGGCTCACTGCAACCTCCGTCTCCTGGGTTCAAGCGATTCTCCTGCCTCAGCCTCCTGAGTAGCTGGGATTACAGGAGTGTGCCACCACACCCAGCTAATTTTTGTATTTTTAGTAGAGATGGGGTTTTGCCATGTTGGCCAGGCTGGTCTTGAACTCCTGACCTCAGGTGATCTACCCACCTCGGCCTCCCTAAGTGCTGGGATTACAGGTGTGAGCCACCACGCCCGGGCTACTGGGGATGTTTAACATCTCCATTTCATAGGCGAGGAAGCTGAGGCTCAGAGGTGCGCAGCTCAGGAGTGGTGGATCAGGGCTCTGGACCCAGGAGTCCAACTGTGGGGCTCTCTGATACACTGTGCTATGGGAGAAGCTCCCAGAAGTCCTAGGCTAGGAGCCTCTAGGCGAGAGGGTTGTTCAAGTCTCTTCCCATTCCCTGACCCATGAAGCATAGACTCTTGCCCCCAAGGCTGGGTCTTTTACCTCCTAAGGTCTTTTTTTTTTTTTTTTTTTTTTTTTTTTTTTTTTTTTGAGATGAGTCTCGCTGTGTCACTCAGCCTGGAGTGCAGTGGCACAATCTCAGCTCACTGCAACCTCCATCTCCCAGATTCAAGCAATTCTCCTGCCTCAGCCTCCCGAGTAGCTGGGATTACAGGCACCCGCCACCATGCCTGGCTAATTTTTGTAGTTTTAGTAGAGATAGGCTTTCACCATGTTGGCCAGGCTGGTCTTGAACTCCTGACCTAAGGTGGTCTGCCTGCTTTGGCCTCCCAAAGTGTTAGGATTACAGGCTTGAGCCACCGCACTCAGCCTCTTAAGGTCTTTTAATTTCTCAAAGGTCTAACTCGGCCAGGTGCGGTGGTTCACGCCTGTAATCCCAGCAATTTGGGAGGCCAAGGTGGGCGGATCACTTGAGGTCAGCAGTTCGAGACCAGCCTGGCCAACATGGTGAAACCCCGTCTCTACTAAAAATACAAAAATTAGCCAGGCATGGTGGTGGGCGCCGGTACTTCCAGCTACTCAGGAGGTTGAGGCAGGAGAATCAATTGAACCTGGAAGGCGGAGGTTGCAGTGAGCCGAGGTCGCGCCATTGCACTCCAGCCTGGGCAACAGAGCGGGATTCTATCTCCAAAAAAAAAAAAAAAAAAAGAGTCTAACTCTTTATTTTCAGCTGAGGGGATGAGCCCAGAGATCAGCATCAGGACCAGAGCTCAGTCCGCGGTGGCACTTCCTCCCCTGTCCTGGGCATCATTCCTCCCCTGTGGTTTGCCTAGAAAATTCTGACTTACCCCATGGGGAAGAAATGCTCCAGAACCTTCCCCAGGAGGAAAACAGCCCTTGGGTAAAGGGTCCTTCACAGCCAGCTCTTTTCTTTCCCACCAAGAGGTGGGACCACCTGGTGTGGGAGGTGGAGGCTGGCTGGGAAAACAACCCCTCCCCAGGTTTCCTCTGGCTGTGGAGCTGCGCGGAGGAAGAGGATGGGGCGTCAGAGCTCTCAGAACCGTGGCCTTGTGAAGTTTCTGAGCAGGCAGATGGGGCGGCGGGGGGTGATCTGGTCCCAGTCCCAGGAGGCCGCCCCGAAGCCAGCATCAAGGCGAAGGCCACGTGCAGATCAAACGGCTCCTTGAACCGCGAGGAAGGGCTTGCCCCAGCTCCATCTGGACCAGCCCGCACCATTGTTAACACAGGTTGAAGCCTCATCCGTCCGCACATCTGAGGCTTGCGTTGACTCCTTCTGCCCTGGAATTCTTTTGTTTGCTGCTGAATAAATAAACTACATTTCTTTGGAATTTCTCCTTCTCCCTCAAAGCCTTTTCTCAGCTGATCTTGGAGAAAGGCAACACTCTTGTCCCCGCCATCTTTTCGAGCTGTGCTGGATGCAGGGAAGCGTATGGAGAGCTGGGCGCTGGATGCAGGGAAGAGTGTGGAGAGCTGGGCGCTGGATGCAGGGAAGCGTGTGGAGAGCTGGGCCGCAGAGCCGCGGTTTGGGCAGGTTTCTCTCTGCCCTTGGGCTTGGGGTCGGACAGGGACTGTTCAAGGAGATGCTGGGTGGTACATGAGTCAACATTCTTAAATGCTATTAGTTAGGGATTTGAGGTTTTTGTTTCAATCTGTTTTAAAACAAACTTTATCATTAGTGAATATCATCACCCAGAACAAGGCTAAAAATTTTTCGAGCTAATCAATTTAAAGAAAAATATTAAGTAGGCTGGGCGCGGTGATTCACGCCTGTAATCCCAGCACCTTGGGAGGCCAAGGCGGGCGGATCACCTGAAGTCCGCAGTTTGAGACAAGCCTGGCCAACATGGTGAAACCCCGTCTCTACTAAAAATACAAAAATTAGCTGGGTGTGGTGGCGCACACCTATTGTCCCAACTGCATGGGAGGCTGAGGCAAGAGAATTGCTTGAACCCGGGAGGCGGAGGTTGCAGTGAGCCGAGATCGCGCCACTGCATTCCAGCCTGAGTGACAGAGGGAGACTCCTCGAAAAAATAAAAAAGAAAAGAAAAATATTCAGTAGAAAGTTGTCCCATTGGCAGGTAGATATGTCAAAGTCTTCAGGATCTTGCCTGCATGACTGAATTTTGGGAACTTCCATTGAGCCCAACACCCTTATTTTATGGAGGAGGAAACAGGGTCCCAGAGCAATGGTGACGCATTCAAAGTCAGAGAGAGCTAGCTGTGGACACACGAGCATCAACCCTGCGGAATCCTGTTTCCAGAACTGGAATCACAGCGCCTCGGCGGGGCTCTTTCCACTATGAGATTTCTTTTTCCTTGCAAATGAATCGCTGCACTAAACAATTTTGCTTGTCAAATTATGCTGATTTCTTTCTTTTCTTTTTTTTTTTTTTTTTTTGAGATAGGATTTCACTCTTGTCACCCAGGCTGGAGTGCAACAGCGCGATCTCAACTCACTGCAACCTCCACCTCTGGGTTCAAACGATTCTCCTGCCTCAGCCTCCCGAGTAGCTGGGATTGCAGGCATGTGCCACGACACCCTGCTAATTTTGTATTTTTAGTGGAGGCGGGATTTCTCCACGTTGGTCAGGCTGGTCTCGAACTCCCGACCTCAGGTGATCCACCTGCCTCAGCCTCCCAAAGTGCTGGGATCACAGGCGTGAGCCTCCGCGCCCGGCCTGCTGATTTCAAATATGCAGCTTACCTTATGTTTTACTTCCAGCAAGATGTCCACCAGCCTCTGCAGCATCTGATGATGGGCCCCGAGCTGCGTGGCAGACCCACAAGGGGTTAGCTGAAAAGGCAGTGGGTGGCGGGGGGAAGCTCACTCCACTGTAAATACACCACGTTTTAAAAGCAATCCTAGGCCAGGCACGGTGGCTCACGCCTGTGATCCCAGCACTTTGGGAGGCCGAGGTGGGCAGATATCTAAGGTCAGGAGTTTGAAACCAGCCTGGCCAATATGCTGAAACCCTGTCTCTACTAAAAATACAAAAATTAGCTGGGTGTGGTGGCACACTCCTATAGTCCCAGCTACTGGGGAGGCTGAGGCAGGAGAATCACTTGAACCCAGGAGGTGGAGGTTGCAATGAGCCGAGACCACGCCACTGCACTCCAGCCTGTGTGACACAGCGAGTCCTGTCTCAAAAAAAAAAAAGCAATCCTAATGATGGATCACCACTTTCTTCATTAGATCTACACCCCAGCAAGCGATTACCTTTAAAAACACGCCTATCACAGAAAGCATTCTCTCCCACGACAGCTTCCTTGTAATTTTGGTATTTCACAGAATTCCAGTGAACTAAATGCAGCTGAAACACAATGGAAAGAGAACTTAAATTGATCAGCAAGAAATAAGACAGTCACTTCCCCTTCTGAATGGCTGACCTGTGTCCACTTAATCATAATGAAATGGCCAGGCGCAGTGGCTCACACCTGTAATCCCAGCACCTTGGGAGGCCGAGGCGGGTGGATCACGAGGTCAGGAGATCAAGACCATCCTGGCTAACATGGTGAAACCCCGTCTCTACTAAAAATACAAAAAAAAAAAAAAATTAGCCGGGCATGGTGGCGGGCGCCTGTAGTCCCAGCTACTCAGGAGGCTGAGGCAGGAGAATGGCATGAACCCAGGAGGTAGAGCTTGCAGTGAGCTGAGATTGTGCCTCTGCACTCCAGCCTGGGTGACAGAGCGAGACTCCGTCTCAAAAAAAAAAAAAAAAAAAAGAACTAAGTTGTTGCAGCCAGATGTGTAAGATCCCAGCACCAGCAGCACCTCTGAGCTCCCAGGCACTTGACGAAGCCATGGGAAGGAAGAGCCTCAGTCTTCCTGGTGGTGGGAAAAAGGAGAGGATCATGTTAACCTCATCCAATAGAAATGGGTGGTTTCATTATTTTCTACTTCCTAGTTATCCTTGGACAAGGATTACCAGAAAAAACTCAGGCCTCGGCTGGGCATGGTGGCTCACGCCTGTAATCCCAGCACTCTGGGAGGCCGAGGCGAGTGGATCACGAGGACAGGAGTTCAAGACCAGCCTGGCCAAGATGGTGAAACCCCGTCTCTACTAAAACTACAAAAATTAGCTGGGCGCGGTGGCAGCTGCCTGTAATCCCAGCTACTCAGGAGGCTGAGGCAGGAGAATCACTTGAACCTGGGCAGCAGAGGTTGAAGTGAGCCAAGATCGCGAGATCGTGCGATCACGCCACTGCACTCCAGCCTGGGGAACAGAGTGATACTCAGTCTCAAAAATAAATAAATAAATAAAATATCTGTTCATCAAAAACAAAGTTGCAGATAGAGATACTAAAATAAAAGGCATGTTGTTAAATGAAAGGAAGCACACAGAAGCCATTGTTGCACTCATTCTTGGAACTATTTATAAATATGTGTATGATGATGACAATAGATATCACTCCCTATTTATAAAATGTCCGGAGGTCACCTCTGGGTGTGCGATTACAAGCAATTTTCATTTTTTGGTTTGGGTGCACTCTAGTTCCACATTAACTGCAGCATTACTTTCATAACAACAACAAGTTCAAAAAACAGAAAGAGTCCTCAACTTGAAAAAGCATCAAGAAGTCAGGTGAGTGGGTGAGCAGAGGTGTGATAAAGTGAATATGGCAAAAATGATCATCACAGGACTGAGACGTCAAACTCATAGATTCTTCTCGTTCATTTCTTTTCATTTTTTCGTATGTTGCAAAAATTTCATAATAAAATATTTGGGGAAATCTATAAGGCATCACTTATCACCCAAAAAAACTACAAAAACCAATTCCCAGCATTGATCCGCACTCATTTTCTCTACTGACTCCCACTTTGGAATGTTGAAAATAAGACTGCTTTAAGAAGATGATCTTGGCCGGGTGCAGTGGCTCACGCCTGTTATCCTAGCATTTTGGGAAGCTGAGGTGGGTGGATCACTTGAGGTCAGGAGTTCGAGACCAGCCTGGCCAACATGGCGAAACCACATCTCTACTAAAAATACAAAAATTAGCAGGGCCTGGTGGCACGCACCTGTAATCCCAGCTACTCGGAAGGCTGAGGCAGGAGAATCGCTTGAGCCTGGGAGACGGAGGTTGTGGTGAGCCAAGATTGCACCAATGCACTCCAGTCTGGGTGACAGAGTGAACCCTGTTTCAAAAAAACAAAAAACAAACAAACAAAAGAAGATGATCTCTATTGCAAAGATGTTCAGCTTCTCAGCAGAGGGCCTTGTGGATTTGCTAGTCCCTACAGCTGCAAGCACACAGCTGAGTGAAGCGTGGCAAAGAGCTCAAGCTCTGACTTTGAATCCCAGCTGTCTGGCTTTGGCAAGTTCCGTAACCATTCAGAACCTCAGTCTCTTCTTCCGTTAAATGAGAGAACTTACAGTGCCTTCTTCGTAGGAGAGGGGTGTGACTAAACAGGTGGGGCGGCCGACGGTTCTGGTTTGAGCACTGACAGTCCCAGGCCCCAGGAAATGCTTCACGTCTGAGCAGTGGGCATGGCTTGTTCACCCCCTACCATAGAGCCGGAGACATAGAAAGCGTCCAGATATGTGCTGTTAGGCCACGTCTACAAACCTCTGCGGGGTACACGTGGCCGTCCACTGTGTGCTCTGAGCCCCCCTCGTTCACTGCTCCCCAGTGGAAGTGAAATTGCTTCAGTCTGTAGTGGTTTTCCAACGGCCCGCCACTAATTCCTGGAAATAAAGGCAGCGAGACGTGTGTGTCATTTTGTCTGTTGAGCTGTGGTGTTACCTGAGGCATTGTCTACATTAGGGTTATATGAGTTCACCCGCAAGGGGTTGCTGTATGGTTGAAGTGACAAGCCAAAGGTGGGCTCCGTGAAAGGTGGGCTCTGTCTGTCCCATTCACTCTGCCCCCTGCCAGCCCAGCGCCTGCCCAGAGGTTCACAGTAAATGTGGAATGAAGGCAGGGTCCCAGTGCTGCCACTGGGTGGTGGTGAGGGACTCATCTCCCTGCAGGCAGAAATCGGTAAAGAAAGTTTCTGAGATGCCTGCCTGTCCTATAAGATTTCCAGACTTTAATTTAAAAAAAAAAAGATGTCTTCCAAATATTTTTTAAAAGCAGCTTAAATCCTATCACCAAATAACATTATAAAATAACACAATGAGCAAAGTTTTTGTTTTGTTTTGTTTTGTTTTATTTTAAGACAGAATCTTACTCTATCGCCCAGGCTGGAGTACAATGGCATGATCTCAGCTCACTGCAACCTCCACCTCTGGGTTCTAGTGATTCTCCTGCCCCAGTCTCCTGAGTAGCTGGGATTACAGGCATGCGCCACCAGGCCAAGCCAATTTTTGTATTTTAAGTAGAGACGGGGTTTCACCATGTTGGCCAGGCTGGTCTCAAACTCCTGATCTCAGGTGATCCACTCGCCTCTGCCTCCCAAAGTGCTGGGATGACAGGTGTGAGCCACCGCTCCTGGGTGAGCAAGGTTTTTAAATAAGCAGACCCTGAGCTATAGCATCAGTCCTGACCTCTGGCAGTCCCTGCTTAATCTAGGCCCACCACAGGGCCAGCTTTTATTGGAACACTCCTTCCGTCCTAAGTCACCCTAAACACTCACCTTGGAGTCAGCGCTCTCCACCTGCAGGCCTTGGGGTGCCCCTCTCCATGGCACAGTGCCAGGTGCAGCCTCCCAGGAGCTTCCTTCTCCTGACACGTGGGGCTCAGCCATAAGCATCGCTCACTGAGGCCTCTGGCTCTGCCTCACAGAGTCATGGCTGCCATCCCCAGGTCCAGGTAGTGCTGGGAGTCTGCCTTTTAATGAGCTCCCCGGGGGTTCTGATGTGGGTGGCTTCTCCTGTGTCTAAGCACTTTGTCACTAACAGATTTCCATCAACAGCTGCTACAAATGTGGTACCTATTCCACACGTTTTCATTGAAAGGAGCACAGTGTGCTCCTGGGATGGCTGGGCAAGGCTGGAAGGCGCCAGCAGAACTGGAGCACTGATCACGAATTCGCGGTGGCCCGAGTGCCTCCCGTAGCTGTGGAGGAGCCTCATGTCACCCGCCTTGCTCATGTCACCTCCCGCTGTGGCAAAAGCCAGGAAAGCACTGAGCGCATGACGAATGCCTTGGGGAGCTTGACACTGCTGACTCCTGGTGGTTTCCTGACACCAAAAGTACTTGGGCTGGGCGTGGTGGCTCACACCTGTAGTCCTAGCACTTTGGGAGGCCGAGACGGGCAGATCACTTGAGGTCAGGAGTTAGAGACCAGCCTGGCCAACGTGGTGAAACCCATCTCTACTAAAAATACAAAAATTAGCTGGGTGTGGTGTCGGGCGCCTGTAATCCCAGCTACTCAGGAGGCTGAGGCAGGAGAATTGCTTGAACCTGGGAGGTGGAGGTTGCAGTGAACTGAGAACGTGCCACTGCACTCCAGCCTGGGCGACAGAGTGAGACTCAGTCTCAAAAAAAAAAAAAAAAAAAAAAAAGTACTCATAGTTGGAGGCACCAAGGTGTAAACTGGAAAATGGTAAATGGATTTGGCTTTGGTCCAGTCAGGGGCTAGGCAAGTGCTGGACCAAGCCACAGAGCTGCTCACTGCCCCTCTTCACTCAAAATCTCAGTGTTGGTCTGGAGCAACCTGGGAGTCATATCTAGTTTTAAAATTCTACCATTATGAGCAAGTCTTCTATTCTCCTTAAATATACACAGATGAATTACATCTCAATTTTTAAAAATACACAGAAAGAGTGCTTCACACAATAAGCACATAAAATCACTTTGTTAGGCCAGGCACAGTGGCTCACGCCTGTAATCCTAGCACTTTGGGAGGCCAAGGCAGTTGTATCACTTGAGATCAGGTGTTCAAAACCAGCCTGGCCAACATGCTAAAACCTTGTCTTTACTAAAAATACAAAAAATTAGCCAGGTGTGTTGGTGGGTGCCTGTAATCCCAGCTACTTGGGAGGCTGAGGCAGGAGAATTGCTTGAACCTGGGAGGTGGAGGTTGCAGTGAGCCGAGATCGTGCCAATGCACTCCAGCCTGGGCGATAGAGCGAGACTCTGTCTCAAAAACAAAACACAGGTGTGAGCCACTGTGCCTGGCCTCCAAAACACAATGTAAGGAACTTACAGAACCACAAAATGCAAGCACGGTGAGCTCTGTGCTCGCTTCTGCCTCGGCCTGTGTCCGTGGTAGAAAGGGGGTTTGCAGCCGACCAGCCCCAGCGGCATCAAAGTGCATTGATGGGTGGCTGAGGGTGGAGCCTGCCAGGGGGTCTGCCTCTCGCTCTTGGGATGGGCTCACTCATGATAAGTTTACTGTGTGGAAATTCATGCATGTCTGTATCATCTCTTCTAGAATAGAAATGCCTAGAAGGCAGGGATGATGGATGCTTCATGGACAAGTTAGACTGGACCCAGCCTGGTAGATGTCATTTGTAAGACTGAGTTAAGTCCCATCCAGTTGCACTCTTAGGACAGAGGCTGTTTCTAGGCTGGGCATGGTGGCTCACACCTGTAATCCCAGCACTTTGGGAGGCCAAGGTGGGAGGATCACCCAAGGTCAGGAATTCAAGACCAGCCTGACCAACATGGTCAAACCCCACCTCTACTAAAAATACAAAAAATTAGCCACGTGTGGTGGCAGGTGCCTGTAATCCCAGCTACTTGGGAGGCTGAGGCAGGAGAATTGCTTGAACCTGGTAGGCGGAGGTTAAAGTGAGCCAAGATCGCGCCACTGCACTCCAGCCTGGGCAACAAGAGCGAAACTCCGTCTCAAAAAAAACCAAAAACAAACAAACAAAAATGGCTGTTTCCGTCTGGACCATCACTGTATCAACACGACTTAGTGCAGGAAGGGGTCATTGAAGGCACACAACAAACCCTCACGGGATGAATGAATACAGGAACGAATGGGATTAGTCAGTTCATTGATTTATTCATCGAATCACTTGGTTGGTAAGCAGCTCTGTGTGTTACAGTGGAATCGAGCCTTTCCCACGGCAGTTTGGGAACTGCCTGGGATTTCTAGGAAAGTCCACAGAACACAGAAATAGTTAAAGACCTGGATTTGCAACTCAGCTCTGCTTCTAACTTGCTGTGTGACCCTGGGCAAGTAGCTTAGCCTCTCTGAGCCTAAGCCTCTCTACCTGTTAAACGAGAAGAGCGGGAAGGATAAATGGAGACAAGGCAGGAAGCATTTTGTAAAGTGTTGCCTGATGATGGCAGTGGTGGTGATTGTGCATCGCACACCATTCAGGGGCTCCGCAGCTTCGTCTGTGTAAAGAGAGTTACTACACGTTTCTCCTGGTCCCAGCTCAAGCACTCTAGGGTTCTATGTAGGCACATAAATAGGGTTCCAAAGAGCGACGCCAACTGCATAAGGCATAAGTCCACTGACAGCCGATGCCTGCCAGACCCCCACCCACAAAACCTAGTAGAAAAGTCACCCTCCAGAATGTGGCCAACCAACAAGGGCCAGGAACAGGAGCTGCTGGGACCAGAAGGGACTTGTGAGCCCTGAGCCTCTGCAGGGTAAGGTGCTGCGCTAACTCTGGGGCTAGAAGACTTTCCCAAGGGTTTCCAGCAGGGCTGGAGCCCACAGGCATCTCTTCACCTTTCCCGACCCCGAGCTGTCCCAGAATTCTTCTTCTTCTTTTTTTTTTTTTTTTTTTTGAGACGGAGTTTCACTCTGTCGCCCAGGCTGGAATGCAGTGGCGTGATCTCAGCTCACTGCAACCTCCGCCTCCCGGGTTCAAGAGATTCTCCTGCCTCAGCCTCCCAAGTAGCTGGTACTACAGGTGGGCACCACCACACCCGGCTATTTTTTTTTTTTTTTTTTGTATTTTTAGTAAAGACGGGGTTTCACCATGTTGGCCAGGATGATCTCGATCTCCTGACCTCATGATCCGCCCGCCTTGGCTTCCCAAAGTGCTGGGATTACAGGCGTGAGCCACCGTACCCAGCCTGTCACAGAATTCTTTACTGCGGCAGCCTCTGATGGGCTGGATCCTCCGCCTCTCTACTCATTGGAGTAAGAGACAAGGCAGCCCTTTCCAATCTGCCTCCTGAGGGGAACCATGGGGCCCTCGGGACATGCGGCCCCTCCTCAGGCTGGCTCGGGGCATCTGCACGCCTGTACCTGAACAAGGGACTTGCTTGAAACGGCGGCCACCCTGGGCTGGGGACCAAGCACGCTCAGGGGAAAACCCAAAAAGGCTACTGTGTCTCACTTGCTCTATGATACGCAAATGAGGAGGGAAGCGAAACGTTCGTTCTTCTAAGAGGGTAACTGCAAAGGAAGTCTGGGCCGCTGCGTTTTCGGGAACAGCAGGTGCGGTGGCCGATGGATAACTCGGGCTGGGCTGGAGCGGCCCCTGGTGGCAGTTCGGTGAAGAGGCACCCGGAACCTGGCAACGTGGCCCGCGCGGGGCGCACGCATATCAGGAAGACACAGAGGCCTTTTTACTGAAAATGCCGGCGGGTGTGGATTCCACAGGCTCCTCTTCAGCATCAGTCTAGTGTGGGATTCATACACCTTGAGCCTCTTTCAAGGTGAAACAGAGAATCTCACTGAAAATTTTAAATCCCACTGTAAATTCCAAAATTAGACCTGCGCCGCGAAGACCGCCCACCAGCAAAATGCCAAGCATATTTCTTTAAAAACTGGAAAGCCGTGTTTCGTTGCTCTTCCTGTAGACAATACACCATGGGGGCAGGAGTGGGGTCTGGAGTCGGACGCACGTTCAGAGGCTGGGGTCACTTCTCCCAAACAGTGTGCAGTTGTACGCACGTTCAGAAGCTGGGGCCACCACTCCCAAACTGTGTGCTCTAGGTCCAGCTTTTGCACCCCTCCTAGCCTCAGTTTCCCCATCTGTAAAGTGGGGATGATCCTTGAACCCCCACCATAGGACTGCTGTTACGATTAAGTCACATGGGAAATACGAAGTCCTTAGCACAACGCTTGACATAAAGGAAGCACTCTAAAACAAACAAACAAACAAAAAACAACGAACTGGAAGCCACTGAAGCCTTCATGGGG
This sequence comes from Pan troglodytes, assembly GCF_028858775.2. NCBI lineage: Eukaryota > Metazoa > Chordata > Mammalia > Primates > Hominidae > Pan > Pan troglodytes. Next base: position 25,035,183 of record NC_072416.2, on the reverse strand, counting down.
TGAAACAGCTGATTAAGGGGCAAAGGCTCTCGCTGGCCAGGTTCTGGCGTGTCCCAGGCACCACGCATCCTGTCCATGAGCTCACGTCGTTGTCGTGATGGAGAAGGCTTGGTGCATATCAGAGTGCGGCGGAGGAGCTGGCGTTCACTGGGCACCTGCTACCTGCTGGGCATTGCGAGGTAACTTTATGTTCCTCCCAGGATGAACTCCTCACAATGGCCCTACAGAGCAGGTCCTGTGAGTCCAACTTTGAGATGAGGAAATTGAGACGCAGAGAGGTTCGGTCACCTGCCCCAGTTTAGCCGGCAACCTCACCCAGGTCTGACGGTCCAGGCCCTCAGCTTTTGTAGTAGGGTTCAGGCCAAACTCTGCTACTTGCCTTGCCAGTAAAGTTAGGGACCCAATTTAAGGCTGCAGACCTGGATAAAATAATCTCAAAGTGACTTCTTTTTTTTTAGGTGGAGTCACTCTGTCACCCAGGCTGGAGTGCGGTAGGGTGCTCTCGGCTCACTGCAACCTCTGCCTCCCAGGTTCCAGTGATTCTCCTGCCTCAGCCTCCTGAGTTGCTGGGACTACAGACAAGTGTTACCACACCCCACTAAATTTTGTTTTTGTTTTTGTTTTTGTTTCTTTGAGATGGAGCCTTGCTCTGTCACCTAGGCTGGAGTGCAATGGCCAGATCTTGGCTCACTGCAACCTCCACCTCCTGAGCTCAAGCGATTCTCTCACCTCTGCTTCCCGAGTAGCTGGGATTATAAGCACCCACCAGCATGCCCAGCTAATTTTTGTATTTTTAGTAGAGACAGGGTTTCACCATGTTGGCCAGGCTGGCCTTGAACTCTTGACCTCAAGGGATCTGCTGCCTCAGCCTCCCAAAATGCTGGGATTACAAGCATAAGCCACTGTGCCAAGCCTAAAGTGACTTTTCGTAATGACAATACAATGTCAGGATATTCTCCTTAATCAAAAAAAAAAAAAAAAAAGGCAAGCCCAATTCACGAAAAGGGGTCTTTAAGCTGCCAGCCCCCATCCCCCAGACTCTGCTATCGGCAGGGCTGGTCCACCGGGCAGCACTGGCCACTGTTGCCTCAGCGTTCTGTGCAAGCAGGTGCGTCAGAACCGGCTCATGGAGATATAATTGAACGATTGCCTCAGCGCGTGCCAGACTCTCCAAACATAATAACAGATGACGTTTGGGGCCGGCTCCGGGCTGTGACGTGCTGGCCCCAGAGAATGTTGTCTCTGCTATTACAACAGATGCTGTTAATAGCCATCTATTTGTAGTTCGGGGCTTTTACCAAGATGAGCAGGCTTTTGGCAGGCACGGGTTGTTTGAAGGCTTAAAATTAGTACAAGAGAAGTTTGAGATGTTCTAATTACTGGAAATTTCAAATAACACGATGCCACAAGGGACCGGTCTGCTTCCGGTGCCACTCTCGGGGGTAATGCACGTTCCCAACCTGTAAAGGAGGAAGGCTGAGGGCTTCTGTGTGCCACCTCCCCAGGCAGGCAGGGGCCGCAGCCACTGCAAGCCCCTGCCCACAGAACTCCGCGATGACGGAACCTAGACTGCTCCCTGGAAGTTAGCCTCTGAGACCATCACATATTGGCACTGGTTTGAAAGCCAGGCAAATGTGGGCTCCAATCCTGGCTTCACACGGTGGGGCTTTGCAAGTTGTTTTATAGGTCTGTGGCCCAGACTAGACATTTGTAAAAGGATAATGATGCCTATGGCAAGGATTGAGTACTGTGATGCTTACAAAGTACCTCCCTAACAGTCCCTGGCATGCAGTGAGAGCTCAAATAATGGTAGCCACTTACTATTATGACTGGTGTTATTGTTATTATTAAAATTACTGTCATCGCCCAGGCACGGTGGCTCACACCTGTAATCCCAGGACTTTGGGAGGCTGAGGCGGGCAGATCACTTGAGGTCAGACGTTTGAGACCAGCCTGGGCAACATGGTGAAACCCCGTCTCTACTAAAAATACAAAAATTAGCCGGGCGTGGTGGCACGCGACTGTAGTCCCAACTACTTGGGAGGCGGAGGTGAGAGAATCGCTTGAACCCGGGAGGTGTGGAGGTTGCGTCACTGCACTCCAGCCTGGGCGACAGAGGGAGACTCCATCTCAATAAATAAATAAACAATAAAATAAAATAAAATTGCTATCATCACTGGCATCGTCATCATCTCACTACAGCAGAGATCCGCAGTTCCCGGAAACAAATACCACGAGTCTCAAGGTAAGACCTGCACGTAAAGATGTCGAAAGATAAATATGTCTTAAGAACATGTCCATGAGAAGGGGCTTTGCCAGCCATGCAAGCATAAAAGAAGAAAAGTCCCTCATTCATCCAAAAACACCCGCTGAGTTTCTCGCGCGTGCCGGGCACCACGCTCAGTACGGGGGACAGAGGGAGGAGGCTCTGGGCTCTGACTTGCCCTCGCAGAGCTTGGAATCCAGGAGTGTCAGACGGTGGTAGAGATAAAAAGCTGTGTGTCTGAGAGGTGAGGGCGTGGGCTTTGGGGCCCTAAACTTGCTTGGGATGCCCAGGAGGGCCCCCGTGGAAGCGGCGTTTCAGTGGAGCCCTGAAGATGGGTTTCTATTTGTCAGGTGAAGATAATGGCAGCTCCAGGCAGAAAGGGATGACCAGCGGAAAGGACCCTGGTGAGAGCAGCCACCACGACGGAACAGGCAGAAGCACCAGCCGGCAAAGGTACTGTCAGGGGCAGCGGGAGATGGGATTGGAAGGGCAACAGGGTTGGTGCCGGTGGTGGCGAAAGGAAGGGGGGCCTTCGCCAACAAACCCCAACAGGGTTTTTTTTGTTGTTGTTTTTTTTTGAGACAGAGTCTTGCTCTGTCACCCAGGCTGGATGCAGTGGTACAATCTTGGCTCACTGCAGCCTCTGCCTCCTAGGTTCAAGCAATTCTCCTGCCTCAGCCTCCTGTAGCTGGGATTACAGGCACGCACCACCACAACTGGCTAATTTTTGTATATTTAGTAGAGACAGGGTTTTACCATGTTGGCCAGGCTGGTCTCAAACTCCTGACCTCAGGTGATCCACCTGCCTCGGCCTCCCAAAGTGCTGGAATTATAGGCGTGAGCCACTACAACCTGGGGAGGTCAATGCTGCAGTGAGCTGTGACGCAGCACTGTAGTCCAGCCTGGGTGACACAGTGAGATCTTGTCTCAAAAAAAAAAGTATTCAGCAAAATATATATTTGAAATAAATTTCATACCTACGAGTAAGTTTTCTAATATCCAATTATTATTTTACTGTTAACATACTCAGAACTGTATAGCTCAGGGGTATGATTCTTCCCACTGACATTTTCAAAAGATGGTTTATGATTCCTTGATACAGTTACAGAAATGTTGGTTCTGCAGGGAAGATTATTTTACTACATTTTATAGATTTATTTATTTAATAGTGACCCAAAGATATACTATCCAGCAGCCAGTGAATGTAATGGTTAAGTTTGTTGTTAATGGAGATCTATAACTGGGGTAATTAATTGGGCAAGAAAACCAACATATGATCTCTTCTAGTTATGTGGGATAAGGTACTTCATGTAGTAAAGTTAGAAATGGGTTGTCTTAATTGTTTTATACATCCAACTCATATTAAAATTTGTGCCTGGGTGCGGTGGCTCATGCCTGTAATTCCAGCACTTTGGGAGGCCTAGGCGGGCAGATGACTTGAGCCCAGGAGTTCGAGACCAGCCTGGGCAACATGGTGAGACCCCCATCTCTACAAAAATACAAAAATTAGCCAGGTGCAGTGGCGCACGCCTGCAGTCCCAGCTACTCAGGAGGCTGAGGCTGGAAAATCACGAGCCCAGGAAGCAGAGGTTGCGATGAGTCAAGATCATGTCACTGTGCCCCAGGCTGGGTGACAGTGAGACCTTGTCTCAAAAAAAAAAAAAAAAAAACCTTGCAACACAAGTCCACATTTTGCACAAAGAAGAAACAATGACAATGAAGTTCTAGTATATGAAAGGAAAAGGGCTATTCCTTCCACTCAGCCCACTAAGCATGCTTGCATTCTTTCTTCAGCAAACATTTTTGAGTGCCTACTGGTATTAGCACTGAGCTGGGAACTGGGATACAAAGAGTCCTAATATATATATATATTTTAAGAGACTTGCGGTATTGCCCAGGCTGGGATGCACTGGCATGACATGATCATACCTCACTGCAGTCTCTTGGGCTCAAGCGATCCTCCCACTTCAGTCTCCCAGGTAGCTAGGACACGGGTGCATACCACCATGTCTGGCTAATTTTTTTTTTTTTTTTCAGATGGAGTCTCACTCTGTCACTCAGGCTGGAGTGCAGTGGCGTGACCTTGGCTCACTGCAACCTCCACGTCCTGGGTTCAAGCAATTCTCCTGCCTCAGCCTCCTGAGTAGCTGGGATTACAGGTGTGTGCCACCACGCCCAGCTAATTTTTATATTTTTTGTAGAGACAGGATCTCACCATGTTGCCCAGGCTGGTCTTGAACTCCTGGGCTCAAGTCATCCACCAGCCTCAGCCTCCCAAAGTGCTGGGATTATAGGCATGAGGCACCCCACCCAGCTCTTAAAACTAATTTTAAAACTGCTTTTTGAAAACAAGTGCTTTGCATATTTACTAAAGCAACAACCTGGAAATTCTCAGGCAAGAACTGGCTCCTGCTTGTTTAATGACCTCTTTTCATATTAGGACTAAATTGGTGGTTTTATGCCATGTTAAAGATTAGGCTACTTAGGGAGAAACGAGCTAATCTTATGTATTATACTTGGGGCTGGTGGACTTTGTTCTTTCAGAGTATCAATTCTGTATCATACTCTTGATTCTGCTGTAGCTCTGAAATGCTCCATTGTAAGTTTCTTATTCTTTTTCTTTGTTTGTTTTTTCTTTTTAAAGGCATGGCCTCACTGTGTTGCCCAGGCTAGAGTGCAGTGTCAGATCATAGCTCACTGCAGCCATGACTTCCGGGGCTCAAGCAATCCTCTCCTCTCAGCCTACTGAGTAGCTGGGACTATGGGAACATGCCACCATTTCCAGCTAATTATTATTATTATTTGGTAGAGACAGGTCTCACTATGTTGCCCAGGCTGGTCTGAAACTCATGGGTTTAAGCAATCCTCCCTCCTTGGCCTCCCAAAGTGTTGGAGTTGTAGGCGTGAACCACTATGCCCAGCTGTAAATTTTTGTATTAATGTTTTTACATATTATTGACCTATAAAGCCATTGAAGCATAGTGCCTTGAAAGGAAAGCAAAAAAATAAAAATAATAATAATTTTAAAAACCCTCCTCTGAATTGCTCATGTAGCCTACTATTGGGTCAACTAGAAGAGTGAGAAATAGCCAGCAGTTAGAACATTCCACATATTCTGAGTGTCAAATTTTATTACTTTGGTGAGACATGACTTCCCCCTTTCAGCACTATGGGTTTTTTGTTTGTTTGTTTTCAAGATGAAGTCTTGCTCTGTCACCCAGGCTGGAGTGCAGTGGCGCGATGTTGGCTCACTGCAACCTCTGCCTCCCAGGTTCAAGTGATTCTCCTGCCTCAGCCTCCTGAGTAACAGGGATTATAGGCGCATACCACCACACCCAGCTAATTTTTGTATTTTAGTCGAGACCGGGTTTCACCATGTTGGCCAGGCTGGTCTCGAACTCCTAACCTCAGGTGATCTTCCTGCTTCGGCCTCCCAAAGTGCTGGGATTATAGGCGTTAGCCACTGTGCCCGGCCAGCACTATGTATTTTAGAAGACAATATTAAAAAACATGCACAAATTACAACTCCAAAAAATTGTGTACATATAATCGTATTCATTTGTTAGGATTGCTGAAATGAACATTGGGATAATCACTGTGTCTTTGACAAGGTTCTTTAAATTAAGTCCAGTTGCTAACTGTAATGAACATGAGTACTTGTGGCATTCTAAATTATTAAAAATATTTGGCCCAAAAGATTATGGCTCATGCCTGTAATCCCAGCACTTTGGGAGGCTGAGGCAGGAGTGTCGCTTGAGCCCAGGGGTTTGAGACCAGCCTGGGAAACATTTTTTGTAGAAACAAGGTCTCACAGTTGCCCAGGCAGGTCTTGAACTATTAGATACTTGATGGGATTTGTCAGAGGCGATCCCTTCCAGTTGAGAGTGTCTTAACTCATTTCTACTAAAAGCATATGACCATCTTCTTAGAAACTGAGGTTTTTCCTTCTGATAAATTTGTATTAGAGACACCATTTTATTTATTTTTATTTTATTTTATTTTTGAGACAGAGTCTCGCTGTTTCACCCAGGCTGGAGTGCAGTGGTGTGATCTCAGCTCGCTGCAGCCTCCGCCTCCTGGGTTCAAGTGATTCTCCTGCCTCAGCCTCCCAAGTAGCTGGGACTACATGCATGAGCCTTAATGCCCAGCTAATTTCTTTTTTTGTACTTTTAGTAGAGACAGAGTTTCACCATGTTGGCCAGGCTGGTCTCGAACTCCTGACCTCAAGTAATATGCCTGCCTTGGCCTCCCAAAGTGTTGGGATTACAGGCATGAGCCACCGCGCACCGCCACCATTTTATCTTGAAGAGATTTTTAGTTCATATCTAAGTAAAAAATCCTCAGCTCCAAACTCACTAGCTGTGTAACTTTGGCCAATTTAATTAACCTGTCTAAGCCTCAGTGTCTTCTTCAGGGGTGTTGTGAAATTAGTAGCAATGAGGGAAATGTTCCAACAGGGTGCTATGGATTAAATTTTGTCTTCCCAAAATTCATATGTTGAAGCCCTAAACCCTAAAGAGATGCTATTTTGAGATGAGGCCTTTGGAGGTGATTAGGTTTAGTTGAGGTGATGAGGGTGGGCCTGCATGATGGGATTAGTGTCCTCATAAGAAGAGACATGAGCCTGAGCACAGTGGCTCATGCCTGTAATCCCAGTGCTTTGGAAGGCTGAGGCGGGTGGGTCACAAGGTCAGGAGATGGAGACCATCCTGGCCAACATGGTGAAACCCTGTATCTACTAAAAGTACAAAAATTATCTGGGCGTGGTGGGGTGTGCCTGTAGTCCCAGCTACTCAGCAGGCTGAGGCAGGAGAATATCTTGAACCCAGGAGGTGGAGGTTGCAGTGAGCTGAGATCGCACCACTGCACTCCAGCCTGAGGGACAGAGCGAGACTCTGTCTCAAAAAAAAAAAAGAAGAGACATGAGAGAGCTCTCTTTCTCTCTCTTTCTCCCCCCATTCCCCTTCCTTCTCCCTCTCCCTCCTTCTCCCTCCCTCTCCCCTATCCTCTTCCCTCCTTTTCTCTCTCCCATACAAGAAGATAGTTTCCTGTCTACAAGCCAGGTAGACAGTCTTCACTAGAATCCAACCATGCTGGCACCCTGATCTCAGACTTCCCAGCCTTCACAACTGTGAGAAATAAATGTCTGTTGTTTAAGCCACCTAGGCCAGGTCTTGGGGCTCACAATATAATCCTGGCGGTTTGGAAGGCCAAGGTGGGAGGAGGCTGAAGCCCAGAGTTCAAGACCAGCCTGGGCAACGGTGAGACCTTGTTTCTACAAAAAATGTTTAAAAAAATTAGCTGGGCTTGGTGGTGTGTACTTGTAGTCCTAGCTGTTTGGGAGGCTGAGATGGAAGGCTCACTTGAGTCTGGGAGATTGAGGCTACAGTGAGCTATGATTGGTCTACTGCACTCTAGCCTGGGTGACAGAGCAAGGCCCTCTTAATAAATAAATATATAAATAGCTACCCAACCTGTACTATGATATTTTGTTATGGCAGCCCAAGCTAAGACATAGGGCCAGGCAAATAGTAAGCCTTCGATGCATCTCACACCATTATTCTTAAAAGGGACATGTCAGGCTGAGCCCAGAAAGGAGAAATTCCCTCTCTATTCTTGAAGTAGCAACAGTTTATAGGGACTCAAGTTTTCTTGACACGAATTCGAAAGAAACTATACGGACACATTCACCTTACTGAGGTTTCTCTGGCCTTGTCCATTCTGAGCTCCTGTTTTTTCTGCAGAGGTGCTCATTGATACTGACTTGGTGATCTTGAAAGGATTCTCTGTATTTCTCTTTTTTTAAATAGAGATAGGGTCAGTCTTGCCATGTTTACCAGGCTGGTCTGAAACTCTTGGCCTCAAGTGATCCACCTGCCTCAGCCTCCCAAAGTGTTGGGATTACAGGTATGGACCACTGTGCTGGGCCAGGGTTGTCTGTTTTTATATGAATGACCATAAAGTTATTTCACTGATGCCATCAGGAAGCAACCTTATTAATTTTATGTATTTTTGAGCTGATGTTGATAGCAGAAGAGTGGAAAGGAGCCAGACTTTGCTTTAGTCTCGTGATGTAGAAGATCCTAAAGATAGGATTCAAGGTGAGAGTATGATCATTTATATGGCCCTCTTCACCTCACAGAGCTGAATTTACCAATAATTTGGCAGGTATAAGCTAGGAAAATGAAGTAAAAGGGTCCAGACAGTAATATTTTAGAATTCTGTTACCTGCAGGTGGATACTTTCTTCTTTTGAGAATAGAAGATTAGGCTGGGTGCAGTGGCTCATGCCTGTAATCCCAGCACCTTAGAAGGCTGAGGCAGGCAGATCACTTGAGTCTAGGAGTTTGAGACCAGCCTGGGCATCATAGCAAGACCCCGTCTCTACTAAAAATACAAAAAAAAAAAAAAGTAGCTGGTTGTGGTGGTGTGTGCCTGTAATACCAACTACTCAGGAGGCTGAGGTAAGAGAATCACTTGAACCCAGGAGGTGGAGGTTGCAGTGAGCCAAGATTGTGCCACTGCACTCCAGCCTGAGTGACAGAGCAAGACTCTGTCAGAAAAAAGAGAGAAAAGAGAGAGAGAGAAATGAAGAGGGGAAGGGAAGGAAGGAAAGGAAGGAAGGAAGAGAGAGAGGAAGGAAGGAAGAGAGAGAGAGGAAGGAAGGAAGGAAAAGGAAGGAAGGAAGGAAGGAAGGAAGGAAGGAAGGAAGGAAGGAAGGAAGGAAGGGAACAGAAGATTAGTTGAGCATAGTGGCTCAGTGCCTGTAATCCCAGCACTTTGGGAGGCCGAGGTAGGCAGATCATTTGAGCCTAGGAGTTCAAGACCAGCCTGGGAAACATGGCAAAATCCCATCTCTACAAAAAATAGAAAAATTAGCTGGGCATTGTGGCATGCATCTGTAGTCCCAGCTACTTGTGGGGCTGATGCGGGAGGGTCACTTGAGCCCAGGAGGCAGAGGTTGCAGTGAAGTATGATTATGCCACTGCACTCCAGCCTAGGTGGCAGAGTGAGACTCTGTCTCAAAAAAAAAAAAAAAAAGAAGAAGATTGTGAGCAAAAATTGAATGCAATTTTTTTCATAAGCAGAGGTGTAATGGTTATTATTACAAAAGATGATATTAAATATATTTATGTATTATCTCTTTGCCTCCACCAGAATGTAAGCTTTGTTGAAGGCAAGGATCATTGTTGATTTATTTACTCTGTATCCCAGGCATCTAAAACAGTAAGTGTGCAATAAATATTTGTTGAATGAATCAAAGCATAAGCAAGGCTTCAGATTCATTTTTCTATCAGAGATTCATTTAAAAATGTTAAGGAAATGAGAGGTGAAGACATCCTAAAGGCATAATACTCAAAGTAGTCAGTAGGTTCATTGATACCCCAGAGGAAAATATATAATATTATAGAGGAAAAGAAATTCTCTGAAATCATGGCATCTCTCCTAGCTTGGGATAACATTTTAGCAGAAAGACCAAAGAACTCTTCCAAGAAACATCAAGCAATTCAATGAAGTAGTAGAAAAATCACCAGTACTTTAAAGTAGATGAAGCCATTAAAATAGTTGCAGCTTCAGTAATCACCATGTAAGCCTGTAAGTGGTGGGTCTTAGACCACAACATGGTAGTTATCAAATTGCTTTATTCATCGAAATGTTCATTCTCCTGGCTGCCCTTGAACTTCCAGCCTAAGGCTTTCTCTCTGCAGGGTTGTCAGCATGCTCATGCAAGGCTTTGCCTCTGCAGATTATCAGAGGTGTACTCCATGCCCCTCTCACCATGAAAAAAGGGAGAAAAAGACAATTTCGTCTCAGAGATAGAAAATCTCCCAGAGAGAACCCCTGGCAGCTGGAATCCATTTTTTTTTCCCCCTGAAGCTGGAATCTGTTATAACTACAGAACACTGAAGGATAATGAGGTCCTGCTGCTAAGCAAATGCTGGGACAAAAAGCACAGAGGTGCTGCAGCCAGGCAGAGACTGGGCTTTTCATGAAACCCCGTGTCTCTGAGCACATATTGCAATAATTCTGTGACTAGCTGCTCATGGCCTTGGCTTCGTGGCTTTTTACTCCGTTTAAAGGTCTTGATCAGGCCACTTCCGTTTTTAATGTTTGAGAAATGTCTGATTTATGCTGCTTCAAAGTGGAACTTGGGTTTCTATTACCTTTTTGGCACCTTGCACCCATTGTTGGCCTAGTTCTGCTGTCTCGTCTATCTTGTGGTTCCAATCAGTAAACAAAGTCCAGGAGAGGCGTCATGCTTGTGAACACCTCCAACATCAAGTTCAAAAGTACAATCATGACCTTGTCCTGTCGTTCTCGGAATCTGGGCTCAGCTGTTTCAAACCTCCCATGTCTTCACTGGTAGTGGTCAATTAGAAATCACTGAATCCTTTCCCTAGAGTGGTCAGAGGCAGCCAGTTTACGGTAATTTGGGCACAAGTGCCAATTGGAAAGGTGCATTATTCAAACCACTTTGGCTACAAGTGACAGAAATTCAATGCAGGTTAGCTTAAATAAAAAAGGAATTCGGGCTGGGAACAGTGGCTCATGCCTATAATCCCAGCATTTTGGGAGGCCGAGGCAGGTGGATCACCTAAGGTCAGAAGTTCTAAACCAGCCCGGGCAACACGGTGAAACCCTGCCTGTACTATAAATACAAAAAATTAGCCAGGCATGGTAGTGCACGCCTGTAGTCCCAGCTACTCTGGAGGCTGAGGCAGAAGAATCACTTGAACCCAGGAGGTGGAAGTTGCAGTGAGCCAAGATCGCGCCACTGTACTCCAGCCTGGGCGACAGTGAGACTCTGTCTCAAAAAAAAAAAAAAAGAAAGAAAAAAGAAAAAAAAGGGAATTTATTGGCTTCTGTAGCTGAAAAGTCAGGCAGATTTGGATCTCAAATTATGTCATTAACTAGTTTCTCTGACTTACCCTCTGCGTTGTGTATAAGCTTTTCATCACATGGCAGCAAGATACCTCCATGTTCACATAGGGCTAACAGCCCAAGATGGTGAGGAAACATGCACTTTTGTTCCAGTAGCACAGAAAAAGTCCCCAGGTGGACGCTAATGGGCATTGTATGAGTCAAGTGCTCATTGCTGAGGCAGTAGTTGTACCTTGACACATGAAGTCCTCTGACCAGATCTGGGCATGTACCTGACCTTGGGGATGGAAGTGAGGCAGTCCAGCTCCACCAACTCGTAAGGACTGAGACAGTTTACTAGGGAAGAGGGGAAAGCGTGTTTCTTACAGGAAGAAATGCGGCCAGACAAAACACCATATACCCCTTAAATTAGGTTTTCCATAGATAATTGAGGTGGAGCAGAAGGGTAACCACATTTTGACAGCATCATCAGTATGTGGTGAGTGGCCCAGCATTTGACCCTGGCCTCTGTGGTCATCTCAGAGCCCAGAAAGTAGCAGCAGAAGAGCAGAGCATGGGTAGGTAACCATCAGTTCTTGGATAACTGAAGGGTGATCTTGAGGAGCAGTGGGTCGGTGGGATGGCCATGCCTAACAAATGTCATCCAGTTCAGAGCACCAAGGACATTCCCAGCTATGGCTTTTATCTTTTATCTTCTTCTTCTTCTGGTTTTGCTCTGTCACCCAGGCTGGAGTGTAGTGGCATGATCTCGGCTCACTGCAACCTCTGCCTCCCAGGTTCAAGCAATCCTCCCACCTCAGCCCCCCGCGTAGCTGGGACTGCAGCTGAGCGCCACTACACCCAGCTAATTTTTGTACGTTTTGTAGAGATGGGGTTTCACCATGTTGATCATGCTGGTCTTGAAGTCCTAGGCTCAAGCAATCTGCCTGCCTTGGGCTCCCACAATGTTGGGATTACAGGCATAAGCCACCATGCCTGGCTCCAGCTGTGGCTTTTAGAGGAGGAGGTAGTGGTGGCCGGAGGTTTTGCACATGATTCTAGGCAGAACCCTCCTAGTTAATGCCTACTTGTCCTTTAGAACTCAGCTCAAATATTTCCTCTGGGGAGCATTCTCTGGCCTCCACTTGCCCAGCATGAGCCAGACCCTCTAACAATGAGCTCTCATTTAATACCTTGTTTTTCTATCATAGCACTTTCTACAGTCATCTTATATAATCATGTGTAAATCAAACTTATGACTATTTAAATAAGATCTATCTCCCACACTAGGAGGTAGGTAGGCTCCATGAAGATAGAGACTTTAGCAGTTTCACCTACCATTGAATACCCAGTATTTAGTCCAGTGCCTAGCACATTAATAATCACATGGGACCTATTTTTTTTAGATGAATAAGTTATATACAGAGGTTCTGGTAATAGCCATTGGTTCTAGTATGAAAATGTAACAAACTGCCTCCTCTTCTTCTATCATATAGTTTGACTTTTTCACATCTTTCCTCAATTGGTAGAATTAATAAGGTGCTATTTTAGATAACCCATGTCACCAAAAAGAAGCTGCAGACTGGACAATCAGCCTCTAAGTAATCAAGGGCCCCCTTTTACTGTGCATGATTTAAATGAAAAATACAATCTATCTGGAATGTAACTGAGAACCATAGGAATCTTTGGGCTTCGTGAAAGTTCTTAGCAGAAAATCAGGCCATGTCACTTCTGAATAATATTATTAACCCTGGTTTCCTCTTGTAACCTCTAAGTGTGTTGAATGGAAGTAAGTTTAGTACTAGAAAGGAATGCACAGATCCTACCACTTTGTTTAAAACCTGTTGGGTGGGCCAGATGCAGTGACTCACCCCTGTCATCCCAGCACTTTGAGACGCGAAGGCGGGGGAATTGCTTGAGGCCACAAGTTTGAGACCAGCCTGGGCAACATAGCAAGACCCTGTCTCTACAAAAAATAAAAAAATTAGCTGGGTGTGGTGGCATGTGCCTGTAGTCCTAGCTATTTGGGAGGCTACGGTGGGAGGATCACTGGAGCCCAGGAGTTCAAGGCTGCAGTGAGCCATGATTGTGCCACTGCACTCCAGCCTGGGCAACAGAGAAAGACTCAGACTCTAAAAAAAAAATAAAAACCTGTTGGATGGTAATTTCAAGATAAATTATTACAAGTACACACATGTACGTGCCTATCCTTTGTGCCCTTGTCCCCATCCTTGGTCCTCTGTTGTAGCTGTTGCATTTTTCACCAGGCATTGTGATCACAGGTTGACATGTCAGCTTCCTCTGGTATGAGCAACTGGAAGGTAGGGATGACTCAGCTATCCATAATTTGAAAGAATCAAAACTGTTTGATAAAATATCTTACTTTTTTTTTTCTTTTTGAGACTGAGTCTTACTCTGTCGCCCAGGCTAGAGTGCAGTGGCACAACCTTGGCTCACTGCAACCTCCACCTCCTGGGTTCAAGCAATTCTTCTGCCTCAGCCTCTGGAGTAGCTGGGATTACAGGTGGCTGCCACCACACTTGGCTAATTTTTATATTTTTAGTAGAGACGGGGTTTTACCATGTTGGCCAGGCTGGTCTCGAACTCCTGACCTCAAGTGATCCATCCACCTTGGCCTCCCAAAGTGTTGGGATTACAGGCATGAGCCACTGTGCCTGTCCAAAATCTCTTACTTTTTAAATGGTTTCATAGATAAAACTTTTCCGAATCCTTTGTTAAACAAATTTGAATTAATAAGAAGCCATTGGAGAAACTATGTTCTCTATCTTCTTTCCCCCCTAGTGCAGTTTTAGATCTTCATGATGCTATGTTTAGTTTGATTTGCCTGGTCCCACTGGGCATTGCAATAATTCATATTCTGGCGTGGAGCCCATTTTCAGTCAGAAACAAGACAGACTACATGGGGACTCTTTAAGGCCAACACCGGCTGTTATGGGATTCAAACAAAACTTCAAGTGTTTGTTCTTATAGAGTTTACATCGTGCCAGAAGGCAAAACTGTTCATTTTAACCTCTAATTTGTTTAGAAAACAAAGCAAATAAAACAAAAAAGAAATCCTACAAGTTTTAGAGCTTTTTGACTCTAAATTAGAAAGTTAAATATCAGGTGTAAGGCCTGTCCGTTGGCTATTTCCAAGCAGTCTTGTAGCTTGGACACAGCTGTAACTCTTCATCAATGAATTTCCATATGTGGATTGGTTTGGGTTTCCCAGAGCCCACTGGGAAAACCAACCACATGGGCTGTGCATGCCACTTCCTTTTATTTTATTTATTTTTTATTATTTATTTATTTTGAGACAGAGTTTCACTCTTGTGGCCCAGGCTGGAGTACAACGGCGAGATCTTGGCTCACTTCAACCTCCGCCTCCCAGGTTCAAGCAATTCTCCTGTCTCAGCCTCCCGAGTAGCTGGGATTACAGGTGCCGGCCACTACGCCTGGCTAATTTTTGTATTCTTAGTAGAGACGGGGTTTCACCATGTTGGCCAGGCTGGTTTTGAACTCCTGACCTCAGGTGATCCACCCACCTTGGCCTCTCAAAGTGCTGGGATTACAGGCATGAGCCACTGCACCCACCCTATTTTTTATTTTTTTGAGAAAGAGTCTTGCTCTGTCACCCAGGCTAGAGTGCAGTGGCACAATCTTGGCTCACTGCAACCTCTGCCTCCCAGGTTGAAGCAGTTTTCATGCCTCAGCCTCCCGAGTAGCTGGGACCACAGGGGTGTGCCACCACAACTGGCTAATTTTTTAAAATTATTTTTCTATTTTTTAAATTTTTATTTTATTAATTTATTTTTCAGAGACAAGGTCTCGTGCTGTTGCCCAGGCTGGAGTGCAGTGGTGCGATCACAGCTCACTGCAGCCTCAATTTCCCGGGTTCAAGAGATCCTCCCACCTCAGCATCACAAAGTGCTGGCATTATAGGCATGAGCCACCATGCCCAGCCCCTTTTATTTTTTAAACCTCATGTTGCTTCTCTGACCAATTTTATTAGTGAGACAACAGTTTTTTGTTTTTCATTAATGCTGCATCATCATCATCTGTAGATTCACCTGTGATTTTATAGTGGAGAAGGTCACCACACAACGTGATTTCAAAATAAATTATAAACTATTGTAATCAAGACAGCATCGTGCTGACATAAAAACAGACCAGTGGGCTGGGTGCTGTGGTTCACACCTATAATCCCAACACTTTGGGAGGCCGAGGTGGGTGGATCACCTGAGGTCAGGAGTTTGAGACCAGCCTGGCCAACGTGGTGAAACCCCATCTCTACTAAAAATACAAAAAATTAGCCAGGTGTGGTGGTGCATGCCTGTAATCCCAGCTACTGGGGAGGCCGAGGCAGGAGAATTGCTTGAACCTGGGAGATGGAGGTTGCAGTGAGCAGAGATCATGCCATTGCACTCCAGCCTGGGCAACAAGAGCAAAAACGCCATCTCAAAAAAACAAAAACAAAAACGAAAAACAAACAACAACAACAACAACAACAACAAAACCCCAGACCAATGGAATAGGATAGAAAGCCCAGAAAAAAACACAGGCATTTACAGTCAATTGATTTTCAACAAAGGTGTCATGAACACACAACAGGGAAAGGACAGTCTCTTCAATAAATGGTGACGGGAAAACTGGATATCCACATCCAGAATGAAATTGGACCCTTTGGCCAGGCACAGTGGCTCATGCCTGTAATCCTAACACTTTGGGAGGCTGAGGCGGGCAGATCATGAGGTCAAGAGATCGAGAGCATCCTGGCCAACATGGTGAAACCTCGTCTCTACTAACAATACAAAAATTAGCCGGGCGTGGTGGTGCGTGTTTGTAGTCCCAGCTACTCGGGAGGCTGAGGCAGGAGAATCACTTGAACCCGGGAGGCAGAGGTTGCAGTGAGCCAAGATCACGCTACTGCACTCCAGCCTGGTGACAGAGGGAGACTCTGTCTCAAAAACAAACAAACAAAAAAAAAACCCCAGAAATTAAACCCTTAGCTCTCACCGTATATAAAAATCAACTCAAAATGAAGTAACAACTTAAACATAAAGCCTGAAACTGTAAAACTACCAGAAAAAAACAAAAGAGAAAGCTGCAGAACATTGGTCTGGTCAATTATTTCTTGGGTAGGACTCCAAAAGCATAAGCAGCTGAAGCAAAAATAGACAAAAGAGATTAGGTCAAACTAAAGAGCTTCTGCACAGCAAAGGAAATAATTAACAAAGTGAAGAGACAATCCACAGAGTAGGGTAAAATATTTGCAAACTATGTATCTGACAAGGGGCTAATATCCACAATATGTAAGGAACTCAAAAGAACTCAATAGTGAGAAAACATGACTAAAAAATGAGCAAAGGATGTGAACAGATTTTCTATTTCTCGACAGAAGACATATGAATGGCCAACAGATATATGAAAAAAATGTTCCACATCGCTAATTATCAAGGAAATACAATTAAAACCACAATGAAGGCCAGGTGTGGTGGCTCATGCCTATAATCCCAGCACTTTGGTAGGCTGAGGGCAGGTGGATCAACTGAGGTCAGGAGTTCTAGACCAGCCTGGCCAATGTGGTGAAACCCCCGTGTCTACTAAAAATATAAAAATTAGCCAGGCGTGGTGGCGGGCACCTGTAATCCCAGCTACTCAGGAGGCTGAGGCAGGAGAATTGCTTGAACCCGGGAGGTGGAGGTTGCATGAGCCGAGATCATGCCATTGTACTCCAGCCTGGGTGACAGAGAAAGACTCTATCTCAAAAATAAATAAATAAATAAATAAATAAATAAATAAGTCCACAATGAGGTATCACCTCACACCTATTAGAACGGCTATTTTGGCTGGGCGCAGTGGCTCACGCCTGTAATCCCAACACTTTGGGAGGCCGAGGCAGGCGGATCATGAGGTCAGGAGATTGAGACCATCCTGGCCAACATAGTGAAACCCTGTCTCTACTAAAATACAAAAAATTAGCTGGGTATAGTGGCAGATGCTGTAATCCCAGCTACTCAGGAGGCTGAGGCAGAGGAATCGCTTGAACTAAGCAGGCAGAGATTGCAGTGAGCCAAGCTCATGCCACTGCACTCCAGCCTAGGCGGCAGAGCAAGACTCCGTCTTAAAAAGAAATGGCTATTATCAAAAAAGTAAGAGGTCAGCATGGTGCCTACGCCTGTAATTTCAGCACTGGAAGGCTGAGGTGGGCAAATCTGCTTGAGGCCAGGAGGTCAAGACCAGCCTGGGCAAAATTACTAAACCCAGTCTCTACAAAAAGAAATAATAATACAAAAAATTGGCCAGGCATGGTGGTCCATGCCTGTAGTCCCAGCTACTCAAGAGGGTGAGTGGGAGGATCACCCAAACCCAGGAGTTCGAGGCTGCAGTGAGTTGTGATCAAGCCACTGCGCTCTAGCCTGGGCCACAGAGTGAGACTTCTACCATGGTCAGTTTCAAGATATCAATGTGATATCACTGAACACAAATTTGGAAATTGATGAGTAGTCACATACCATTATAAAGTATTTCCACCACGCTGTCTCAAAAGAAAAAAAAAATGACAGGCCAGGCGCGGTGGCCCATGTCTATAATCCCAGCACTTTGGGAGGCCAAGGTGGGTAGATCACTTGAGGTCAGGAGTTCAAGACCAGCCTGGCTCACACCAGTAATCCCAGCATTTTGGGAGGCCAAGGTGGGAGGATCACTTGAACTCAGGAGTTCAAGATCTCAGCCTGGGCAACATGGTGAAACTCCATCTGTACAAAAAATACAAAAATTGGCCAGGCATGGTTGGTCATGCCTGCAATCCTAGCACTTTGGGAGGCCAAGGTAGGTGGATTGCCTGAGCTTGGAAGTTCAAAACCAGCCTGGGCAACAGCGCGAAACTTCATCTCTGCTAAAAACACAAAAAATTAGCCAGGCGTGGTGGCGGGCACCTGTAATCCTAGTTACTCAGGAGGCTGAGGCAGAAGAATCGCTTGAACCTGGGAGGCAGAGGTTGCGGTGAGCCAAGATCGTGCCATTGCACTCTAGCCTGGGCAACAAGAGTGAAACTCCAACTCAAAAAAAAAAAAAAAAAAAAAAATTAGCCGGGCATGGTAGTGCACATCTGTAGTCCCAGCTACTCTGGAGGCTGAGGCAGGAGGATTACTTGAACCCAGGAGACCGAGGTTGCAGTGATTGGAGATCATGCCACTGCACCCTAGCCTGGGCAAGTGAGACTCCGTCTCAAAAAAAAAGAAAAAAAAGAAAAAGATCAGATTTGGGAAATTCAAGACCAGAATTAGAGAATAACCCAGATTTATATGGCACACTCTTAGGGTCAAGAAAAGGCAATTCAATTTCAGTGATTTTAAAGAGGTTTTTTGGAAGTATATAGTAGGCAAATTCATAGGCATCCAGGAACAGGAAATCACGGTTAAGCTATACAAAGACTGGAGTGGGAAAGCAGGGACTGAGGTGACTTTTGCTGTTTCTGACACCTCTGCTTCATTTCTCTGTCTCTCTTTTTCTTCTTCTCCCATTTTTTTTTTCTTTTTTTTTTTTTTTGATAGAGTCTCACTCTATTGCCCAGGCTGGATGAAGTGGCATAATCTAGGCTCAATGCAACCTCTGCCTCCTGGGTTCAAGCCATTCTCCCACCTTAGCCTCCCAAGTAGCTGGGATACATGTGTGCAATTGCCCACATCCAGCTAATTCTTTTGTATCTTTAGTAGAGATGGGGCTTCACCATGCTGGCCAGGCTGGTCTCGAACTCCTGGCCTCGAATGATCCACCCACCTCACCCTCCCAAAGTGTTGGGATTACAGGCATGAGCCACTGCACCTGGCCCCTTCCCCCACCCCACCAACACAGGAGTACAGTCGCCCACCTTCATCTAACTGATTCAGATTCTCAGTGCCTGTTCAGATTTTCTTAGCCAAGAGTGATCATCAGCTCAGATGGACATGTGTAGACATTGGTGTGCTGGAAATGCTTAAAACTGACTCTTCGAAAAAAAAATATTATGCATTCTATACATATGTAACTTACTATAAATTTTACGAATCAACAGAGTCACAAAATCCAGACTGTGAATAAATGCTTGATTACTATTCAAGTTACTCCTGTCATTGACCAAGGAGTGTAGTTCCAACCTAAATGTTGTTTTATATTTTTGTTTATCTTAATGAGTAAGACAAAAGTGAAACAATGAAGACCCACTTCAGAACTTCACTTGGTCACTAGTGATGTGAGCAACTTCTTTGCTGAATTAAATGATAGGTTTTGAATACTGGGAAGAATATTTCCTTAATTTGTTGTGCATTTGCAGTGTAATGGCTAAAGAAATGACAGTTTTGGGTTCAGTCTTTACAAGCATCTTTTTTACTACTTTCTTAAGTCTAGACCCGGGGCAGGCAAACTATAGCCTGTGGGCCAAATCCAACCCATGGCCTGTTTTTTTGTACAGCCTGAGATCTAACCACCAAAGAAGCAGAGACTGTACATGGCTCACAAAGCCTAAAATATTATCTGGCTCTTTATAGAAAAGGTTTGCTGACCCCCTTGTTCAGTCAATTAATAAACCAACACAATAATTTATACTGATTTCCATTGTATAAATACTTCTACCATGGCCAGTTTCAAGATATCAATGTGATATCACTGAACACAAATTTGGAAATTGATGAACAGTCACATACCATTATAAAATATTTCCACCAGGCTGGGCATGGTGGCTCATGCTTGTAATCAAGGAGTTCAAGACCAGCCTGGGCAGCGTAGTGAGAACTCTACAAATAAATACATAAATAAAAATTAGCGGGGTGTGGTGGCATGCATCTGTAGGCCCAGCTACTTGGGAGGCTGAGGCAGGAGGATTGCTTGAGTCAGGAGTTCAAAGTTGCAGTGAGCTGTGATCACACCACTGCACATCAACATATATATATATCAGATATTAATAACCTTTAAGAGCATAAATAGGCCGGGCACAGTGGCTCATGCCTGTCTATAATCCCAGCACTTTGGGAGGCCGAGGCGGGTGGATCACTTGAGGTCAGGAGTTCAAGATCAGCCTGACCTATATGGTGAAACCTCATCTCTATTTAAAAAAATACAAACATTAGCCAGGTGTTGTGGTGGGTGCCTGTAATCTCAGCTACTTGGGAGGCTGAAGCAGGAGAATCACTTGGACCCGGGAGGCGGCGGTTGCAATGAGCCAAGATCGCACCACTGCACTCTAGCCAGGGTGACAGAGCAAGACTCCATCTCAAAAAATAAAATAAAATAAAATAAAAGATATAGACATGTTGGCTGGGCGTGATAGCTCACGCCTGTAATCCCAGCACTTTGGGAAGCCAAGGTGGGCGAATCATTTGAGGTCAGGAGTTCCAGACCAGCCTGGCCAACATAGTGAAACCCCCATCTCTACTAAAAATACAAAAATTAGCCAGGGGTGGTGGCAGGCACCTGTAGTCCCAGCTACTTGGGAGGCTGAGGCAGGAGAGTTGCTTCAACCCAGGAGGTAGAAGTTGCAGTAAGCCAAGAGTGTGCCACTGCACTCCAGCCTGGGTGACAGAGCAAGACTCCATCTCAAAAAAAAAAAAAAAGAAAGAAAAAGAAAAATATAGACATGTTATCAGGCACAGTGGCTCATACCTGTAATCCCAGCACTTAGGGAGGCGGAGGTGAGAGGATTACTTGAGCCCAGGGGTTGGAGACCTGCCTGGGCAACATAGCAGGACCCTGTTCTCCCAAAAGGAAAATAAATAAATAAATAAATAAATAAATAAATAAATAAATAAAGATATAGACATGTTAAAAGTAAAAAGACTTAGGTTGGGTCCAGTGGCTCATGCCTGCAATCCCAGCACTTTGGGAGGCCGAGGAGGGCAGATCACTTGAGGTCAGGAGTTTGAGACCAGCCTGGCCAACATGGTAAAACCTCATCTCTACTAAAAATACAAAAACTAGCCGGGTATGATAGCAGGCTGCTGTAATCCCAGCTACTTGGGAGGCTGAGGCAGGAGAATTGCTTGAACCTGGGAGGCAGAGGTGCAGTGAGCCGAGATCGCGCCACTGAACTCCAGCCTGGGCAATAGAGTGAGACTCAGTCTCAAAAAAAAAAAAAAGTGAAAAGACTTTAAGAAAATAACAGGCAAGGTCGGGCACGGTGGCTCACGCCTGTAATCCCAGCACTTCGGGAAGCCGAGGCGGGCCTATCACAAGGTCAGGAGTTTGAGACCAGCCTGGCCAATTGGTGAAACCCCGTCTCTAATAAAAATACAAAAATGAGCTGGGCACGGTGGCAGGCACCTATAGTCCCAGCTACTCCGGAGGCTGAGGCGGGAGAATCTCTTGGACCTGGGAGGCAGAGGTTGCAGCGAGCCGAGATCATGCCATTGCACTCCAGCCTAGCGACAGAGCGACACTCTGTCTAAAAAAAACAAAAATAGAAACAAACAAACAAAAAACAGGCAAACGCACTAAGCAAAGTTGCAGTAACTGTATTCATAGTAGACAAAGTAGACTTCAGAAGAAGGAATGTTATCAATGATAAAGAGGAAGACCATATTATGAAAAATGGGTCAATTAATCAAAAAGATAAAATAATCCTAAACATGTATGTGCATAACAACAGAGCTTCAAAATTCATGAAGCAAAAGCTGATAGAAGAGAATGGAGAAATAGACAAATCCACAATTACAGGTGGGGATTTCAATACTTCTCTTTTAGAAATTAACAGAAAACACTGGGCAGGGTGGCTCACATCTGTAATCCCAGCACTTTGGGAGGCCGAGGTGGGATGATAGTGTGAGCTCAAGAGTTAGAGACCAGCTAGGGCAACATAGTGAGATCCTGTCTCTACTTAAAACAACAACAACAGCAACAACAAATTAGTCAGACATGGTGGCATGTGCCTATAGTCCCAGCTACTTGGGAGGCTGAGGCAAGAGAATCATTTGAGCCCAGGAGGTTGAGGCTGCAGTAAGCAGTGATCATGTCACTGCACTCCAGCCTGGGCAACAGAGCAAGACCCTGTCTCAAAAAAAAAAAAAAAAGAAAAAACCCCACAAAAACAAAACACCAAAATCAAACAAACAAAAAAATGAATCAACGGAACAAGTAGACAGAAAACCAATAAGTATATAGAAGATGTAAGCAATACTCTAACAAAACTTGGCCCAATTGACATTTATAGAACACACTGCCCAACCACAAGAGAATACGTGTTCTTTTTCAGTCAAATGGAACATTTACCAAGATAGACCATCTTCTGGGAAATAAAACAAACCATAACAAATGTAAAAGAATAGTAACCATATAAAGTATCTCCTTTGATCACGATGGAATTGAATTAGAAACCAATAAGAAATATACTTGGGAAATTCTCAAATATCTAGAAGTTTTAATATACACTTAGAAATAACTCATAAATCAAAGAGGAACTCACAAAGGAAATTAGAAAATGTTTTGAATTGAACAGAAGTGAAAACTTCTGTTCAAAATTAATGGGATGTAACAAAAACAGTGCACAGAGGGAAATGTTTGGCATAAAATGCTAATATTAGAAAAGGGTCTTGGCCAGGTGCAGTGGCTCATGCCTGTAATCCTAGCACTTTGGGAGGCCGAGGCAGGAGGATCACTTGAGCCCAGGAGTTTGAGACCAGCTTGGGAAACATGGCGAAACCACATCTCTACAAAAAATACAAAAATTAGCCGGACATGGCGGTGTGTGCCTGTAGTCTCAGCTACTTGGAAGACTGAGGTGGGAGGACCACCTGAGCCCGGGAAGGTCAAGGCTGCAGTGAGCTGTGATCATGCCACTGCATTGCAGCCTAGGTGACAGGCAAGACCCTGTGTGAAAAAAGAAAAAGAAAAAGTAAAACAAGAAGAAAGGGGCTCAAATCAATGATCTATGCTTTTATTAAGAAGTTAGAAAAATGAGAAAAAGAGCAAATCAAACCCAATTTAAACAGAAGGAGGAAATAATAAGATCAGAAACCAATAACATTTAAAAAACAAAATCAATTATGCCAAAACTGTTTCTTTGAAAACACCAATAAAAGCGATAAACGTCTTGCTAGACTAGTCAAGAAAAAAAGAAGACATGAATTTCCAGTATCAGAAATGAAAAACAAGGCATCAGTCCAGATTCTGCAGATATATAAAGGATAATACGGAAATATTATGAAATCTTTATATCAATAAATCTGACAACTTAGATCTTTTCCAAGAAAACTCCAGACCCAGATGGTTTTACTGGTAAATTCTACCAAATATTTAAGAAAGAAATAATACCAATTTAACACAAACTCTTTCAGAAGATTGAAGAGAACACTTCCTAGTTCATCTTATCAGTATTACCCTGATACTTCAATCAAAGACATAAGAAAACATAGACCAGTATTCTTCATGAATATAGATACAAAAGTCTTCAACAGAATATCAGCAAATCTAATCTAGCTAATATGAAAAGGAAAATAAATACAACTAAATGAGACAAATTGTGGAATGCGGTGTTGATTCAACACTCAATGTTGAAATCAATCAGTGTAATTTACCATATCAACAGAAAAAGAATAAAAGCCCCATGACCATCTTACGTGATGTAGGAAAAGCATTTGATGAAATGCAACATCCACTCACGCTAAAAACTGTCAGCCCACTAAGAGTAGAAGTGCAATTCCTCAACCTGACAAAGTCCTCTACAAAAAAATGTGTGGCTGATATCCTGCAGAGGTGATATTACTGAATGCTTCTGTCCTAAGATTGGGAAAAAGGCAAGGATGTTTGTTTTTTCTACTTCTATTCCAAATTATACTGGAGATCCTAGCCAGTAAAATAAGACAAGAAAAATAGATTAAAGGCATACAAATTGGAAAGGAAGAAATAAAACTCTATTAGGAAATATTTAGCAAAGTCACAAGATACAAGGTCTATATATAAAAATCAATTGTATTTCTATATACTGGGAATGAACAACTGGAAATTTATATTCGTTA
The DNA here is from genome assembly GCF_028858775.2 of Pan troglodytes. NCBI lineage: Eukaryota > Metazoa > Chordata > Mammalia > Primates > Hominidae > Pan > Pan troglodytes. Next base: position 25,011,070 of record NC_072416.2, on the reverse strand, counting down.
TTTATTTATTTGAGACGGAGTTTTGCTCTTGTTGCCCAGGCAATGTCTGTCTGGGCAATTGTCGTGCAATGGCGTGATCTCGGCTCACTGCAACCTCTGCCTCCCGGGTTCGAGTGATTCTCCTGCCTCAGCCTCCCAAGTAGCTGGGATTATAGGCATGTGCCACCACACCCAGCTAATTTGTATTTTTAGTAGAGATGGGGTTTCTCTATATTGATCAGGCTGGTCTCGAACTCCCTACCTCAGGTGATCTGCCTGCCGAGACAGTATCTTGCTCTGCTACTCAGGCTGGAATGCAGTGGTGCAATCATAGCTCACTGCAGCCTCAATCTCCTGGGCTCAAGTAATCCTCCCACCTCAGCCTCGTGAGTAGCTGGGATTACAGGTGCATGCCACCATGCCCAGCTAATTAAAAAAAAAATTTTTTTTTTGTAGAAATGGAGTCTCACTATGTTGCCCAGGCTGGTCTCAAACTCCTTGCCTCTGGCCAGGCGCGGTGGCTCATACCCGTAATCCCAACACTTTGGGAGGCCGAGATGGGCGGATCATCTGAGACCAGTGGCTCAAGACCAGCCTGGCCAACATGGTGAAACTCTGTCTCTACTAAAAATACAAAAAAATTAGCAGGGAGTGTTGGTGCACGCCTGTAGTCCCAGCTACTCAGGAGGCTGAGGCAGAATTGCTTGAACCTAGGAGACTAAGGCTGCAGTGAGCCGAGATCATCCCACTGCACCCCGGCCTGGGCCACAGAGAGAGACTTAGTCCCTGCTCCCCCAAGAAAAGAACAAAAATGAATCTCAACCCATACCTTGCACCAATGGATTTTAGACCTAAATGTAATATTTAAAACCATATATCTTTTAGAATAAAACATAGGAAAAAATCTTTGTGACTCTGGAATGAGAAAATTTTCTTAAATATGATACCCAATTGCAAATCATAAGTGAAAAAATTAGTAAGTTTGATTTCAAAATTTAAAACTTCTGATCTTTGAGAGACATTGTTAAGAAAATGAAAAATGTGAACCACAGACTGGAAGAAAATATTTACAAAACAAAATGCCTATTCGATAAAAACTTCTATGTAGAATATGTGAAGAACTGTCACAATTCAATTATAAAATGACAATCAACCTAACTTAAAAAATGGTGGTCTGGGCACAGTGGCTCTTGCCTGTAGTCCCAGTACTTTGGGAGGCTGAAGTGGGAGGATCACTTGAGGCTCAGAGTTCAAGACCAGCCTGGGCAATGTAGGGAGACATCATCTCTACAAAAAATTAACAATTAGCTAGGTATTGTGGCATACACCTGTAATCCCAGTGACTCAGGACGCTGAAGTGGGAGGACTACCTGAGCCCAGGAGTTCAAGGTTGCAGTGAGCTATGATGATCATGTCACAGAACTCCAGCCTGGGTGACAGAGGAAGATCTAGTCAAAATAATAATAATAATAAAAATAAAGGCAAAGTTTGTAATTAGGCTTTGTTTCCCTACCCAAATCTCATCTTGAATTGTAATCCCCATAATCCCCATGTGTCAAGGGCAGACTAGGTGGAGGTATTTGGATCATAAGGACAGTTTCCCCTATACGGTTCTCATGATAGTGAGTGAGTCTCAGGAGATCTGCTGGTTTTATAACCATCTGGCATTCCCTGTGCTTGCACTCACTCCATCCTGCTGCCCTGTGAAGAAGGTGCCTACTTCTCCTTTGCCTTCTGCCATGATTGTAAGTTTCCTAAGGCCTCCCCAGCAATGTGGAACTGTGAGTCAATTAAACTTTTTCCTTTATAAGTGACCCAGTCTCGGGTATTTCTTCATAGCAGTGTGAGACCCAACTAATACAGTTTGTATTCCATGGATGACTTGAAAAAACAAAATAAAAATGGGCAAAGATTTGAACAGACACTTCACCAAAGAAGATATACAAATGGAAAGTAAGTCCATGAAAAGATGCTCAACATTATTGGTCATTAGGAAAATGTAAATTAAAGCCCTAATGAGTCACCCGTACATAACAATTAGAATAGCTAAAATAAAAACTGAATACCAAGTGCTGACAAAGGATGTGGAGCATCCAGAACTCTCATACATTCTTGGTAGGAATTAAAGTGATACATCTACTTTAAAAAACAGTTTGGCAGTTTCTTTTAAAGTTAAATATACAGCTGACATATGATCCAGAAATCCCACTGCTAGCTTTTTTCCCAAGAGAAACAAAAACTTATGGCCGGGCGTGGTGGCTCACGCCTGTATTCCCATTTGAGATCAGCCTGGCCAACACGGTGAAACCCTGTCTCTACTCAAAATACAAAAATTAGCCAGGTCTGGTGGCGCATGCCTGTAGTCCCAGCTACTAGGGAGGCTGAGGCAAGAGAACAGCTTGAACCTGCGAGGCAGAGGTTGCAGTGAGCCGAGATCGTGCCACTGCACTCCAGCCTGGGTGAAAGAGCGAGTCTCCGTCTCAAAAACAAACAAACAAACAAACAAACAAACAAAAACAAATGGAACAGAATAGAGAGTCCAGACATATATGAAAAATTAATATGAAATGTGACTTTCTTTTAGGTTATCTCAACATATTATTTAAAAATAATTATTTTGGGGAGGCTGAGGTGAGCAGACCACGAGTTCAAGAGATCAAGACCATCCTGGCCAACATGGTGAAACCCCATCTCTACTAAAAAATACAAAAATTAGCTGGGTGTGGTGGTGCATGCCCAGCTACTCTGGAGGCTGACGCAGGAGAATCGCTTGAACCCGGGAGGTGGAGGTTGCAGTGAGCTGAGATTGCGCCACTGCACTCCAGCCTGGCAACAGAGTGAGACTCTGTCTCTAAATAAATAAATAAATATCTCATTAAAAATAATTTTAAGACGTTTAAGGCCAGGCACGGTGGCTCACGCCTGTAATCCCAGCACTTTGGGAGGCTGAGGTGGGTGGATCACGAGGTCAGGAGATCGAGACCATCCTGGCTAGCACGGTGAAACCCCGTCTCTACCAAAAATACAAAAAAATTAGCCGGGTGTGGCAGCGGGGGCCTGTAGTCCCAGCTACTCGGGAGGCTGACAGGAGAATGGCGTGAACCTGGGAGGCGGAACTTGCAGTGAGCCGAGATCGTGCCACTGCACTCCAGCCTGGGCGACAGAGCTAGACTCCGTCTCAAAAAATAAATATATAAAAAATTAAAAAAAAGACGTTTAAGTACTTTTTAATTATATAAATTACATATTACTTTTGCTGAAGATTCTGAATCAGTATACCTGGGATAGCCAAGGAAGCTGCATTTTAACCAGCACCACAGGTGATCCTGACGCTAGTGATCTGAGGCCTGTTTTGAAAAACACTAAGGCGCTGGCCAACATGGTGAAATCCCGTCTCTACTAAAAATACAAAAATTAGCTGGGTATTGTCGCGAGCGCCTGTAATCCCAGCTACTTGGGAGGCTGAGGTAGGAGAATCACTTGAACCCAGGAGGCAGACGTTGCAGTGAACCAAGATTGTGCCACTGTACTCCAGCCTGGGTGACAAGAGCTAAACTGCATTTCAAACCAAACCAAACGAAACCAAACCAAAAAAACCACTAAGGCAGCTGGGCACAAGAAGAATTGTCTTGGGCCGCACATAGAATACACTAACACTTGCTGGGCATGGTGACTCATGCCTGTAATCCCAGCACTTTGGGAGGCCAAGGTGGGCGGATCACCCGAGGTTGGGAGTTTGAGACCAGCCTGACCAACATGGAGAAACTGCGTCTCTACTAAAAATACAAAATTAGCCAGGCGTGGTGGTGCATCCCTGTAGTCCCAGCTACTCGGGAGGCTGGGGCAGGAGAATTGCTTGAACCCAGGAGGCAGAGTTTGTGGTGAGCTGAGATCACATCATTGCACTCCAGCCTGGGCAACAAGAGCGAAACTCCATCTCCAAAACAAAACAAAACAAAACAAAAACCTCTAAGATCAGACGCAATGGCTCATGCCTGTAATCCTGATACTTTGGGAGGCTGAGGCAAAAGGATCCCTTGAGGCCAGGAGTTTGAGATCAGCCTGGGCAACGAGGCAAGACCATCTCTGCAAAAATATCTTTTTTTTTTTTTTGAGATGGAGTTTCAATCTTGTTGCTCAGGGTGGAGTGCAATGGCACAATCTTGGCTCACTGCAACCTCCACCTCCTGGGTTCAACCAATTCTCCTGCCTCAGCCTCCTGAGTAGCTGGGATTACAGGCACGCACGTGCCACCACGCCTGGCTAATTTTTTTGTATTTTTAGTAGAGACGGGGTTTCACCATGTTGGCCAGGCTTGAACTCCTGACCTCAGGTTATCCACCCGCCTCGGCCTCCCAAAGTGCTAGGATTACAGGGGTGAGCCACTGTGCCCGGCCTGCAAAAAAAAATTTTACAAAAGTAAATAAACACTAGGAGGCGGTAAAGCATTGTGGTGAAGACTGAGGGTTCTGCAACCCGACTGCCTAGTTTAAAATCCTGCTTCGGCCAGGCACGGTGCTGTAATTCCAGCACTTTGGGAGGCTGAGGTGGAAAGATCACTTGAGCCCAGGAATTCGAGACCAGTCTGTGCAATGTAGCAAAACCCCGTCTCTACAAAAAATACAAAAATTAGTTGGGCATGCCTGGGTATGGGTGTGTGCCTGACGTCCCAGCTGCTCAGGAGGCTGAGGTGGGAAGATCACTTGAGCCCGGGAGGTAGTGGTTGCAGGGAACAGAGATCATGCCACTGCACTCCAGCCTGGGTGACAGAGAAAGACCCTGTCTCAAAAAAAAAAAAAAAAAAAATTCCTGCCTCAACCACTTATTTATTTATTCACTGTAAAAGCAATGGAAGCTTTCTCTGCCTTAGATTATTTTCTATAAAAAGGTGGTAATAATAGTATCCACCTCATTTGATTGTTAGGAGGATTAAAAGAGATGGCAGACCAGGCGTGCTGGCTCATGCCTGTAATCCCAGCACTTTGTGAGGCCAAGGCAGGTGGATCACTTGAGGTCAGGAGTTTGAGACCAGCCTGGCCAACATGGTGAACCCCCGTCTCTGCTAAAAATGCAAAAGTTAACCAAGCGTGGTAGTGCGCGCCTATAATCCCAGCTACCCAGGAGGCTGAGGCAGGAGAATCGCTTGAACCCTGGAGGCGGAGGAGGTTGCATGAGCTGAGATCGAGCCATTGCACTGCGGCCTGGGTGACAAAGTGAGACTCTGTCTCAAAAAAAAAAAAAAAAAGATGGCATATGGAAAGCACTAGCACAATGTCTGGCGCTTAGTGGTGCTGTCACTGTTCTAAGTGACATGCGGTACCCTTGCAGTGCTGTTGTAGGAGGCTTTCTTTCATGGAGAGTAGGCTGTGGCCCAGATCTAGAATGTCATGGAGTAAAAATATATCTATTTCCATTTCATTTCTAGAGTTGTTTTTTTTTTCCCCTCCCAGGTACTTCACAGTAGACCGGGCAAGCCTTACAGTATGAAACAGAGCAGGTGTGTGTGTGTGTGTGTGTGTGTGTGTGTGTGATGAACATACAGGGGTAAGAAAGGCAAGGATTTTTATTTCAGGTCATAAGAAGGTGATAATTTGTCAAGCACATAGTTCTCAAAAGAAAAGATCATCTCCCTTTATAAACGTTGTCACAGGTATGGTACTATTTATAATAAATTCTTGTTTTACGGAGGATTATGGAACTCTGAATTTGTGAGACTTGGTTTTTTAAAGAAAACAAAGAAAATTATACCACTTCTGTTGCATTACTAAGTACAGATGTATTTATATTAGACTTTGGAAAAAATTCACATAATTCATAATTCACCAAAGAAAGTAAGCAGGTGATGGTCCATACCTGTATGCATGGGTGGTCTTGATTGATTAGTATTTATTTATTTACTTACTTTCTTTTTATTTTTTGAGACAGAGCTTCGCTCTCTCACCCAGACTGGAGTGCAGTGGCATGATCTCAGCTCACTGCAAACTCCCCTCCTGGGTTCAAGCGATTCTCCTGCCTCAGCCTCCCGAGTAGCTGGGACTACAGGTGCGTACCACCACACCCGGTTAATATTTGTATTTTTAGTAGAAACAGGGTTTCGCCATGTTGGCCAGGCTGGTCTTGAACTCCTGACCTCAAGTGATCCACCCACCTCGGCCTCCCAAAGTGCTGGGATTATAGGCGTGAGCCACCACTTCTGGTCAATTGATTACTATTTTTAAAGACAAGGTAGTTGGGGTTATGTGATTTTTCCAAAATCACGTGGAAAGTGTAAAGGAAGTAACTAGAATGTGGGCTTCCTGCCTCTTGATGTAAATCAAGCATGTCCAACCCATGGCCTGTGGGCCACATGCGGCCCGGTATGGCTTTGAATGCAGCCCCACACAAATTTGTAATCTTAAAACTTCATGAGATTTTGGCCCGGCGAGGTGGCTCACACCTGTAATCCTAGCACTTTGGGAGGGCGAGGTGGGCAGATCACCTGAGGTCAGGAGTTCCAACTCCTGACCAATATGGCAAAACCCCATCTCTACTAAAAATGCAGTGCATGGTGGTACGTGCCTGTAATCCCAGCTACTCGGGAGGTTGAGGCAGGAGAATCACTTAAGCCTGGGAGGCGGAGGGCAGAAGTTGCAGTGAGCCCTGATTGTGCCACTGCACTCCGCCTGGGCAATTGTCTCAAAACAAACAAAACCACATTATGAGTCTTTTGCATTTTTTTTTTTTTTTTTTTTTTAATGAGAAGGAGTCCCTCTCTGTCACCCAGGCTGCAGTGCAGTGGTGTGATCTTGGCTCCCTGCAACCTCCACCTCCCAGGCTCAACCAATTCTCCTGCCTCAGCTTCCCAAGTAGCTGGGACTACAGGCGTGTGCCACCATGCCTGGCTAATTTTTGTATTTTTAATAGAGACAAGGTTTCACCATGTTGCCCAGGCTGCTCTCGAACTCCTGGCCTCATGTGATCCACCTGCCTTGGCCTCCCAAAGTGCTGGGATTACAGGCATGAGCCACCATGCCCAGCAAGTGTTAGTATATTCTATGTGTGGCCCAAGACAATTCTTCTTCTTCCAATGTGGCCCAGGGAAGCCAAAAGATTGGATACACCTGACCCCTGATGTAAATGTTTACTCCAATGTTGATGGTAAAGATAGAGCTGGTGGCCAGGCACAGTGGCTCACACCTGTAATCTCAGCACTGGGAGGCCAAAGTAGGCCGACTGCTTGAAACCAGGAGTGTGAGACCAGCCTGGGCAACATGGCAAGACTCCGTCTCTATGAAAAAATACAAAAATTACCCAGGCGTGGTGGCATGTGCCTGTGGTCCCAGCTACTCGGGAGGCTGAGGTGGGAGGATCACCTGAGCTTGGAGAAGTAGAGGCTGCAGTGGGCCAAGATCACACCATTGCACTCCAACTTGGGTGACAGAGTGAGAACCAGTCTCAAAAAAAGAAAAAAAATATATATATATATATATATATCTCCCCATATGTGTATAAACACACCACATATATACATCATGGAGCCATATATGTATACATACGTATATGTGTGTGTACAATAAATTTGGAGGGCTAGGCACAGTGGCTCACACCTGTAATCCCAGCACTTTGGGAGGCCGAGGCGGGGGGATCACCTGAGGTCGGGAGTTTGAGACCAGCCTGACCAACATGGGGAAACCCCATCTCTACTAAAAATACAAAATTAGCTGGGCGTGGTGGCACATGCCTGTAATCCCAGCTACTTGGGAGACTGAGGCAAGAGAATCGCTTGAACCTGGGAGGTGGAGGTTGCAGTGAGCCAAGATCACGCCGTTGCACTCCAGCCTGGGCAACAAGAGTGAAACTCCATCTCAAAAAAAAAAAAAAAAAAAAAAAGATTTGAGCAAAGACATGCAAAGTCACCTTTAAAAAAGGCAGGTCCCCCAGCAGCCCATTTTTTTTTCCTCCCATCACATTTAAGTCATGTGTATGGGATCATGAAGGAGGTGATAATTTGGGGTTTTGTCAATGTATGTTTCTGAGAGTGAATGGTTCACAGCTGACGAGTATCCAACAGAACCAGTTACACAGGAGATTGAGGAGTGGCTGTCATGGCTGTGACAGTGCATGATCTCAAGTTTTCAATCTGAGACCTCCTAAGGAAAAAAGGAAAAAAAAAAAAAGGCAGGCCTCAAGCCAAGACTTGACTTCAAATTGACTGAAGTATAACATAATTGTAGAAATAACAGCTCATTGCGGTTGGAGGGTGAGGAGGAGGTTGGTCAGCCATAAAAACATAATTTTTGTAATTTTTTGTAGAGACAGGATTTTACCATATTGCTCAGGCTGGTCTCAAACTCCTGGGCCTAAGCAATCCACCTGTGTCGGCCTCCCAAAGTGCTAGGATTACAGGCATGAGCCACCATGCCCAGCCTATATGTATGTTTTAAAGTGTGGTTCTCAGACAGCAATTTTATTTCTCTATTTCCAGAGATTTTTCAGGGCGATTTTATGATTAACTCCATATACAGCTTAATATGTCAAAAAGACCTGACTTAAATTTTTTTCTTGAAACAGCCTTTAACATATGTCAAAAATATAATATATTCCTGATACTTGTGTCCAAGCAGATATAAGTTCTAAATAGGGCAAAGGATCTAATGAATGCTTGATGTCCTCAAATGTGCTATGATTTACCATCTGTCAAGATGAAAATACGCCCATGTCTATGCAACTATTTAAAGTATCATAGGCTGGGTGCAGTGGCTCACACCTGTAATCCCAGTACTTTGGAAGGCTGAGGTGGGTGGATCACTTGAGGTCAGGAGTTTGAGACCAGCCTGGCAAACATGGCAAAACCCCATCGCTACTAAAAATACAAAAATTAGCTGGGTGTGGTGGTACATGCCTGTAATCCCAGCTACTTGGGAGGCTTAGGCAGAATTGCTTTAACTCAGGAGGCGGAGGTTGCAGTGAGCCGAGATGGCACCACTGCACTCCGGCCTGGGAGACAGAGCAAGCAAGAAAGAAAAGAACGGAAAGAAATAAAAGAAAGAAATAAAGGAAAGGAAGGAAGGAAGGAGGAAGGAAGGAAGGAAGGATAGAGAAAGAAGGAAGGAAGGGAAGAAAGAGAGAGAAAGAAAGAAAAGAAAGAATCATAATGGGGTCAGGCATGGTGCTCATGCCTGTAATCCCAGCACTTTGGGAGGCTGAGGTGGGTGGATCATGTGAGGTCAGGAGTTGGAGACCAGCCTGGCCAACATGGTGAAACTCTGTCTCTACTAAAAATACAAAAATTAGCTGGGTGTGGTCGTGGGTGCCTGTAATCCCAGCTACTGGGCTGAGGCAGGAGAATTGCTTGAACCAGGAGGCGGAGGTTGTAGTGAGCCAAGATTGTGCCATTGCACTCCAGCCCGGGTGACAAAGCAAGACTCCATCTCAAAAAAGAAAAATAAATAAAATAAAGTATCATAATGGGCTGGGAATAGTGGCTCACACTTGTAATCCCAGCACTTTGGGAGGCCGTGGTAGAAGTATCACTTGAGGACAGGAGTTAATGTTGTCCTGAAAAGATGGGCTTCAGAGGGAATTGAAGGAGAGGAAGTGGAAGAGGAAGCACTAGTCCACATAGCAAGATCCCATCTCTGTGAGGAAAAAAAAAAAAAAAGTATAATAATGGAGAAATTCCAGCAAATGAATCAAACAGGATGTTGCAGATTCTAAACATGAATCCAATGTACTGTCAAAACTGTACAAGGATAACTTAGATTTTTTTTCCTGAAGCCTTCCTTCATTGAATAATTATAATGAACATTGTAGATGTGGTAATTATCTGTAAATATGTCTCCTTATGAAAGCAAAAACTGGATATAATGAACCTAAAGCAATTTGTTTAACTTGTAAGATGTCTGTCCAAAAAGTAGCAAATTTGGCTCCACTGTCATTTATAGTTTTGGTTATAAAAATGGATTTATGTTGGACGGAGAACAGCATGCTCTACATTCACATATAACAAACTACACTTTATTGTGGTTCCTGAGCAAAGCCAGCTTCTCCATGCCCTCTGGGGTGGTGTGAGAGGGGGAAGCTGGAATCTGAATGGGAAAAATTCTTCATGGTAGGGGAGAGCTGCTAGCCTCTGATGCCTGCTGCTGTCACATCTCAAACTTCTCCAAAAGACTTGAGCATAGAAAGCTAATGAACTTAGGCCGGGCACGGTGGCTCACACCTATAATCCCAGCACTTTGGGAGGCTGAGGCAGGCAGAGCAGTTGAGCTCAGGAGTTTGAGACCAGCCTGGGCAACGTGACGATACCCTATCTCTCAAAGAAATACAAAAATTAGCTGAGTGTGGTGGCATGTACCTGTAGTTCCAGCTACTCAGGAGGCTGAAGCAGGAGGACAGATTCAGCCCAGGGGGGCTGCAGTTAGCTGTGATCATACCACTGCACTCCAGCGTGGGAGACAGAACATTACACTGGTCTGAAAAAAAAAAAGAAAAGAAAAGCTAATGAACTTAGAAATAAAGTTTCTATTGTAGAAAAACTTAATAGCTGTTATCAGTATTGACTTTGTCAATTTCAAGAAACTGTATAGCACAAAGAATTCTTGGTAAGAGGAGACCATAAAGGGAGATGAAAACTGTAGCGGGAGTCTTACAATGCCACAGTTTTGGTGATCTGATAGCCAAATGCCTTTCCTCTGATTGAATGAGTTGTGCACACAATAAATTTGAGGAAGATCCTGGGCTAACTTGTAAAACAAGCTCAGATTAGCTGTGGCTATTAAAAAATCAGTCATAGTTTTCACTAGAGAAGGGAGATAGCTCTGTCTGATTTTCAGGTTGGTTGATTACTCAAGTATCCTCTTTCGTAAATGTATTCTTCCTCATTTTCTCATCAGTTTTGGTTGTGCAAAAAGAAAACAGTGGTTTTATTTCATGCCAGCAGAAATGTGGTTATTTTGTGGTATGTTTTACAAACACTTTAAGATCACTTATGTTTATGTATATACACATTTGGTCTATCGTAAAAAATTTACATTTTAAGTTTTAAAAGATTCATAATACAGGACACTTCCCCCATGTATTTCATATAAACCATAAGTTTTAATGTTTCATATTTATAAAAGAAGACGCCTTTATAGTTTCAAAATAAATACCCACGGTGAATTTGGTGGAGAGGAAGCAGTCATTTAGAAGACCAAGCCACATACATGCAAAAGACAGCAATTAAGAGGCCAAGGACAGGGTTGTTTCGAAAGGATATTTAAAACTAGATGAAAGATATTTGGACCTTCAAAAATGCCCTAGAAACTGAATGAAAGCAGCAGCCTTCTGTCTTTTGTCAGAGCTCTGACTCATAGACCTGTTATTGGAAGGACATTATTTAGTTGAAATATATATTTAAAAATACTTATATTCCTTTAAGTAGCTTATACTGTATGTGAAGATGTCTTTTAAGGATTCAGAAGCACAGGCAGAAGGATCTGTATAAATACAGAAGTGGGCTGGGCGTGGTGGCTCACGCCTGTAATCCCAGCACTTTGGGAGGCCGAGGCGGGGTGGATCACCTGAGGTTGGGAGTTCGAGACCAGCCTGACCTACATGGAGAAACCTCCTCTCTACTAAAAATACAAAAAAAATCAGCCAGGCATGGTGGCGCATGCCTGTAATCCCAGCTACTCAGGAGGCTGAGGCAGGAGAATCGCTTGAACCCAGGAGGCGGAGCTTGCAGTGAGCCGAGATCCCGCCGTTGCACTCCAGCCTGGGTAACAAGAGTGAAAGTCCGTCTTGAAAAAATAAAAATAAAAAAAAAGCACAACTTAGGTGGTACAAAACATGTGTATTAAAATGCCCAATTTAGAGGCCAGGCATGGTAGCTCATGCCCGTAATCCTGGCACTTTGGGAGGTCGAGGCAGGCAGATCACTTGAGTCCAGGAGTTCAAGACCAGCCTGGGCAACATGGCGAACTGTGTCTCTATAAGATAACATAAAAAACTAGCCGGGCATGGTGGTGTGTGCCTGTAGCCCCAGCTACTTGTGGGGCTGAGGTGGGAGGATCGCTTGAGCTAGGAGGCGGAGGTTGCAGTGAGCTGAGATTGTGCAACTGCACTCCAGCCTGGGCAACAGAGACCCTGTCTCAAAAAATAATAATAAAATAAAATAAAATGCCTAATTCACACAGTTCTGTTGGAGAAACTGATTCATTTGGTGGAGCCCAGGATTTAGGTTGAAGGACTCTCCCTAATTAATTTGTCTTATAGTAGACTAAGTTTAAAGTAGATGGCTGTTCATCTCTTGGACTGCTTAAGTAACTTGTGCAAGGAGAGCTAGGTTTACATCTGCCTTATGATTCCATAATAACCACCACAGCTACTATTTGAGAGCTGACTATATATATAGGGGATTGTGCTGACAGCTGCCCAGACAACTCATTTCGTTTTCTCCAGGACTCTGTGAGTGTATGTGAGGGACACTGGGATTCCTCACATTCTAGAAGGCTCTGATGAGCAGTCGGAGGTAGCAGGTGGGACTCTACTCCAGAGGTTGAGCTCGGACACTGGAGTGGACACTGGACCAGATTAAGAACTAGCCAAAACAGGGCCTGGGCGAAAGTAGTTTTAATCAGACATGCTCACCAGTGTGCCATGTCGATTTACCACTGCCATGGCAACACTCGACAGTTACTGTCACTTTCCATGGCAGTGATCCAATGACCTAGGAGTTACTGCCCATTCCCTAGAAATTTCTGCATAAACAGCTCTTTAATCTACATGCAATTATTTATTTATTTATTTATTTTTTGAGACAGAGTCCTGCTCTATTGCCCAGGCTGGAGTGCAGTGACATGCGATCTCGGCTCACTGCAACCTCTGCCGCCCGGGTTCAAGCGACTCCTGCCTCAGCCTCCTGAGTAGCTGGGATTACAGGCGCCTGCCACCACACCTGGCTATTTTTTGTATGTTTAGTAGAGATGGGGTTTCACCATGTTGGCCAGGCTGGTCTCAAACCTCTGACCTCATGATCCACCCACCTCAACCTTCCAAAGTGCAGAGATTATAGGCATGAGCCACCGTGCCCAGCCTCCCACTTTTAGTTTCAAGTACAGGCTGGGTACAGTGGCTCTCGCCTATAATTCCAGCACTTTGGGAGGTCGAGGCAGGCAGATCATGAGGTCAGGAATTCGAGACCAGCCTGGCCAACATGGTGAAACCCCGTCTCTACTCAACATAGAAAAATTAGTTGGATGTGGTGGCGCATGCCTGTAGTCCCAGCTACTCAGGAGGCTGAGGCAGGAGAGTCACTTGAACCTGGGAGGCGGAGGTTGCAGTGAGCTGAGATCGTGCCACTGCACTCCAGCCTGGCGACAGAGCGAGACTCCGTCTCAAAAAAAAAAAAAAAAAGTGGGTATAAATATGGCTACAAAACTACCCTCAGCTGCTACTCTCTCCCTATGGGGTAGCCCTGCTCTGCAGGAGCAGTCATGGAGCTGTAACACAGCCTCTTCAATATAGCTGTTTTCTTCTACCTCTGGCTTGCCTTTGAATTCCTTCCTGATAAAGCCAAGAACCCAGAGGGCTAAGCGCCACTTTGGGACTTGCCTGTCCTGCATTATCTCCATTTCTGTTGTCACAATTATTGGGGATACCTGTAGTCCAGGAGGAACTTGGGAAATCTGGAAGCTTTCAAGTTTGGCAAGGGGATGTCAAAATGACCACAAAGCACATTTCCTCAAGGCAGCTTTCCCTGAACACTCTCCTTCCCTCATGCCCTCCACGCCTAATTAAGTCAGATCTCTCCAAGTTCTCGTAACAGTATACAAATCCTTTCTCGCTCTCAGCAGTTTGTAATTATGTATTCGGGTCAGTCTCCTTACTAGACGGTAAGCTCTACGAAGGTGAGACATTGTGTTTATTTTGCTTTCTATTCCCGTAAATCCAGGGCCTGGTATATTCCATGTACCCAATAAATATTTATTGCATATGTGAAAGTGGCATTTCTTTGTCTTTTGGTTAATATTGCTGACATAAACTCAGATGTGAGAATGATGAGGGAGGAAATCATGGGAGTTCAAAAGGTTCTGTAAGCAGGTGAAATGCCCTGGCGGGTATAGACTGGGTAAATAGGTGAGCCAGCTGGGAAGAATTTTATATATCAGAGGGGAAAAGACTTTCCTACTAAAAAGACAGGCATCTTTGACAAGTAGGTAACTTGAGTTTACTCCCTGATTTTTATTTTATTTTTTGAGACATGGTCTTGTGCTGTCACCCAGGCTGGAGTGCAGTGCTGTGGTCATGGCTCACTGTAGCCTCGACCTCCCAGGTTCAGTTGATGCTCCTGCCTCAGCCTTCTGAGTAGCTGGGTGTATAGGCACACACCACCTCACCTGACTAATTTTTGTAGTTTTTTTTTTTTTTTGGGGGGGGTAGACACAGGATTTTGTCATGTTGCCCAGGCTGGTGTGGAACTCCTGGGCTCAAGCCATCTGCCTGCCTCGGCCTCCCAAAGTGCTGGGATTGTAGACATGAGCCACTGTGCCCAGCTGATTTTGCTTTTAGGTTTGAATTTTTTTTTTTATAGTTCTGTGTTTATTTGTTTTACGAGACAGACTTTTGCTCTGTCAGCCAAGCTGGAGTGCAGTGGTGCGATCTCAGATCATTGCAACTTCTGCCTCCTGGGTGCAAGTGATTCTCATGCCTCAGCCTCCCAAGTACCTGCACAACCACACCCAGCTAATTTTTGTATTTTTAGTAGAGATGGGGTTTCAACATGTTGTCCAGGCTGGTCTTGGATTCCTGGCCTCAAATGATCTTCCCACCTCAGCCTAGTTTTGTGTTTTATATTCTTTTCCCCACTCAGTTTGAAATGTCATGAGGATAGACACATGTGTGAAGATAGACACATTATTAAGAGATGCTATCATCATGGGTTCTAAGAGAATGTTTTACGGAGAGTAGCTTTGCAGAGACCAAAGTCTCTGATAGATCATCAGACATTAGATTCTTACAGGATGGCCACCTAGATCCCTCACGTGGGCATTTTACATTAGGACTGAGCATCTTTATTATGATAACTTTGGTTGATGTTTTGCAGTTTAAAAAACTCTCAGATCATCTAATTCTCACACATGTCTTGTGAAGCAGACAGCTCAGAACCATGGCTCTTAGTTTACAGATGAGGAAAGAGAGGCTCAGATGAGGTTGATTTACCCAAGTTAAAGTGAAAACAAATTAACATTTTTTGAGCGTTTACTAAATGTTGAGGCACTTATTAAGCCCTTTATATTTACAGTATATAACATGATATTCACTGCATCCTTATGAAATAGGTAACCATTATTATTATTTCCATTTTACAGATGAGGAAACAGACATGTAGAGGTCAAGTAATTTGCCTCAAATTGCATAATCAAGAAGCATAGAGCCCAGCTTAAAACCCAGATAGTCTGGCTCAAAGTGCAGATGATAAACTACCATGCTAATGAGTAGCATTGGGAGTTCTCCAATGAAGCACACGATGTTACTTGTATTTGCTACTAACGTCTTCTTTTTTTTGAGATGGAGTCTCACTCTGTCACCCAGGCTGGAGTGCAGTGGTGTGATCTCAGCTCACTGCAACTTCCACCTCTCAGGTTCAAGCAATTCTCCTGCATCAGCCTCATGAGTAGCTGGGATTGCAGGTGCAGGCCATCACCCCTGGCTAATTTTTTTTGTATTTTTAGTAGAGACGGGGTTTCACCATGTTGGCCAGGCTGGTCTCAAACTCCTGACCTTGTGATCCACCCACCTCAATCTCCCAAAGTGCTGGGATTACAGGTGTGAGCCACTGCACCTGGCCAACTACTAACATCTTCTAACCCCTGGTTCAATTCTGCTACTTGAGGCTTTTTTTTTTTTTTTTTTTTTTGAGATGGAGTTTCACTGTGTTGCCCAGCCTGGAGTACAGTGGCATGATCTCAGCTCACTGCGGCCTCTGCCTCCTGGGTTCAAGCGATTCTCCTGTGTCAGCCTCCTGAGTAGCTGGGATTACAAGCATGAGCCATGGTGCCTGGCCTAGGCTACTAATTTTTTTTTTTTTAAAGCTGTCTGCAGTTTTGCCTTGACTTAGAATTCATCAACTGGAGCCCACAGTGATATCATTGCATAGAATTGAAGTTGTATCAACTAAATTCAGATAAAGATCTCCTACATTAATTAATTAAACAAATTGTTGAGTACATTTGCTAATTTTGTTAGAGGTGCTCATTGCTTAATAACTACAGGACACATTCTATTGAATATACTGGGAAAAAGCTGTATCTTTCTCTGAAGGTATACAAAACAATATTAAGAAGCATAAAAAATATCTGTCCATAAAAACATGATTATGGCCAGGTGCAGTGGCTCACGCCTGTAATCCTAGCACTTTGGGAGGCTGCGGCAGGCGGATCACGAGGTCAGGAGTTTGAGACCAGCCTGGCCAACATGGTGAAACCCCATCTCTACTAAAAATACAAAAAATAGCCAGGCGTGGTGGCAGGCGCCTATAATCCCAGCTACTCGGGAGGCTGAGGCAGGAGAATTGCTTGAACCCGAGAGGCAGAGGTTGCAGCAAGCCGAGATCGTGCCACTGCACTCCAGCCTGGGCAACAGAGCAAGACTCCATCTCGGGGAAAAAAAAGTGATTATATGAGTTATTTTTATTTTTATTTTTTGATACAGGGTCACCCAAGCTGGAGTGCAGTGGCACAATCTCAGTTCACTGCAGCCTCAGCCTCCCAGGCTCAGGTGATCCTCCCACCTCAGCCTCCTGAGTAGATGGGTCTACAGGTGCATGTCACCACGCCTGTCTTATTTTTGTATTTTTTGTAGACACAGGGTTTCTCCATGTTGCCCAGGCTGGCCTTGAACTCCTGGGCTCAAGCCATCCACCTGCCTTGGCTTCCCAAAGTGCTGGGATTACAAGCATGAGCCACCCTGCCTGGTCTATATGAGTTCTTTTTAAATCATTATCTCTTCAAGGAGATAACAATCATCAATAGGTTTTGTATAGATCCAAACTCTCTGCTTGTGGATTCTCTTAACATGATACTTTGTAATTGAAAAGAGAATATGAAAATGCCAAGCTTTGTAACTTCAAAGAACAACAATAACAAAAAGCCTTTGCCTAGAGATCTAGATAGGAAAGTGATCCCGCCAAAATTTTGGGCCTGTGTACAGGGCTGTGACCCAAGTGGGACACCTGGGGTCAATGAGCAGAGTTCGGTGCAGAGGGTCATTTGTGTATCTTTTGAATATTACTAACTGCATCTCAAGATCACGTTAGAACGAGTATTGGCTATTTGGCTTTTTGTGTCATCTTGCCCCTTCCCGTCTCCATTATGGATAATTGAGGTTTTAATATACGGTAGTGACATTCTAGTAGATGAAGGGGGCTGTCCCCAATGGGCAATCTGAACTTCTGCTTCGTATATTTACTCTTGCTGTTTTCCTTTCTCCTCATTTGTAATTCAGGAGGCTCTCTGAGAAGAGACAGCAAAGCTTCTTAGATGGATCGAAAGACCACGAGCTGGGATACCAAGTTCTATGAAAAGGTCAGCTATTGAATTTACTCTGCTACCTTCAGGCAAATCATTTGATCATCGGATGCTCTGGTTTCTTCCTGTGCCTGCTAAATGTAAATAGCATGGGTTTGAGTGTTTTGTGGTTATTATAGAGTATTTTAAATGTATGAGTGATTTATTTTTCCAGGCCAGCTGCTCAGATATAAAACAAAATCTGCTCCTTTGAGCTGTTAGGCTTCGTGGCAGTCAACTGACCCCAAAATCCTTCTGACTACAGCAGCCATCTACTTGCTTGTTCATTTGATAACATTTTGCAGTCTCTCAGCTACAGCTATGTGGTCTCACTCTATAGCTGGGGCATACCTTTTTGTCTCCTTTGTCTTCAGAAAGGAAATATGCCATTTTATGCACTCCTGCTGCTTTCACCCCCACTTTAAAAAGATGAAGGCTTCCTTTTGTGACAGAGTTGCTTTGTCTGTTACACTGATCCTAAGAGACAGGAAGGAGAGGTGACATAGTAAATAAACAGTTATTGGACTTGCTACCGTAGTTCCTTTTTGATGATTTGGGCCAGGACCACTAGAGGTTTGAACTAGATTTAGTAAGGCTTGGGCTCTTCGGGGTTTTGGCAGGAAGCAGTCAGGGAGTATATTGGAAAGAGAGAACACAAAATACCGAACCCCACCCACCCTGTGCCTTTTTGTTTGTTGTTACAGCCTGTTACATTAGGCAACAAGATATCCTTGTTAGCCAAAGGTGCCAAGCTGAGATTCTTAAAAGCTAATAAAAGAGCTGTTGGGCCAGGTGCGGTGGCTCACGCCTGTAATCCCAGCACTTTGGGAGGCCGAGGCAGGCGGATCACGAGGTCAAGAGATGGAGACCATCCTGGCCAACATGGTGAAATCCCGTCTCTACGAAAAACACAAAAATTAGCTGGGCATGGTGGCGCGCACCCGTAGTCCCAGCTGCTCGGGAGGCTGAGGCAGAAGAATTGCTTGAACCCGGGAGGCGGAGTTTGAAGTGAGCCGAGATCGAGCCACTGCACTCCAGCCTGGAGACAGAGCGAGACTCCACTCCGTTTCAAAAAAAAAAAAAAAAAAAAAGCTGTTGGGTAAGGAATGATTTTGTTCCCCATCTGTGGCTCACCACCCCACTGTTTCATAAATGAAAATCTCTGATGTGCAACACTGAATTAACCAAAAGGCTTACTTCTTTTGTTTTGAACTTAGACACATTTACATTATTTCTGGTGCAGTTAAATTAAAAGCACTTTCCAAACAAACCTAGGAAAGTATTAAAGTTAGGGACTCCCACGAAATGTTACTCCTTAATTGTGGCTTGGATAATAGCAGGAAGAACTGCAGACAGGAACACAGTGTAACTAACCCTTCAGTTCTGAAATGTTGCTAGGTCTCCTCGTGTTATAAATGATCAAATAAATATCCGGGTTAAACACTGCTCCCAGAGCTGAGTTCACTCTAAGAGTGTTGGGTCCAACTTCCCTGTGCTAATTCAAGGAAACAAGGCAGCCAAGGAGTCTAACTTGAGGTCTTCATTCTTGGGCAGGGCCATCAATACATCTAAAACATTACTTGTGGGTACCCCAGCTGCGGTAGCTTCCCCAAAAGGCAGAATTTTCACTCATTCTTTATAGAAACACGTAGCCAGCAACTTCTCAGACTTGGGGAACGGGGCAGGCGGGTCGTGGTGGTGGGGAGAGTAGAGGAGGGAGTCTGGCAGGTCGGTTCTAAATGTAAACTGGAAACTACGCATCCGAGCGGGCAACCATCACTGGCAGCATTCGTCTCCGGGAAGAACCTGCGTGTATCAGGATGCACGAAAGGAATGACTCCCCTCTTTGCGCCCCCGGGGTTAACTGCACGACCCTGTCAAAGTCCCGCCGTGGAGTGGGATGAGGGTCGAGAGGTAACCCTGTCAAAGTCCCGCCGTGGAGTGGGATGAGGCGAGGAAAGACTGGAGGTCCTTCCAGCACCACCTTGGAGGGGCAGGGAGGCTGCAGTTACCGCCTTCGGAAGTGATCTCTTCAGCCCTCAAAAAAATTAAAACCACCTCCGCCATTTACTAGAGGCCGAGGCAGGGCCGGGACACGAGAACGCGCTCCGGGCGGATGCGCGCTGCCTTTGTCCCGCCTCCCAGCGGCCCGCTCATTGGACGGAGGGAGGGCGCCGGGGGAGAAAGCGACGCGGCCGCTCGTAAGTGCTCCGGATGGAAACTGGTGCAGGGGGCAGCGGCGTTCCGCGGCCGGAAGGGAAGGGGGAGGTGCCGAGGCTGCGCGCCGGCTGCTCCTCCCCACCCCCAGCCTTTGCCCTGAAGGGGGCTGGATGGGCAAGGCGGCCGCGATGGCTCGAGCTCGGGCGGTGGCGGCGGTGGCCGGAGGCGGCGGTGCCTCCTCCTCCTCGCCCCGGCGCCGGCGGTGATCCGAGCGAGCGGCCGCGGCCCCCGATGAGACTGCTGGCGGGCTGGCTGTGCCTGAGCCTGGCGTCCGTGTGGCTGGCGCGGAGGATGTGGACGCTGCGGAGCCCGCTCACCCGCTCCCTGTACGTGAACATGACGAGCGGCCCGGGCGGGCCGGCGGCGGCCGCGGGCGGCAGGAAGGAGAACCACCAGGTACGGGCTGGGGCCGGGGCCGGGGCGGGGGCGTGGCGGCCCGGCCTTCCGGCTCTGGGCCCGGCTATTGTGCGGGACGGCTCCGCGAGGGGGCGGCCCGGCCCTCGCCCCTCCGCCTCGGCCCCTTGGAAAGTTTTCCCCGCGCCTTCCCCGCCGGGCGTCGACTCCGCGAGCCCCGGGCACCGGGCCGCGGCCCCGCAAGCGCCTTTTGTTCCGCAGCGCAGGCGGGGCATGGCCTCCCGGGCCCGATCGTGAGCGGCCCGGAGCCCCGCATTGTTCCTGGGTCCCGGGCGGTGACTGCGGACGCCCGGCAGCGGGACTGGGGAACTTTGGGGCCAGAGCGTGGCTGGGGGCGCCCGCCTGGCACCGAGGCCTGAGACTGAAGAGACCCGGCCGAGAAACAAAACGAAAAGCCAGCCCCTCTTGTTGTCTCGTTGAATCCCAGAACGTACAAAGGGTCGTGAAGAAATGTAACTGTACATCGCAAGCCATTGAACTCTCCAGGCTGATTGGGGTGACATTTCTCCCTAAGCACTTAAAAAATGGGTTTGACAGGTTGTCGCTCCCATCCCACGGAACCTTCCCCTCCTACCTAGCAGAGATCTCCTTTAAACTTGGATTTAGTCAGCCTGCTAGAAAGATTGTGTGTGATGAGGAGGAAGATTATGCAAGTTTTACAGGAAGGGTTTTTAAAACAGAACGGGACGGGAAGGAGTTTTAGTTATGCATCGTGAGCGTTACGCTGTGACCGGGTAGGTAGGCTTTTCATTAGCTCAGTCTTGCGCCACTTAAACGTGTACAGGTTAACTGTAGAATTAAGTGAGATATTTCGTATATGACCTTAACATAGTTTGCAGTTAATGTTAAATTCATTGAAAAGAGGCTTTTGAACTCTGCCAGAGTGTTGGCTTGTCATAGCTAGCATTTATAATACATTTTGCTTTTCCATAGAGTATTAATTATTCCCTATATCATCTTGTGTCTGATCATTTTCATATATTTCTCATTTTCCTACATTACTTTTTTATTATGCCAGGTGTTCAGAGAATTTACACCCAGGTTGATTTCATGTGTTTTAATGAGGGTAGAGAATTGTCTAAGAAGGAGATAGAGCAATTTAGAAAAGTAGCATTTAGTTTTTAGTAATATGTATATTGGGCTTTTTTCTATTTTTAAAGGAATCCTAAATTTCTGTAAATTTTTTTGAAAGCCTCCAGCCATTGCAGTTTGTTAGGTGCAATATCAGTATCATTGATCACTTGTATGATATGGTTAGGAATGTATGTAAACTTAAATTGCAAAACCACATTTATTCCTATGGATTATTTACTTACACTAGTTCATTCTTATAGAGACAACTCAAAGGTACTGTACCGTTAACTGTACAGTTATCAGAATGTCACATATGGAACAATGGGGTAGACAATGAATTAGAAATGTCATTTTTAACATTTTTAAGCAGTTGATAGAAATAAGGTCCTGGATAGGAGAAAAAGCGATTTATCTCCATTGATGGGGGATTATGGTTGAGTCTCTTAGCTATTGGTATTTATAACACTTATCATGATTACCCCTACTGCAGCCACTTGATAGGTTTTTAGTGCTCATAAAAGAATTGCACTTATTTTAAAATTGAAACACTATTTCAACACTGTGATTTGTATGGAGGCGGAATTGCAGCTGTAGACATAGCCTCAGAATATCTCCCAGCAGAGGATACTTTCTGATTGTACCTTTTAAAAGCTGAATCTGTTAAGTTCTAATGAAAACTAATACTGGTTTCAGATACATTTATTTCAGATACCGTATTTATATTCTGTGTGTGTGTGTGTGTGTGTGTGTACCCCTTCACTAACAATTCAGCAGATAATTTCTTTAGGGTGAAGACTTAATATGGTGTTTTCTGAATATTTGGGGGATGGGTCAGCTCTTTTCCTTAGAATAATGAATCCAGACATTATTTTGACATGAATACATTCATATTATGAAAATAATCGTGCATGAATAAAGATTAAAAGGAACAGAAGAAAGGTGTGTAGAAACCACCATGAGATAAAGTAGGAAACTGTCCTTTCTGCACTGTGGCTGGAGTTGATAATTTGTTTTCCACTTAATATTCCAGGATCCTGGGTTTGCCTTATAACTTCATTGCTTGTGAAGTAACTGTAACTGTTTTTCCTCCTTCAGATTAATAGTTTTATACAAGGTCTTCTAAGTGTTCAGTTGGGTGTGTGAGTTCCATAGCCAGCCACATCTGGGTCTTTTGGAGTTGCATAAAAGTAGCGTTGTGGATTTGATTGAACCATACTTAGCAAAAGTGTTCCTTCTGGTTATTTTATTAAGGAATTATGATGGAGGATTCTGTGGTTAAAAGAGAGATCTTGGGCAATGTTTATTCGTTAAAAATGGCTATTTTGTTAGTATAGTTTGGAGAGGCAAGGCTCCTTTGGGCTAAAGCTGCTCTAAAACTGTAGTAGCAGTGCCATTTTAGTAACTTGGTTTGGTGTGCTAGCTTCAAAACTGGGATTATGTTTCACTTTGGGCAAGCAAGAAGCAGGGTTTCACTTAGAGCAGGGAAGTGGCTGGGAGGCCAGACTGGTCTCACAGACTTATTTTACAGCCTATGAAATAAGAATAGTTTTATATTTTTAAATGGTTACCAAGAAAATATCAAAATAACATTTTGTAATACATGAAGTTTCATTTATGGAATTCAAATTTATTTCAGTGTCTACAAATAAAGTGTTTTTTTTTTTTGAGATGGAGTCTCGCTTCGTCACCCAGGCTGGAGCGCAGTGGCCCAATTTTGGTTCACTGCAACCTCTGCCTCCCAGGTTCAAGCAATTCTGATGTCTCAGCCTCCCGAGTAGCTGGGATTACAGGTGAACACCACCACGCCCAGATAATTTTTGTAGTTTTTAGTAGAGATGGGGTTTCACTATGTTGGTTAGGCTGGTCTCAAACTCCTGACCTCAAGTGATCCTTCTTCCTGGGCCTCCCAGAGTGCTGGGATTACAGGCGTGAGGTACTACACCCAGCCCACAAATAAAGTTTTATTGAAAGAGAACTACCACATTCATTTACCTGTGGTCTATGAGCTCCCTTGCTACAACAGCAGCATATTTGCTACTGTATGGCCTGCAAGCCTAAAACATTTACTACATGGCTTCTTACAGAATAAAGAATTTTTCCAAGAGAAATTCCCAGCTTCCTTAACAAACAGCTTTTTTTTTTTTTTTGGAGACAGGGTCTTACTGTGTCACCCAGGCTGGAGTGTAGTGGCACAATCTCAGCTCACTGCATCCTCGACCTCCTGGGTTCAAGTGGTTCTCGTGCCTCAGCCTCTCCATAGCTGGGATTACAGGCACGTGCCAGCACACCTGGTTAATTTTTGTAGTTTTAGTAGAGACAGGGCTTCACCATGTTGGCCAGGCTGGTCTTGAACTCCTGGCCTCAAGTGATCTTCCCACATCGGCTTCCCAAAGTGCTGGAATTACAGGAGTGAGCCACTGCAACCAGCCTCCAACAGCATATTCTTAATCACAGGTTGCAGGGTGGGTAGATTGACTCACTGGGAAGAAATAGAGGCAGGCAGTGAGAAACTAGTAGATACTGTCACTTTTCAATGTCGGCAGACTCAGAATTTAAAAAGACAACAACAAAAAACTTAGGATCTATTCTTTTTGATGCATTACACCTAGTGCTTAAAGTTAATGCAACTATTATGGAGCTACTGAAACTTTGAAAGGACCCTTAGGCCCCAGGTTCTTGGTAATAATAGCCGTTCAGTAGCTTCTCAATTGATGGAGTGAAAAAATTGTTATAGAACTCGCTGAACCAAACCACAACTATTTCTCCAGGTGACATACTGCAAGGTTTTTTAAAAGCACAGATAACATTCAATATCCGGAATTATTAAGTTGTAACTTAAAATTGCAAGTATGTGTATGTTTTTGTGACTTACTTTTTCACTTTCTTATATAAGCTCAGAACTGCGCTATGCCACAAGTGATGAAGAATTCAAGAAATAATTAAAATCCTTTTTTTTCCCCCAAATGAAAAAATACTTGGACAGCATAGCCAGAGCCAAACACTGTGCTAAAGGACAGAGTGTTTCCTGTCCCTTTACCCCTCACTTACCCTGTGGAGGCAGACTGGAGTCAGGCATGAGTTAACAATGCTTCAAGGATAGTCAGCCAGCTAAGCCGGACAGACACTGATGGATTGGCGTCCTTCTCTGAACTGCCTTCGAGAGTCTGGAGGCCTTTGCAGCTGAATACCAAAGAGACTTCAGAAAGGATTTCTTTCCTTCCTCATAATCTGTGTTGAAACCCCAAGTGTTTGCTTCAGTTTCACAGAACACTAGAATCTCTTTCTTGTGCTGGATATACCAGGAGTCTTTATGTTTCCCTTTGAAGGTGCCCTAGAAGACCCTAATAGCTTCCAGTAAAAAGCTCTGTTGTGTAGACCCTCTGAAGCTTTGTTAAAATTTTAGGATTATCCTGTCCTACGGGGAGTGAGTATTTAGTATTTGCAATGAGGATTGCCAGTAATTGGTTATTAAATCAAAGCTGAAGCCATTTAATCTGTTTTAATTGATTCCCCTCATGGATATGAGGGTGCCTGTCACTGTACACATTGAAATCTCACATAAAGAGGTTATTGGGTTGAGTTTATATTGTTTGTGGGAAAATGGTGAATGGTCTGAATATTTACGCCTATGCTGTGCTTAAATGCAAGGTGTGCATGGTGAAATGTCTGGACTGAGTTGACTGCATTGTAAAATCTTAGAATGTGAATTTTGAATCCTTAGCTGTCAAGCTCTGTTGATGGAGTTGGTCTGGCCAACTTAGAAAAGATTCTGTGTTCATAGATCCTGAGCAGTGGAGCTTTTCTGATTGTTTTTGGTAGCCCTGAATGCCTTGGGTCTTTGATTACCCATTTCTTTTGAGAATGGCTGGATGCCTAGACCTACAGTTTGGTTTTTAGGCATTCCCTTGAACTGTACTTCTCCTCTGACCAGCCCTTGCCTTGGAGAGAAAGGGGAAGGAAATATGAAGAGCTACTGGCCTTCTATTGTGTGCCAGGCACTTCAAATATATTATCCCCAGTAGTCCACATAGAACTCTTGGAGGTTGGTGGTATCATCCGCACTTTACATACAGAAAAGTGAGGCTGAGAGAGAGAAGAGACTTGCTCACCAGCACAGAGTTAATGGATGATAGAGTTGGGCTTTGCACCCAGCTTTGGTTTCAAGGCAACACATTTTCTGCTGCTTTATGATGCCCCTCCTGGTAAACCTTGTGTTGTCTGAGGGGTGGTAAAAATAGGCTTGCCTTCATTTTTTTTTTTTTTTTTTTTTTTGAGAAACAAGTTCTTGCTCTGTCACCCAAGTTGGAATGCAGTGGCCTGATCATATCTCACTGCAGCCTCAAACTCCTGGCCTCAGTACATCCTCCTGCCTCGGCCTCCTGAGTAGCTTCTAAATCTTTTGTAGAGGCAGGGTCTTGCCATGTTGTCCAGGCTGGTCTCAAACTCCTGGCCTCTCAAGCAGTCCTCCTGCCTCAGTCTCCCAAAGTGCTGGGATTACAGGCGTGAGCCACTGCTCCTGGCCTAGGCTTGCCTTCTGAATAGGAAACTGCCCTCATTCTAGTGAGGCCTCTGTGTAGACACTGAAGTTAGGTAGCTGTGTGCACAATACTTGTTGAAGATTTTGTAGTTTGTGAATTAGATGAGAATAAGACAGCTGCTTGAAGTTCTGGCCTTTATCTGGTTTGTGCATGCTTTTTTTAAGGCTTAAAGTTGAAAAAAGATTCTTACATGTATTGTCATTTTTTCCTGATATCAGCCATTCTCTAATTTTCCATCACCAAGTGGGTGTTTAATTGTTCAATCCTGTTCTGACATTAACTACCTGGAGTTAGGGTCACGCTTTACAGAGTTAAGAGCTCAGTCCCACAAGACTGCCCTCACTTCAGAGGCCAGCTGTAAGTCCTGGGTCCCCAGGCTGCCAGTGCTTTTGTCCACCTTGAACAAATTTGGGAGTTCCCACAACTCTACCTTCACCCTACCCCACCCCACCCCCTAATTTCCTATAATAGAATGACTCATAGAACTTAGGAAAACACTTACGGGTGCGGTGGCTCACGCCTGTAATCCTGGCACTATGGGAGGCTGAGGTGGGTGGATCACGAGGTCAGGAGATCAAGACCATCCCGGCTAACAGGGTGAAACCTGGTCTCTACTAAAAATACAAAAAAATTAGCTGGGCGTGGTGGCACGTGCCTGTAATCCCAGCTACTGGGAAGGCTGAGGCAGGAGAATCGCTTGAACCGTGGAGGCGGAGGTTGCAGTGAGCTGAGATTGCGCCACTGCACTCCAGCCTGAGCGACAGAGCGAGACTCCGTCTCAAAATAATAATAATAATAATAATAATAATAATAAACCACCTAGGTTTACTGGTTTATTACAAAGGATACAATTGGGGAACGGCCAAGTGGAAGAGGTGCATAGGGTGAGGTGTGGGAGGTGGTGTAGAGTTTCTCTTTCCTCTGATGAGCCACTCAACCATCATAACAATGTATTCAGCAACCTAAAAGCTCCCAGGACCCCATAGTTTAGGGGTGTCATTACATAGGCATGATTAGACTCAGTCTTCAACTCCTTTCTCATCCTTGGAGATTGGAAGGTGGGGCTGAAAGTTTGAACCTTATACCCACATCCTGGTCCCCATCCTGAAGCTGTCTGGGTCTCCCACCCCTATCAGGAGTCATCCTGTTAGCATACAAAAGATACTCTTATTACCCTGAGATTCCCCAAGGGTTTTAGGAACTCTCTATCGGAACCTGGGACAAAGATCAAATATGTATTTTTTATTATACCACATCATCTAAAATCAGTCAGTTTTTAAAATTACTTTCTGACTCTGCTAGTGTGCTTAAATCCTTTGTATTTTGGGAATGTTGTGTTTTGGATATGTTGTATATCACATATTTGATTAGTTGATAAACTCCAAAAATAATTTCAGAAAAACTTTTAACCATATTTGGTCTGATTAGCAAATCTAATTTTATAGGAAAATTGCATTCCTACTTTGAACGAGTGATTCATCAACCAAGGTTATATATAAATATTAGGAGGAGTTCATGGGCTTAATGAGAAATTTTTTTTTTTTTGACAGTCTTGCTTTGTCGCCCAGGCTGGAGTGCAGTGGCACACTCTGGGCTCACTACAACCTCTGCCTCTCTGGTTCAAGTGATTCTTTTGCCTTAGCCTCCCAAGTAGCTGGAATTATAGGTTCCTGCCACCACGCCTGGCTAATTTTTGTATTTTTAGTAGAGACGGGGTTTCACCATGTTGGCCAGGCTGGTCTTGAACTCTTGACTTCAAGTGATCTGCCCACCTGGGCCTCCAAATTGCTGGGATTACAGGTGTAAGCCATCGTAGCCAGCCAGGAAATTTTTAAGACAGTATGACCTAATATTTAATAACTTCAGTTGGCGAATACTGTCAGACATGCATTCAAAACGCCTGGCAGCCACCTGATTTGGCTGTTTACTGCCTGGCCAATTATTAGTATCTTTGCAGTTGTGTTGCCAGTAGGGAGAATATTGCTATTTACTGTAATTTTTAGATATCACATCCTGTTCTGTACTTGGCATCAGCAGATGACTGAATGGAATCATTCTCATTTGATTAGAATTTGTCATTTAAAAGATTCCCTTGTTTATTTAGATGAAACAACATTTGAGTGAGCTTTAAAGGCAGATGCTAATAAGACGCTTTTTCAGACATGGTAGGCTCCAGCCAAGGAGTCCAGCCTCACAGTAGAGTGGGCATGTAGTCCTGTCAGTGTGTGAATTTAACGGGCATAGTACTTTGTTCTTGCCTGTGCACCTTTGTCTCTGTAGTCTTTAAGGAGCACACATTTAAAGAACTCACCTGCGACTGGGCGCAGCGGCTCACGCCTGTAATCCCAGCACTTTGCGAGGCCGAGGCAGGCAGATCACCTGAGGTCAGGAGATCAAGACCAGCCTGGCCAACATGGTGAAACCCCGTCTCTACTAAAAATACAAAAATTAGCCAGGCGGGGTGGTAGGTGCCTGTAATCCCAGCTGCTTGGGAGGCTCAGGCGAGAGAATCGCTTGAACCCGGCAGGCAGAGGTTACAGAGAGCCTAGATCGCACCACCGCACTCCATCCTGGGCGACAGAGCAAGACTCCGTCTCAAAAAAAAAAAAAAAAAAACACAAAGAACTCACCTGCTTGAAAGTACACAGGCGCCTACAGACAAGCCACCCAGTGCTGCGAGCTCAGCATAGCTTTTTATCTAAGCTGGTTGTTTGGAGAGAGGTGAAACCAGGAGTCCTGCCCATTGGGTTAAAGGGGTTCCTGCAGATTTTCTCCCTCCTTGGTCCTTGGTATTTCACCTTAAGGGCAAGGTGACTGCTCCTTTAAGGCTCTGAAGCTCCTGGCCAAGATCATAGTCACATTACTTGTTTCCCTTGGTTTCTGATTTTATTTTCACTCTGGAATGTAAGTTCTCTGAGGCCAGCGAGTCCATCTTTTAATTCAGTCAGCTGGAGTCCCTAGACCATAGTTAGGCTGGGATAGTGGGAAACACTACTGGAGAGTCAGTACAGTGACATTTTGTGGGTAAGGCCATGTATGGGTTCTCAAGCAGTGGCAGTTTTGCCTCCCAGGGGACATTTGGAAATGCCTGGGACATTTTGGGCTGTCATTTGGGGTAGTGCCACTGTAACCTGATGGATAGGCACTAGGAATGCTGCTGAACATCCTACAATGTGCAGGTCAGCCCCTATAACAAAGGATCATTCAGCTCCAAATGTCAGTAGTGTGAAGGCTGAGAAACCCTGGCTTACAGGACTTTAGTTATTATCTAGACCAGATTGTCTTTTCTCTACACACATGTAGTTCAGTTTAATTGGCAGGATAGTCCTGCTTTCTTTTCTTTAGCAGACACACTGGGTAGAGTTAAGTGAAGAGAAGCTTCTTTGAAAGAAACGCTTATAAAACAACACGTACCTGGAGCAGGAGCTTGAATCAGCTGGAGCTGCTTAGGGACCCTATGCTTCCCATTTATTCAGAAATTGCAAGGTGGTAAATGAAATGTAAAGCACATGGCTTGGTGCCTGGTGCATGATAGGTGCTCAATTGGTGTCTTCCTTCATTGCTTGCTTCCTTGCTTGTGGTAATGCAATTTTGTGGTGAGTGGGTAGCTGTAACCACCGTTTGCAAAATTAGGTTTAAGCAAGGCCTTGCAGACTTTGAGAAATTGACAGAAACCCCATGGCAGCGGTCTCTGTGGTTATCCTTATGTTTCCTCTAGGATTTTGTTAGAAACTCCAAATTCTGTTTAGGCTGCCTGTTGATGAACATTTATTGTTTGTATCTGTGCCAGGCACTGAAGTCATTCATTTTCTCTGCCTTTATGAAGCTCTCAGTCTACCTGGGAAGATAGGCACTGAACATGCGATTGTCTACAATTACTCAATTCAGAGATTGTAAATATTACCAAAGGGACAAATGGGATGTATGAAAGGGTATTAGAACAGGGGGCCTAGCCTAGCCTTTCGTAGGTATATTTTCCTTCGAAAAGAAAATATACCTAGGAAATATTTAGGCTGAAGTTGAACGAACCAGGTGAAGAGAGAGTGGGTTAGGTGGTGGGAAATGTTGGGGGGCAGAGCAAATACCATGTGAGACAGCCACGGGAAAGGGGCCTTCCAGAAAAAAGAACGAAGGGGTGGAGCAATGTGATGGAGTGAGGGTCCAGGGGTCATGGGTTGGTAGGGAATGTCATGAGGTGAGGCTGGAGACACAGAATGAACAAAAATCGTGCAGGGCCTTATAAGCCATATTAAGCATTTTGGATGTTATCCTAAGATTCCTGTTAAGCAGGGTAGTGATGTGATCAGATTTGCATTTAAAATTTGCATTTTAAGAGGTTTTCTAGGTTACTTATGTTTTCAGGCCACTTTTAATTTCTGGAAGATCTAACTGCCACCTGCATATTTAGGGAGGGGTGTGTGTGTGTGTTTAAAAAACAGCTTTATTGGGATATAATTCACATACCATGAAATTTATCCTTTTAAAGAGTACAATTCATTGATTTTTAGTATAATCACAGAATTGTGCAGCCATCACCAGTATTAATTTTGGAACATTTCATCACCCCAAAAAGAAACCTCATGTCCATTAGCAGCCACTCCACATTGTCCCAGCTCCCCAGCCCCTGGCAGCCACAATCTACTGTCTACTTTCTATCTCTGGATTTGCATATTCAAGACATTTCACGTAAGTGGAATTACACAGTATGTGGTCTTTTGTGACTGACTTATTTCACTTAGCATAATGTTGTCAAGGTTCATCCATGCTGGAGCATGAAGCAGTGCTTCATTCCTTTGTATGGCAGAACATGCTATTATTTTATATGAATCTATTATCACATCTTGCTTATCCACCATTTGATGGACATTTGACTTGTTTGCAGTTTCTGACAATGCTGCTGTGAAATCGACATTTGTGTCATGCAAATGGTCAGAAAGGACATACGTTTCACCTTTCTTTTTAAAGAGAAGAGCTTTGCTCTATTTTTGTTCTGTAGCACATTCTGTTCAATAAGCAGTTAGTTTCTTTCCAGAAAGACCTGTGTGACAGTAAGGGTTCAACCACACGTGTTAATGTTGATGAATTGAGAAAAATGCTATTAAAAACTTGAGTTTTCCTCTTGGTGCATGAAAGCACTATTTGCAGCTAATGGTGCCAGTTCCTGCTTGGTTCTAGAAGTCAGAATCTATTGTTGTTCTAGTCCATTTACAAGTGGATGCCAAGGAATTCTTAGCTCCTCTGTTTCACTTGAATGACTTCTCATCCACATTAATAAAATGTACCTGATTGCCTATTATCAAGGTGATGGCTTTCATCTTGATTAGCCATTTCAGAGAATAAAAAATAAATAAAAGTCAGAGTGGCCTCCATATTACAGAGTTCAGAACGTGCACCAGGAGGTCATGAGTATAATAAAAAACGGTTTATGACCTGCACTGGAGCATAACTTCAGGCACAATAAGTATTAAGAATTAGAAAATCATTAAGCAAGAACATTTTCAGACCAAGGGAAAAAAATGTAGGCAGTGAATGTAAAAAGCTTCATAGCTTGTCATATAGAGTAGGAAAAATAAAAACAGTTTTATATATAAAGTCCAAGCAGTTTTGATAACTGTGATGAAGTGGCAAATTAGCACAAATCAGTCCACAACTGGAAAGGCTTGGTTTACCCAGTTTAGGGAACAGAGTTTGTAAAATGATTAATCTCTGAAATTTAATGTGCCTGTTTGTTTGTGTTGATTTGTAACTAGTTCCTTTTAACGTTAGCATCAGGAATGTTACTTAAGATTTCACTGAACATTAGTAAGCTTAGGATGACTGTAAAGCTGGTCTACCAATTGTGCAAGCACTTATGGGACGTCTACTGCTGATAAAAGGTCGTATTTGTCAAGGGGAAGCAAATTACTCTTGGCCAATTGACTGGGAAAAATTTGTGTTTCATGGCAGATAATGGGTTAATAATAATTGATATACTTTGTAGTTTCATCACTGTACTTAAGGGGCTTATTCTTATTTCTCAGGCTATGTTAGAGGAATCTCATTGCTATTATTATTGTAGGATTCTCACTATGTGCTTTGTATTATGTTGAGGACTTGCCTACATTATCTTGTTTAATCCTCATCGTACCCTGCCAGGATATATAGACCCCAGTGACATCTCTAGTCTACAAATGAATGGAGGCTGAGAGATTAAGTGATTTGTCTGAGCTCACATAGGAAGGGCAGAGCCGGGACTTGATTGTGGGGCTGACGCTAAAGCTGATGTACAGTCTGCTTCCCCACCTCTCTGGTATGCTAACTCATTTATTATGAAAGATTAAATTTCATCTACAGGTGAAGCTTTTTGAATTTTGTTCTAGAATGTGGATTCTGGGTAGAGCCAATTCCTGGAAATCTGGTTCTTAGCATGTTACTACTTGGTCTTCTCGTTGATTGCAGTATGACCTTAAGTAACTTCTTAATCTTTCTTGAGCACATGTTCCCTCTGTAAGAATGTCATGTGACCTATTTGTAAAGCATACCTCAAGATTTCTAAAGATCTCTTTTACATAGTCCACAAGAGGAAAGGCAACTTAATCTGGTCACTGGAGTGTTAAATTCTGTTGCTTACTTTGCTATTTGGGTTTGTTTGGTGATTTTGAGTTAAGGCATTGGATTATGTGACTGTTTTCTTGTCTAAAAACAAGGATGCTGCTAGCTGTTTGCCTTCTGATGTTGAATCTCAGTGAAAGAGAGGCCAGCAGAGCTTTCTAAATCTCGGGTACAGTGACTGAAGCACTGGGCTGGGAGTCCGAGTGCCTGAGTTGTGGTCTGGTTCTGCTGCCTACTAAGCTGAATGACCCAAAAGCCTCTCCACCCTTCCCTCACCCACTCTACCTACCTTGAGGGCTGTAAGAGAATTAAATGAGAAGTCATGTCTGAAGAAGTACTTTATATTTTATAGGTTATATGAGTATACGAAATGATTATTCTCAGAGTATCATGAGATGGTAATATTTGGAAATCTTAGATTTGATTTAGTCTTCTGGTTTTTTGTTTTTGGATTTCTTAGGTGACACTTCGGTTGTGTGTTTTAATTTTTGTTCTTTTTTTTTTTTTTTTTTTAGTGGTATGTGTGCAACAGAGAGAAATTATGCGAATCACTCCAGGCTGTCTTTGTTCAGAGTTACCTTGATCAAGGAACACAGATCTTCTTAAACAACAGCATTGAGAAATCGGGCTGGCTATTTATCCAATTATATCATTCTTTTGTGTCATCTGTTTTTAGCCTGTTTATGTCTAGAACATCTATCAATGGGTAAGTGAATCTTGGACATTTATTTTTTTCTTTATCCTTAGGTTTACAAAAGGAAAAACACAAAAAGAAAAGTTATCTTGTTCAGCATGTTGACTACCTGAGCTACAATACTTCTACTAGTCAGAACCTTGGCAGTTGGTCCAGCGTTCTATCTTTCTGTGGTTCTGCCCTTTAAATTCACCATAACGTGACAGCCTCATTAGTATGTTTATTCATAGCGGGAGTTACTTACAGTAGTGCTTCTTGGCTTTGATGTACATAGGAATCACCTGGGGGTCTTGTTAAAATGCAGATTATGAGTTAGTACATCAGGGGCTAGGTCTGAGAGTCTGCTTTTTTTTTTTTTTTTTTTTTTAAAGACAGTCTTGCTCTGTTTCCCATACTGGAGTGCAGTGGCAATCTGGGCTCACTGCAGCCTCCGCCTCCCGGGTTTAAGTAATCCTCATGCCTCAGCCTCCCAGGTAGCTGGGATTACAGGTGTGCACCACCACACCTGTCTAATTTTTGTATTTTTAGTAGAGACGAGGTTTCTATGTTGGCCAGGCTGGTCTCTAACTGACCTCAAGTGATCCGTCCACCTTTGCCTCCCAAAGTGCTGGGATTATGGGTGGGAGCCACTGCGCCTGGAGAGTCTGCATTTTTAACAAGCTCTTAGATGATGCCAGTGATGCTGAATGCTGCTGGTTCTGGACCACAAAGTACCAAGACTCCTGGAACCAAGCCCTGAAGCTGAGGGCTTTACGCCCTTAGGCTGAAAAGTAAGATCTTTGCCTTAAACATACTTCGCAGTGGCAAATTTTTTTTGGGAGATATAATTAGTCAGCCCAACAGTGGATGATGGCTTATTTTGAGTGAAGAGTCCTGCATCTGTTCTTAAATAATGTCTAGGTTCACCAGAATTTTATGAACTTATTGTGGAATTCTCTGTCCCCAGAGTGGTTCCCTCATATAAATCCATAGAAAAAGCTTTAGGAGTTTTTTTTGTTTTTTTTTTTTCAATCCTTTCTTGGCCATGTTTTCAAGCATTCCTAAGGACCTAGAATCTAAAATGCCAAAGAGAAAAGCAACAGGCTCAATGGTTAAGAAGCCTCATTGGACCACTCAAACCACTGGTTGGGCCCACTTTTCTTTTCCCTTGAGGTTTGGAGCCAGTTTCTACTGACTGACTGGATCCCCAGTGTATCATCTGGTCCTTAAATATGTCTTCAGGCACCGCAAGCCATTTCTCAAGATTTCTCAGTTGATTTTCTTCATTGTTTATGTGAAATTGCCATACGTTTGCTTTGGCAAACAGTTGTTATTTTTATATGGGTGGTTGAGTTGATACAACTTGGTCTGACATTTTGTTCCTTAAATTGGTTATATTGAATTTCTGTTCTATACCATTCATTCTTCCTTTGGAATTCAGATGAGTCACTGTAGCAGAGATTCTTATCCTTTCTGGGGTCCTGTAGCTCTTTGAAAGTGATAAAAGGTAGGAATCCTCTCTTCAAAAAGTGCTTACATTCAACATTTTGTGTATGATTTTGGGGGTTTCAAACTTTTATTTCCCCTTTCCTCTACCCATAAGACCCTGGTTAAAATTCCGTGCTCTAGAATTTCACAGTTTGATCAAAGAGGCAATGCAGTTAATAAACCCCTTTTGGCTTCCCTTACTTAAAACTCTTCTGCTTTTTCCTTCTGATACCCACCCTGCTTTCAATCCTTCTTGGCTTGTGTCCCATTCTCAGCTAAAAACTAAATTTTAGGGCCCATCAGTACTTTCCGGTCATGGCAGTGGGAGATAATTACTACAGGTGGCCATCTCTCACAGAAATCATTACTGTAGTACTCTCTTGTATTACCTTAGAATACTTATCAAACTTCCTTTATTTTGGAAAGGAGAAGGCCAAGTAAGGAAAGACTTAGTAGATGTTCCAGAGTTTATTTTATAAGGAAGAGGCACATCTCTCCGTAGACTCTTAAGTCTAGAGAGAACTTAGATTGTGACCAGAGAACCTAGGATGGTTATTAAACACTAAAGTTAAACCCAAATTAGAGGGTCATATCTCTTCATGGTTTGTGTTTATGGGAAACTTTGTATTGGGCTCAGTATTTTAGGTGATACTGTTTTTCATTGTACGAGACTGCCCCCCACACTGCAGGAAGTCTAACTTTTCTGGCCTTGCCCACTAAATGGCAGTAGTACCCCCATGTCCTTGTGATTACTGGAAACTCTCCTGTCTACTCCCATTGCCCCCTAGAGGGCAAAATCAATCCTGGTTGATAAACACTGGGCTTGATGGATTTTGATTTATTTTTTGACAGTGTTCATCTTTTTGTAGAGCCCCTGTTGCTAATGTTCTTTCGAAATAGGACAATGCTTCCCCTCTTTCTCTAGTGCCTTCTTTCTTTCTTTTTTGGAGACAGGGTCTCGCTCTGTTGCCTAGGCTGGAGTGCAGTGTCACAATCATGGCTCACTGCAGCCTTGACCTCCTCAGGCTCAGGCAGTCCTCCTGCCTCAGTCTCCCAGGTAGCTGGGACTAGAGGCTCATGCCACCGTGCCTGGCTAATTTTTGTATTTTTTATAGAGACGGGGTTTCACCATGTTGCCCAGCTGGTCTCAAACACCTGGTTTCAAGAGATCCTCCCACCTCGGCCTCCCAAAATGCTGGGATTACAGACGTGAGCCACCATGCCCAGCCTCTAGTGCCTATAAATGTAGACCAGTCAGATGAACTTGTGAGCTCTGAGCTCAGGTGACCTCTTGTTCTAGAATTTTATAATTATCATGTCAAGATTCCTCACATCCCAAGGAGATGGCTTGGGAAGCATGCTCTGGGAAAATTTAAGCAAAATAACTATTTTGTGACTTACTTTTGGTCCTGTGGCAAGTCAGCATCAGTATTTGAAATTCGCCTCCCCTCAGCCGTGCTGCCAGTAGCCTCTTTCTGCTGTGACTGGTTTCTGTGTTAAATTTTGTACAGCTACTTCAGCAAGTTCAGATTTGCTTATTTTCTTACTGTAATACATGAACAATTGAGGATTAAAACAACTTGTCTTTTATGAGACGTGATTTTCTTTGGTAAGCAGTTGTAGTCGGTAGCATCACGTTTAGTGGTCTCTGAGGTCTTTCTCCAAATTTTTAGCATTTCTATGGGGGCAGAAGATTTACTGTAAACTTGGTTAAACTCTCCTATGGCCTTAATGGGAAAAGGAAGGGGGACTTTGTTACATGAACTCCATTATTTGTATTTTTTCCTAAAACTGGTCTTACCTTGGGCACCGTGTTGCATGCATCTTTCCAGTCACTGTATAGCAGCAAACATTCTGTACCTTATGATTGTTTCCAGAGAGCAGCAGTACAGAACAGGTTTCCCTGCCACTTCCTGGACCAGTGGTCCCCAAACTGTTTTCTAGGGTCTGAGGAGGAAGTGCCTCAGGAACTGCTTCAGGCTGCAGAGAAAGGCCTAGAAGTGGGCTGGCCACAGCTCCTGGGCTCCCAACCTCATTCGAACAGCAGTAGCTCTCTTAGGATCTTATGTTATCTGTGAGTTCCACTTCATTTAAAGAAAGGGTTCTGCTGCTTAAAGGAGGGTTGAGAATCCCTGTCCTAGATAAACTAGAATTTCAGAGCTAGAAAACAAGTCCTAAATAGGGATTGCGTTTTATTATCCAGAGTGATGCTTCCATGAGACTTGGCTGGACCTATAGTTGCTTTTCTGAGGGTTCTCTTCAATCTCCAGTTAAACTCCCCTCAGTCTCTTTTTTCAAAGGCATCACTATGGTTTTGAGTGTTTTCTAGGACCTTTAGAAATAATAGGACCCAGACAGTTGTAACCATATAAACTGACATAAGTACGAATCTACTTTAATGCATATTAACCGACATCACAAGGACCACTCTTTTCCCTCTTTTCTCTAGTGTCTCTTAAAAATCTATTATACTAAAGCTCTTTTTTCCTGATCCATGGTTTAGTTCCATATTTGAAATCACTTTTTTTTCCTGTTTGGTTTCTCTGCTACTGTGGTCTGGCTGTGTTAGCTTGTCATCTTTTTCAACTGATAAACATGTTTTCTGTTACTCCTTCCACTTTTCCTTCCTATTTTGACTTAAGTTCTTCACATTCATCTCTTACTTATTTCTTCTTCCTTCCCCTGTCATCCTTTCCACTTTCCACCTTTTATTTCCCTCCTCCCATGCTTTTTTGGGGCATTATTTGCAACTCCAAAGACAAATGGTATCTGGAGGCATTTTCTTATTTTATTAACTTTGTCTTCTAATCATAGAAATGACATAAAAGATAGTATCTTTGCTGGGCACGGTGGCTCATGCCTGTAATCCCAGCACTTTGGAGGCAGAGGCGGGTGGATCACGAGGGCAGGAGATCGAGACCATCCTGGCTAACATGGTGAAACCCCATCTCTACCAAAAATACAAAAAATTAGTCAGGTGTGGTGGCGGGCGCCTGTAGTCCCAGCTACTCAGGAGGCTGAGGCAGGAGAATGGCATGAACCTGGGAGGCGGAGCTTGCAGTGAGCAGAGATCGTGCCACTGCACTCCAGTCTGGGCGACGGCAGAGCGAGACTCTGTCTCAAAAAAAAAAAGAAAAAAAAAATTAGGCCAGGCGCAGTGGCCCATGCCTGTAATCCCAGCACTTTGGGAGGCCGAGGTGGGTAGATCACCTGAGGTCAGGAGTTCGAGACCAACCTGGCCGACATGGTGAAACCCTGTCTCCACTAAAAATACAAAAAATAAGCCTGGTGTGGTGGTGCATGCCTGTAATCCCAGCTACTCGGGAGGCTGGGACAGGAGAATCGCTTGAACCCAGGAGGCGAAGGTTGCAGTGAGCCGAGATCATGCTACTGCACTCCACCCTGAGTGACAGAGTGAGACCTTGTCAAAAAAAAAAAAAAATCTTAACCATGTAATAAGTGATTATGGTTGTTGGTGCTGAATCACTATATTCACTTTGTGTGTGTATGTGAGGGGTGCTTAATTTGCATAGACACTTCCATTTTTGTCCTTTTTTTCTTTCAGGTTGCTAGGAAGAGGCTCAATGTTTGTGTTTTCACCAGATCAGTTTCAGAGACTGCTTAAAATTAATCCAGATTGGAAAACCCACAGACTTCTTGATTTAGGTGCTGGAGATGGAGAAGTCACAAAAATCATGAGCCCTCATTTTGAAGAAATCTATGCCACTGAGCTTTCTGAAACTATGATATGGCAGCTTCAGAAAAAGAAATACAGGTATAATTTTCTTGGTTTTAGATGCATTTCTTCTTGAAAGTATATTATTTAAAGGATATGAATAAAAAATGATCTTCCATGATTAGAAATTTAAAAAATCATCTCATACATAATTAACTGGAAATGTAGAGAAATAATCTTCTGGTAG
This sequence comes from Pan troglodytes, assembly GCF_028858775.2. Lineage (NCBI taxonomy): Eukaryota > Metazoa > Chordata > Mammalia > Primates > Hominidae > Pan > Pan troglodytes. Next base: position 24,972,642 of record NC_072416.2, on the reverse strand, counting down.
CAGTATTTTTCTGGAGCAGAGGGGTTGGCACTATAGGTAAGAAAAGCACTAGCGAAAGACAACTTGGAAAAGGCAGATCAGAAGAAGGGACTTCTTCCCTAATCAGAATCTGGCATTCTCAAAAAAAATTTTTTTAAGTAGTGGTAAAATACACATAGCATAGAATTTACTGTTGTAACTATTTTTAAGTGTACAGTTCAGTGGTATTAAGTACATTTACATTGTTGCATAATCATCACCACTATTCATCTCCAGAAATTTTTGTCTTCCGAAACGGAAACTCTGTACCCAATAAACAATAACTCCCCATTTTTCCCTCCTCGTAACCCCTGACAACCACCATTCTACTTTGTCTATGAATTTGACTATTCTGGGTATTTCGTATAAGAGGAATTATATACATTAGCTCCTTGTGACTGGCTAATCGCGTGTAGCATAATGTCTTCAAGGTTTACTCATGTTGTACCATGGGCCAAAATTTTCTTCTCTTTTCTTTTCTTTTTTTTTTTTGAGACGGAGTCTTGCTCTGTCACCCAGGCTGGAGTGCAGTGGCACGATCTCGGCTCACTACAACCTCTACCTCTCAGGTTCAAGCAATTCTCCTGCCTCAGCCTCCCAAGTAGCTGGGATTACAGGCATATGCCACCATGCCTGGCTAATTTTTTTGTAGTTTTAGTAGGGATAGGGTTTCACTATTTGGCCAGGCTGGTCTCGAACTCCTGACCTCAAGTAATCCAAAGTGCTGGGATTACAGGTGTGAGCCACTGCGCCTGGCCCAAAATTTTCTTTAAGGATGAATAATAATTCGCTGTATGCATGTACCACATTTTGTTTACCCATTTATCTGTCAGTGGATACTTGGGTTGTTTCTACCATTTGGCTGTTGTGAATAATGCTGCTATGAACATGGGTGTACAGATACCTACTTGAGCCCCTACTTTTACTTCTTTTGGGTATAGACCCAGAAGTGGAGTTGCTGGATCACATGGCTAAGTCTGGGTTTAATTTTTTGAGGAATTGCAATACTTTTCCATTGCTGCTGCACCATTTTACATTCCCACCAGCAATGTAGTACAAGGGTTCCAGTTTCTCCACTCCTTGACAATACTTGCTATTTTCTGTTTTGTTTTGCTTTTAGTTTATAGTCATCAGTGTTAATCTTGGTTTTAAGGTCATCTGGAGTTTGAAAGACTAGGAAGAAGGGCCTTTTTTTTTTTTTTTCTGGAGGTGAAGTTTCACTTGCCCAAGCTGGAGTGCAGTGGCGTGATCTCAGCTCACTGAAACCTCCACCTCCTGGATTCAAGCAATTCTACTGCCTCAGCCTCCTGAGTAGCTGGGACTACAGGCACATGCCACTATGCCCGGCTAATTTTTTTTTTTTTTTGTATTTTTAGTAGAGACAGGGTTTCACTATGTTGGCCAGGCTGGTCTCAAACTGCTGACCTTGTGATCTGCCTGCCTTGGCCTCCCAAAGTGTTGGGATTACAGGCGTGAGCCACTGCACCCGGCTGGAAGAAGGGTATTCTTATTTCAGTATGATTTATTGATTGGGAGATTTCTATATATTGGCTCAGTGCAGAATCAGGGAGGTAGAGCTGGAGTCAGCCTTTCTCTGTGATATTTTTGGAAGTCTGGTTAGCCTTAGAAAGAAAGGAGAAGAAATTATGTAATCACTCACTTTCCTATCCACATGTTTCTACTTTTACAGATTAATCCTAGAGATAGAGCATCAGTGTAGCTTTTGGAGCAGGACCGGTTTGAGCATTTGCAAAACATGGAAATTTTTAGCCTGGAGAAGGGAAGATTTCTGTGAACAGATACTCTGTGGGATTTTTATATGGAAGGAAAGGAATAGGTATAGTCTCTGGTATAATCAGGCACAGCTACGCCTTAGAAGTTGAGTTACAGCTTAGGGAGATCGACCTTCCTAGCTTGAACTGTTTAAGTCCTTATCACTGTCAGTGTTTAAATTGCTGTTAGGGTTGTTATAGGAAGAGACATAAGGAAGGTGTGAGTTTGAACTGAGTGATTTGAAAGCCCCTTAGCTTTAGCAAGCTGTCTCAGATAAGGTTCTGGTGGGTCTGCATGGTGATAATTGACATGTTTTCCTTCAGTTAGAGATTAATTCGGCATTTCAAAACTTAGAATGCTTTGACCTTTGTTATAACAGTGGCTTAAGTCAGGCTGAATTCCTAATCTGATTCCACCTCCCCCCACTTAAAAAAATCCATGCTTTGAAGTGGGTCGAAGAGGAAGGTGTTAAACCCATCTTCAGATGACTGACCACCCCAACCTTCTTTTGCTTTGATGCTAAGTGCCTAAATGGAATTTTCAGGGAAACTTCAGATGTTTGAAATTAGTAATATATCTGGAGTGTACATGGTATGTAAAGATATCTACCACATAAAAAATACTTGGTTTAATTTTTTCCCTAATATACAGCACATAAGCCAAAAATCTGCAGTTTGACCTGCATGGGAAATTCATACTGATTGGCATTCCTTTCATAATATTAGTATGAAGTGAAAACATTTTCACAAAAGTGGTAAATTTTGTGACTATTGGTGCAGTTTGAGGTTTTAATGAGGAAGTAGTATCTTTATTTCCTAAGATTAGAGGTCACCCAATCCAAGATGGCAAGGCAGACTTTCAGCTGAATTTTACATTTTTTTCTTCCTTTTGAGATTAGAGCTATTTTCTATTTCTCTTCAATATCTGGGCCATGAAAAACAGGCTTTTTATTAATTAATATATATATATTTTTAGAGACGGGTCTCTCTCTGTCACCTGGGCTAGAGCATGTGGCGTGATTATAGCTCACTGTAGCCTTGAACTTCTGGGCTCAAGTGATCCTCTCACCTCAGCCTCCTCAGTAGCTGGGACTACAGGTGCCTGCTACCATATCTGGCTAATTTGAGAGAGAGAGAGAGAGAGTGTGTGTGTGTGTGTGTGTGTGTGTGTGTGTGTGTGTGTTTTTGTGTGTTGTGTGTGTAGAGACAGGAGTTTCATTATGTTGACCAGGCCAGTCTTGAACTCCTGGCCTCAAACAGTCCTCCTGCCTTGGCTTCCCAGAGTGCTGAGATTACAGGCATGAGCAAAACACACCTTTTTAAATAAAGGTTCTGTAATTTTTTTTTTTTTTTTTTTGAGACAAAGTCTCGCTCCATCACCAGGCTGGAGTGCAGTGGCACAATCTCAGCTCACTGCAGCCTCTACCTCCCAGGTTCAAGTGATTAGCCTGCCTCAGCCTCCCAAGTAGCTGGGATTACAGGCGCATGCTGCCACACCCAGCTAAATTTTTTGTATTTTAGCAGAGATAAGGTTTCACTGTGTTGCCCAGGCTGGTCTCGAACTCCTGAACTCAGGCAATCCGCCCGCCTTGGCCTCCCAAAGTGCTGGGATTATAGGTGTGAGTCACTGCGCCCAGCCAAAGTTTCTGCATTTCAAAAATAGGTCAATAAACAGAAAATGGCCAGGTTTTTCCTTTGTATTCTCAAGTTGTCATTGTTTATGCCAGAAAACCCAATTGTAAAACTAAAGGATGTGGTTTTGATTTTTACAGCAAGACAGTAAGTTTTCTTTATATTGTTAGTGTTTCATTTTTTATTTAGAATTTATCAAAATACAGATTGCTTATTTCCTAAGTTTAGAGCTCTCCCAACCTGAGATGGCAAGGCATCTTTTTTTTTGGGAGACAGAATCTCTCCCTGTTGCCCAGGCTGGAGTGCAGTGGCGCCATCTCAGCTTACTGTGCAACCTCTGCCTCAGCCTCCCGAGTAGCTGGGACTACAGGCGCACGCTGCCACGCCCAGCTAAGTTTTTGTATTTTAGTAGAGATGGGGTTTCACCGTGTTGCCCAGCTGGTCTTGAACTCCTGAGCTCAGGCAATCTGTCCGCTTTGGCCTCCCAAAGTGCTAGGATTATAGGTGTGAGCCACCGTGCCTGGCCTTTTTTTTTTTTTTTTTTTTTTTGAGACAGGATCTTGCTTTGTCGTCCAGGCTGGAGTGCAGTGACACAATCATAGCTCACTGTAACCTCAAACTCTTGTGTTCAAGCCATCCTCCTGCCTCAGCTGCCCAAGTAGCTTAGCTAGGACTACAAGTGTGTGCCACCATCCTTGGCTATTTTTAATTTTTTATAGAGATGGGGTCTTATTGTGTTGCCCCAGCTGGTCTCAAACTCCTAGGCTCAAGCGATCCTCCCAAAGTGCTGGAATTACAGATGTTAGCTACTGCACCTGACTGCTTTATCATTCTCTAAGGAGAAATATATTTTACATCCTTCTGGAAGTATTAACTCATTTTCTTGAAAATAATAATCACTTGAATAGATACCCTCATTCTAGGTTTAGAAATACTGTTTTAGAAAAAGGAAAATTCTGACAACTTGTTAGGATTCCTGGACTAATACGCAGTTTTAGTTGGGCTAAGCAATTTGTCTTCATCAGTGGAACTGAGTGAGTTTACAAATAAAAATCACAAAACAGAAGTAAGAATGCACTTGAGCTTCTATAGGTATAGATTTAACTGTCTTAGTGTTAGTCACCGTTTTCTGTTATGAGCATATATTTCTCTTCCAAAATTACCAACACAGAGGCTACCTATCTGAAACTCATTCTGAGGTAGGTTTAGTGAGATTATTCTAGATTAGAACATGCTGATGATGTTTGGCTTCTGCTTCATTGCAGATAGACATCAGATTTTTTTTGTTGTTTTGTTTTTAAAAATCAAATATATAATTTGTGTTTTACAATTTGTGTCTTTAAATTGGCTGCTTAGCTAAGGTGTTAATATATACAAATAGTCCTTTCTTTATTCATTTCCATTTTTTAGAATGGGAATTGATGACATTTTTGTTCTGAAAGTAGTCTTCTTAGTAATGTTTGGAAACTCTTGGAATGAGCTAAATTGAATTTCCAAAATTGCTATTACAGTTGACTTAGTACAACAAAGTGATTTTAAAGCCTGAATGCTCTACTTATTTCAAACAGTATTTAGTGCAATGAAACACCTGCACCAGTAAGGAATCTGACTAGTCCCTGGAAGTTTGTTAGGCTGCTATTTGGAAGAGGCTTTAGTTTGACAAAAATATAGATTGAAAAGAAAATGCAGCTAAGTGCTTTGTGTTTTTAAAATTCTGCTATTCAGAAATGCTCTAAATATCATTATGCTAATGAGGTTTTCAAAACAACCCTCATTATACTTTTAGAATTTTCTGAGCTATCTTACTGTATCTGCTCAACATTACTAAAGACTTGTTTACCAAAGATCCTTTTTTTATGTTTCCTTTTTTACCTGTCTCTATCATAACATGTCTCACCTACCACATTCTGATTGGTATAACCAAGCAGGAGTAAGTAATTTGTAAAATTGCCTAATTGTGTGGCTAACAAAGACTCTTGATATAAAAACTCCCCCTTTCTAGAGATAACAACATTGTAGAGGACTGAAAATGTTCTCTGTGCTCTGTGTACGTGTGTATGAAAGTGAGAGATTGAGGATCGAGAGCGGTTTTTTTTAAACCATGCTCTTAATGTTAATAGGATGTCCTGGGGCTTTATCTTTTCTGTATAGTTTTTGTTTTGTTTTGTTTTGTTTTGAGATGGAGTCTGGCTCTGTCCTCAGGCTGGAGTGCAGTGATGTGATCTCGGCTCACTGCAGCCTCTGCCTCCCTGATTCAAGCGATTCTCCTACCTCAGCCTCCCGGGTAGCTGGGATTACAGGCACGCGCCACCACACCCAGCTAATTTTTGTATTTTTAGTAGAGACAGGGTTTCACCATGTTGGCCTGGATGGTCTCAATCTCCTGACCTCATGATCCGCCTGCCTTGGCCTCCCAAAGTGCTAGGATTACAGGCGTGAGCCACCGTGCCCGGTCCTTTTCTGTATAGTTATTCAGATATGAAGATTCTCAAGTATGAAATATGTCTTTCCTGGGAATGGAAATGTGCTCAAAGGTCATAAGTTATCAATGGAAATTATTTTATACCACTCCCAGCCATTTTTAAGAATAGAAGGGATGCTAGGAATAGAAAACATTAATTATATGATGCATTTTTTGATTAAGTTCCAATGAATGGTAAAAAGCTGGACTCTTGTTCATTAACTGATATTCAAAAGAATTTGATGTTTTAGTTTCATAACTTTGTCAGGTTACATCTTCATACTTATTAAACATGATTAGTTCTTGTAAAGGAAACTTCGTATGTGTTGAGATTTGGAAATAGGTGAAATGCTAAATTTAAAGAAATATGGGCCAGTCGTGGTAGCTCACACCTGTAATCCCAGCACTTTGGGAGGCCGAGGCAGTCGGATCGCTTGAGGTTAGGAGTTCAAGATCAGCTTAGCCAATGTGGTAAAACCCCGTCTCTACTAAAAACACAAAAATTAGCCGGGCATGGTGGCAACTGCCTGTAATCTCAGTTACTGGGGAGGCGGAGGCAGGAGAATCGCTTGAACCTGGGAGGCAGAGGTTGCAGTGAGCCGAGATTGCTCTACTGTACTCCAGCCTGGGCAACAGAGTGAGGCTGTGTCTCAAAAAAGAAAAAATTCAAAAAAAAAAAAAAAAATGGTTGCTATTTTTCTCTTCCTTGGCCATGTCATTATTGCAAACATAAATTATAACAGAAGATTTTGAACTTAATTTAGAAGACAAAGTTAAAGCCTTTATTGTCATCTCAGTTATTTTTAAAGATGTCTTTAGAGGGACTTTATGTTAATACAGTTATTTCTGATTTTTCTAGAGTCCTTGGTATAAATGAATGGCAGAATACGGGGTTCCAGTATGATGTCATCAGCTGCCTGAACTTGCTGGACCGCTGTGATCAGCCCCTGACTTTGTTAAAAGATATCAGAAGTGTCTTGGAGCCAACTAGAGGCAGGGTCATCCTTGCCCTTGTCCTCCCCTTTCATCCCTATGTGGAAAACGGTAAGTGTGGTCAGTCAGGCTAGCTCTTACTGAGGATAGCTGTTTATTGGTATTTGTGATTTTGTGCTGTGTACAATTAAATATTGTCTAGTATGTCTTATAATAGCCTGCAGTTTAAAGTAATCCAGTTAATCCATGTAAAACACCATCTTGGTTAATGTTCACCTTAAGGTGGACTTTATAGAGGTCTAGCATTCCCCTTGCAGTGGTAATAATTAATATTTAGCTGGGTCTGACTGCTTGAGATTGAAAGCCAAAAATGCAACTGTATCTCTGGTTTTAAATGGAGCTTGAACCATTTATTTATTAGCTTTACAACTGAATCGAGCAATAAACAGTGCCTTTAAATCTGGTCGTATATACTTGCTGAATGTCATGGCTGTTTTGTTTTCCGTTTTGCATCTCTTGTGCCAGACTCTAAAAATGATAAATGCTTTTATCTGTTTTTTTCTCTTTTGAAGACCATGTGTGTTGCAGCATGTATCATTTCTTTCTGTAACATTTGATTTTTTGATTGCATGGTCTTGCTCTTCAGCAATATTGAATGAAGAATATGTTAGAAGAAACGGGTTGATTTCATATCACTTCATAGTTACTGTGACTTCTGGCCATTCTGACTTAATGCCACATTAGTTTATAGTTTTAGTTTATGTGGTTTGCATTTTAGGTCATCTTGAGAGTTATGATTTTAAGTCTCCTGCATTTTCATAAGTTAATGTACATTAATATAAAATTATTTATTTTATGAATAATACAAGTGACTTTTTAAAAATCTTTAGTGTTTCATTTATTTTTTTGAGACAGAGCGTCGCTCTGTCGCCCAGGCTGGAGTGCAGTGGTGCGATCTTGGCTCACTGCAACCTCTACCTCGTGGGTTCAGGCATTCTCCGGCCTCAGCCTTCTGAGTCCCAAGTAACTGGGACTTCAGGCACATGCCACTATGCCTGGCTAATTTTTGTATTTTCAGTAGAGATGGGGTTTCGCCATGTTGACCAGGCTGGTCTCTAACTCCTGATCTCAGGTGATCCTCCTGTCTCTGCCTCCCAAAATGCTGAGATTACAGGTGCGAGCCACCATCCCTGGCTGAAAAATCTTTAGATTTTCTATTTTACTGCCTCGATTGACCTTGACTTCAGAAACTCTTAAGAGCTCACAGACATTTTGAAGAAATCTATTAGGATTTTGCAAATGTCATTATTATCAAATATGAAAATCTATGTCTTAAGGAATAATGCCCGTTTCATATAACCATTGGATTCTGTGTGGATTTGTGGTGTCACAAATTAATTTAATTTCTTGTATGTGTTTTTTCTCCCCAGATCTTAGTGCCTTCAGATTTAATGCTTGTCTTAATATTTACCAAATGGTTTCAGATTTGTGTTGATAATGGGGAAAATGGGGAATTCTTTCGATATAGAAGGGTGTGGAAAAGAGCAGAGAGAACAGATCTCCCCTTTCCCATCTTAGATCTCCATTTTTATGTTCCTGTTGTCGAGTGGTTTGTCATGGTAAAGAAAAAATGCTTTTAAATGTCAGTGTACATATATCATCTATATGTTGCAAAATGTCCTCCTTCGTGATTCAGCAACCTGATCTTACTTCAGTGCTACTCCTTCCTGTGTAATTAAGCCTCAGCTCCAGCTCTCTGTATTGCACTCACTAGTCATCAGGTTGGAAGGTCCTGGGTTCCTGTGTCCTGTTGGGCCACCGCATGATAGAACTTTAATGCTACTTCCTGGCATAGCAGGAGATGAAAGAGCAGGGGGAAGAAACATCAATCTAACCATGAATTTTATTTCCTTGTGTTTCTGATGCTAAAAATGGAGAGGAAGTCAAACTAGACAAGAGGGAAGTCTCCATGAAGTGTGGAAAACAAGCTCCTTGATTGTGGATGTGCAGAGCTGCCTGTTGAGTCTGAGGAGTCTGGCATGTGACACTGAGACAAGAAGCCTTGTTGCTATGGATGACTTTTAGTGACCTATAAATTTTGCAGGCGCGCCACAGCACTCTATTATTGCTTTCTTTCTCTGAGTCACTAATTAGATCCTGATGATTTCCATGTGAAACCATGAGGACTGGGAGATGCAAAATGGTCTTGCTGTGTAGATTCATGAATGCTGGACTGTTGGAGGATATCTGAGTGTGCTTTGCATACTTGGCTTAATTTGTTTTTTTTTAACTAAAAGTAGTTGTAGGTGAAATGATTACTTAGGTAATTGTTTTGGTAAATAGCTTGAAGTTGAACCACAGCAGTTTTGCTATTTGGAAAAAAACAAAATGAAAAAAATATCATTCTAATTTCAGTTTATTTGGTTTACTGACCCAGTTTTGGCTAGGGGTTATTGAATCTAGTGAGAATTATTTTAAGCACCCCCCAAAGAAGGAAAGATATGAAGTCCAGAGAAGGATAATTATATTGTAAAAATAAAAATTTAATGACGTTTAATTTTTCAAAATTGTAATTTTTATTAAAAAGTAATTCAGTAATTAAAAAAAATACTTCAAGCAACTTACTAGAGGGTTTACAATAAAAAGTTTCTTGGCTGTGTGTGGTGGCTCATGCTTGTAATCCCAGCACTTTGGGAGGCTGAGGCAGGCAGATCACGAGGTCAGGAGATCGAGACCATCCTGAGTTAACACAGTGAAACACCATCTCTGCTAAAAATATAAAAACAAAATTAGCCGGGCGTGGTGGTGGGCGCCTGTAGTTCCAGCTATTGGGGAGGCTGAGGTGGGAGAATGGCGTGAACCCAGGAGGCGGAGCTTGCTGTGAGCCAAGATTGCGCCACTGCACTCCAGCCTGGGTGACAGAGCCAGACTCCATCTCAAAAAACAAACAAAACAAAAAAAGTTTCTCATCCAGTCCAGTTCCACAATCTTGTTCAGGTTTCTTGAATATTCTTTAAAAGATAGTCTATGTAAATGTAAGTATGTATGTACATTAAAAAAATTATACAGGCAGTTCCCAATTATAAATAACTTCTGTTGCCTTTTTCCACTTAAATGTATCTAGGAAAGTAGTTCTTACCAGCACATATGTCTCCACATGGTTGTCTACATGTAAGCTGTAGATGCTGGAGCTGGCGTGGACTGGTTCATGAGAGCTGATTGTTGTTTTGGTAGGAATTTAAGTGAACTGGTTGTTAAACATGGCCATTATTGAAATTGACCATGATGGGAGTATTTACACTATAGAAATTGGCAAACACTGCAAATAGCCATTTTCTTCTCCAAGCTGGTAGTTACACATTTACCAGCACACCACTAGATGTATAACTTTACTAGAGGAGGTCTCTAGATAGCAATTTGCTTAGTAATGTTTAAAAACAAAACACCCTCCCCTGTCCTCCCCCACTTTTTTTTCTTTTTTTTCTTTCTTTCTTTTTCTTTCTTTTCTGAAAGGGACTTGCTCTGTTGCCCAGACGGGAGTGCAGTGGTGCTGTCACAGCTCATTGCAGCCTTGACCTCCTGGGCTCAAGCTATTCTCCCACCTCAGCCTCCTGAGTAGCTGGGACTACAGGTGCGTACCACCACACCCATCTAACTTTTGTATTTTTTTGGTAGAGAGGGCGTCTGGCAGCGTTGTCCAGGCTGGTCTTGAACTCCTGGAATCAAGTGATTGGCCTGCCTTCGCCTCCCAGCGTGTTGGGATTATAGGTGTGAGCCACTGCACCTGGCCTTGTTTCTAACTTTAATGAAAATATTTCTACTTTAAATATGATGCTAATTTTTTTTTTTTTACTTGAAGTTGCTGTTGTTTGGCTTGAGATGGTTCTTTTTTTTTTTTTTTGGAGATGGAGTCTCACTCTGTCACCGAGGCTGGAATGTGGTGGCACGATCTTGGCTTACTCACTGCAACCTCCGCCTCCTGGGTTCAAGTGATTTTCCTGACTCAGCCTGCTGAGTAGCTGGGGTTATAGATGTGTGCCACCACACCCGGCTCATTTTTGTATTTTTAGTAGAGACAGGGTTTCGCTATGTTGGCCAGGCTGATCTTGAACTCCTGACTTCAAGTGATGCCCCCTCAGTCTCCCAAAGTGCTGTGATTACATTTCCCTCTTAAAGTTGTGTTACAGACTGCGTGTTTGTTTGTGTTCCTCCCAGATATATATTTTGAGGCCCCCACCCCCCATCGTGATGGTATTAGGAAGGGGTCTTTAGGAGGTGATTAGGATGAGATGAGATCATGAGAGTAGAGACTTCCTGAATGGGATGAATGCCCTTTTAAGAGTTCCGAGAGACTTTGCTTCTCTCTGCCTTCTGCCATGCAAGGATACAACAAGAGGTCAGCAGCCTGTACCTAGAAAGAGGGTCCTCACCAGAACTCATAAATTTCTATTGTTCTATGTCTGGAATTGGTGGGTTCTTGGTCTCGCTGACTTCAGGAATGAAGCTACAGACCTTTGCGGTGAGTGTTACAGTTCATAAAGGCGGCCTATCTGGAGGTGTTAGTTCCTTCTGGTGGGTTCATGGTCTTGCTGGCCTCAGGAGTGAAGCTGCAGACCTTTGCGGTGAGTGTTACAGCTCTTAAAGATGGCACGGACCTAAAGCGTGAGCAGCAGTAAGAGTTATTGCAAAGAACGAAAGAACAAAGCTTCCTCAGCATGGATGGGGACCCAGCAGGTTGGTGCTGCTGGCTTGGGTGGCCTGCTTTTATTCCCTTATCTGGCCCCACCCACAGCCTGCTGATTGGTCCATTTTACAGAGAGCTGATTGGTCCGTTTTGACAGAGCGCTGATTGGTGCGTTTACAAATCTTTAGTTAGACACAGAGTGCTGATTGGTGCGTTTACAATCCCTTAGCAAGACATATAAGTTCTCCAAGTCCCCTACCTGATTAGCTAGACACAGAACGCTGACTGGTGCGTTTACAAACCATTAGCTAGACACAGAGTGCTGATTGGTGCGTTTACAAACTTTTAGGTAGACACAGAGTGCTGATTGGTACATTTACAAACCTTTAGCTAGACAGAAAAGTTCTCCAGGTCCCCACCCGACCCAGAAGCCCAGCTGGCTTCACCTCTCAATGGCACTGGCTGCGGGACTTTGCGGCACCTAGCCTGGGCACTCCGACAGCCCAGTGGGAGCTTGTCCCCCGATCAAGCCCAGCAGGTGCTGGCTGGTGGCGCCAAGTGCGGGGCCTGCCGAGCTGCGCCCACCCGGAACCCACGCCGGCTCCCGCCTGCGCCTCTCCCTTCACACCTCCCTGTGAGCAGAGGGAGCCGGCTCTGGCCTCGGCCAGCCCCAGAGAGGAGGCCCCTACAGTGCAGCCGTGGGCTGAAGGGCTCCTCGAGCACAGCCAGAGCTGACGCCGTGGCCGAGGGGGCGCCAAGAGCGAGCGAGGGCTGCTAGCACATTGTCACCTCTCAATCCCCCGTCTAAACAGGATACCCCCAACTGCTGTTGGGAATTTGGCTGATGACCACTCTAGCTACTTCCTGCTGGATAGGGGCAAAGAAGGGGCCCTGCAGTTGTAGTGTCCTCCAGAGGGGAACTCTTTAGGCCAGTGGAAAGGCCAGCGGGTTGGTCCAGGGGTCCTCGGTAGAAGTTGTTAGTTGAGCTCATTTGGGGTTCCATTTGTAAGACCATCTATAGCTTGATGGCCTCCATTCTAGAGGAAACAAATTAGACAAGAAGGTTAAAATTACAGGGCCCAAAGGTGAGTAACAGCAAGATGGCTGCCACAGGACCTAGAAAGGGGAGAAGCCATGTTGCCCAACTCCAGAGGTTGGTATAAGAGTTTGAAAGGTGGTGTCTGATTTCAGAAGCCTTTTCCTGTAAACGCTGGGCGGCATCTCGTACTATCCCTGCCTGGTTAGTGTAAAAACAACACTCTTCTCCTAAGAAGGTGCAGAGTCCTCCCTTCTCAACAGTGAGGAGGTCTAGGCCTCAGGGGTTTTGGAGAGTCACTGTTGCCAGAGAGTCTATTTGAGATTGTAGAGTATGGATAGATTTTGTTATTTCTTGCAAACTATCTGAGAAATCCTTTGATAGTGTGTAATAGTAGGATAATGAAGTAGATAAACTGGCTATACCGGTTCCTGTAGCAGTAGCCATTCCTAACCCTATAAGTAGGGGTATTAGTTGTATGGCTCTGTGCTGACGGACTTGAGCTTTGAAGAGTATTGATAGGGTCTGATTTCCACAAGATTAGAAGTTAGGATTAATATATGTTTACACTGTTAACTTTTAGCAAACTTTACTTTTGTTGAAAACCTTTTAAGTTTGGGATTTCAATTATTCTTTGCTATTAATAAGACCTCGTTTAGTCTATATTAACTTAGAATTGGTATAGATGGCTCCTTCCTGATTCTGTAAGTACTTTTAAGGCTCAGCTGAGTGCAAACAGCTTGCAAGTTTGAGCAGACCAATTATTAGGCAATTTTCCTAACTCTGTTTCTACAAGAGTTTCCTTATCACTTACTGAATACTGTTTTTCCTTAATGGCCCGGGAGGAACCATCTATCGTCCTGTCCTGAAGGGAGTTCCTCCTATGTCTGATCGGACCTTTGTATGGTGATTAAGATTTACATCCCCTGTTAGGAAACCTGCTGGGTTAAGGATTTTTGATAGGAAGGCTATGGGTTGTCAGTGGCCTCAGTGCTTTCGCGCTACGCCCTTATTTACACTGACAACAAGGTGGTATTGGAGTGTTACAGGGTTACAGAGAAGACCTTCAATTATCAATTATAGGTTTTAACTTTACCCTGGCTTTTAAAGGAATAGGGTACACTGTTTTTTCTTTACTACTTCCATCTCTCTTTCTCTTTGACTTTTTCTTTGTCTCTCTCTCACCGACTCCCTCTTTGTCTCTGTCTCTTTGACTTTGTCTCTTTCTTTCTTTCTCTCTGACTCCCTCTGTCTCTTCCTCTCTTCCCTTTCTGCTGGTCTTTCCCTGCCTCTGCCAGCCACTTATCCTGCTGTTCTCCCCTCTCCTTCCCCTTTTGATGGCTTTGGCAGTGTAAGACTGCCGCCTCCTTGGGTTTTTGCACTGCATGCAAAAACTCCGTAATTGCCTTGTGGTATTTAATGGGGGTTCCCCCCAGAGGTTAGGAACTCCCTTTCTTTCCATATTGCAGCATGGGCATGTAGGATTACATAAGCATACTTGCTATCTGTATACACATTTATTCTTTTTCCCTTTTCCAGTTCTAAGGCTCAGGTAAGTGCCACTAGTTATGCTAACTGGGCACTGGTCCCTGGGGGAAGAGGCTTACTTTCAAGTACGGTTACATCATGAACTATGGCATAATCTGCCCTTTGTATCCCATTCTCCACAAATGAACTTCCATCGGTATATAGGTTAAGGTCAGGATTAGCTAGGGGGCCTTCTAAGAGATCATCTCGGGCCACATAAGTCTGGACTATAATTTATTGGTAGTCATGCTCGATTGGTTCCCCATCCTCTGGGAGAAAAGTGGCAGGGTTGAGGGCCACGCACGTACGTATTTGAAGCACTGGTCCCTCAAGGAGTAGTGCCTGGTATCTAAGCAGGTGATTGTCTGATAGCCATAAACTTCCTTTGGCACCTAGTATGCCACTTACATCATGAGTAGTCCAGACAGTGAGATCCTTTCCTTGTATTATTTTGATAGCCTCTGACACTAAGATGGCCACCGCCGCAACTACCCGTAAACAGGCCAGCCTTTTGCTACTACATCAGTTTCCTTACTTAGGTATGCCACTGGTTGTGGGGTCGTCCCACAAGTCTGAGTAAGGACTCCAAGAGCTATCCCTGCTCTCTCTGTGATGTATAAAGAGAAGTTTTGTTCTGTGGGAAGGCTTAAAGTCAGAGCTTGTACTAGGGCCTGCTTTAAGGTTTTGAAGGCTGTTTCTGCCTCTGGTTCCCATTCTACTAGATGAGTATTTGCTCTCTGGGTCTCCTCGATTAGAGTATAGAGGGGCCTGTCTATCTTGCTGTATCCGGGGATCCATAGTCAGCAAAAGCCCATGATTCCAAGGAACCCCCGCAACTGTTTTAATGTCTTAGGGCAAGGATAAGCCAGTATAGGCTGTATTCGTTCCTTGCTGAGGGCCCTGGTCCCTCTGGCTAAGATTAGGTCTGGATATTTGACCTGCTGTAGGCAAAGCTGGGCCTTTGACCTAGACACCTTGTACCTTTGATTAGCTAGAACGTTCAAGAGATCTAGAGTAGCCTGCTGGCACGAGGCTTCTGAACTGGTAGCCAAAAGTAAATCATCCAAATACTGAAGGATCAGAGTGCCTGGACTTGAGAAGTGGCCTCGATCTTGGGCCAGTGCCTGACCAAACAGGTGAGGGCTATCCCTAAACCCTTGGGGCAAGACCGTCCACGTAAATTGGGATGTGTGGTCTGTGGGATCCTCAAAGGCAAAGAGAAACTGGGAGTCAGCGTGCAGGGGAATACAGAAGAAGGCATCCTTGAGGTCCAGAACAGTGCACCATTCTGCTTCCTCTGGTATTTAAGAGAGCAGGGTATAGGGGTTGGGTACAACTGGATATAGAGAAATTACTGCCTCATTGATGAGTCTAAGATCTTGCACTAGTCTCCACTGACCGTTCAGTTTTTGTACTCCTACAATTGGGGTGTTGCAGGGACTGCTGCATTTCCATACTAAGCCTTGAGCTTTTAAATGTTTAACAATATCCTGTAATCCTTTATGAGCTTTAGGCCTTAAGGGATAGTGCCTTTGATAAGGAAAAGTGGTGGGGTCTTTTAGCCTGATTTGGACTGGGCGGGCATTTTTTTGCCCTTCCAAATTGCCCTTCCAATGCCCAGACTTCAGGATTGATTCCCTCTTCAAGTAGGGGACAACAAATGGGTAACTTGTTCCCCATATTCATGTAGATAATAGCTCCAGCTTTGGCTAATATACCCCTCCCTAATAAGGATGTGGGACTTTCAGGCTTAACAAGAAAGGCAAGTGAAAAGAGCAAAGTTTCCAATTACAACTGAGGAGGTGGGAGAAATACCTGGTTACAGACTGTCCCAGGATTCCTCAGATGGTAACAGACCTTGAGGACAGTCATCTGGACAGGAGATTAACACTGAGAAGGCCACACCAGTGTCCATGAGGAAGTCAATCCTGGCACTCAATAGTTAAGCATACCTGGGGCTCAGTGAGTATGATGACATGAGCTGGCGCTTGCCCCGGGCACCCTCAATCCTGTCGTTGGATCATCCGGTTGGGGGCTTCTGACCCAGAGAACCTTTGTCTTCTGGGGCAGTGCACCTTCCAGTGATTGCCTCAGCATAGTGGACATGGATGAGGGGGCGGCTTCTCATTGGACAATCTTTCTTAAAGTGTCCTTGTAAACCACATTGATAACAAGCCCTACCGGGTGATTGACCTGCCCCATTTTCTGTCCTCTCTGAACCACCAAGGTTTGTTTGTCTGAAGGCTATGACTAAGGCTGTGGCCTTTCTCTGATCTCACTTTTCCTTTTGGGCCTGTCCCTATTACAGAACACCGAGGTTGCCAGGTTAATAATGCCTCCAGATTTTGTTCAGGGCCCAGGGCTTGCTTTTGGAGCTTTCTCCTGATATCTGCAGCCGATTGGGTAATAAACTTACCTTTTAGGATCAATTGACCCTTGAGTGATTTGGGTGACAGGGGAGTATATTTTCTTAAGGCCTCCTGTAGCTGCTCAAGGAAGGCAGAAGGATTTTCTTCCTCTCCCTGAGTTACGGTGGACAGCATTGAATAATTCATGGGCTTTTTCCTAATTCTCCTTAGTCCTTCTAGAACACAGGTCAACAGATGTTTATGACTCCAGTCCCCATGATCTGCATCAAGGTCCCAGTGGGGATCTGTACTGGGGACGGCTGGCTGACCAGTAGGGAATTTATCCCTATCTTCGGCTGTCATTCTGTCATTTACTTGACTAGGATACCAGGTATCTCCAAACTCTCAGGCTGCAGCTAAAGCCGTATTCTTTTCATTAAAGGCCAGGGTTTGATCTAACAGTAGCATGACATCTCTCCAAGCGAGGTTGAAGGTTTGCCCTAGACCCTGTAGGACATCTGTGTACCTATCATGATCATCTGAAAACTTCCCCAGGTCTGCCTTGATCTGCTTTAAATCAGAGAGGGAGAAGGGGACATGTACTCAGGTTGGGCCAAATTCCCCTCCCCCTACAGCTTGAAGGGAACATAACCGATAGCCTGGGGAGGTTTGTGGTCCTTTGGAGATTTCTTTGCTTATTTCCTTCTGGGCGGGGAGATTAGAGGAGGATTATCATTAATAGGAGGGGGAGCTATAGGGAGGCTAGGATATGGGGGGTAAGCTGAGCGGTCCTCCTGTGGGATATAAATTGCAAGCTCTGTATAGTTGTGTATTCTCCTTCAATGAAAAGAAAGCTTGGACATAAGGTATTTCACTCCATTTGCCTTCCTTCTTACAGAAAAGGTCAAGCTGCAGGATAGTATTGTAATTTCTACTTCCCTCAGGTGGCCATTTTTCCCCGTCAGAGAGAATATTGGGGCTAGGCGATAGTGCAGAAAAAAATGAGTCGCTTCTTTTTCAGGGTTTGTGGGTCAAATTGGTCCCAGTGGCTTAGGATGCATTTCAAGGGTGAGCCTGTTGATGCCTGTTTCCCATCTGAAAGACAAAACCGCCTGTGTTTTTGGTTTGTTTTGTTTCTCCCCCTGCCCAAGAACCTGCAGCAGTCCCCGGACCCTGCTAATTAGAATAGTTGCGCTCACCGAAGCAGCAGCAGAAACAGTAGTTTTCCTCCCAGACCACAAGGAGGACTGAGGAAGGCTGGATTTAGTGGCCCTTACTGACGCATTCTCGAAAACCTGCACCCTTGCCTGTCCTCGTAGACCACAAAGACTGAGAAAAATTGGATTTAGTGGCCTTTACTGACGCATCCTCAAAAACCTGTTAGAGTCCTAAGCATTCTCCTGTTAGTATTGGGACCTTACCTGTGTCCTATAAAGATGTTGTGCCTCAAAAATGAAGTGGAGGGCCACACCCTGAGGGAGGGAAGGGATCTCCAGGGTTGGAAGAGTGACACCTTTTGTCCTCACTTATATGAATAGGAAGGATACAATTTCTGAGGCTCCCCATATCCTAGCTTCAGGAATAGCATTTGTTAGGCCTGCTTTTCTAAGGAGGGATCCTAAAATTCCAGAGTTCCCCCTATGACGGGGCTTTGGGCAAAAATTATGTCTTTCTGATTGGTGAGCCCAGGTGCCTAAAGAAGGGAGTAGACTCCTGGAGTTTATACTAGAAATCATCCTCATAGGAGAAACTGGAAAAGCACCAGAGACGGAGTGATTTTCAGAAGCGGGACTAGCCTCAGAGACTCCAAGAGGTGAGAGGAAGTTTATCTGACAGGCGTTAGGACCCAGGAGGCAAGGGTCAGGGTAGATAGAATAGATGGGCTAGTCTCGCTTGGGCGACATGACTTTGAGAGTTCTGCTCATGGCCGCAGGGCCAACCAACTTCTTGTTGGGACCCCGGAGCTGAATGGCTTTCCTCTCTGTCGACCCTTGGTTCAGCCCAGAAGTACTGGAAAGGCGGAAGCTGGTTCCAGGCCAACCAACGCTCTCAACTCTGAAGAGTCGGGGGTTGTTAGCCCTTTCCCAGAAAGCCTGACACCCATGTCTTTAGCCCGGTGGCCGCGCTAATCACTTTTAACTGGCTGACAGGTGCCCAGTATTTAGCCCCCGAACTCTAAGGAAAAATAGGACAGAATAGCAAGTGAAAAGGGTCCGATGGTACTTACCGCTTGGCGATAGGCGATAGTCTCACCGCTTGGCGATAGGTGATAGTCACATCTGGGTCGCCAAAATGTGTCTGGAATTGGTGGGTTCTTGGTCTCGCTGACTTCAGGAGTGAAGCTGCAGACCTTTGTGGTGTTACAGTTCATAAAGGCGGCACGTCTGGAGTTGTTTGTTCCTTCTGGTGGGTTCGTGGTCTTGCTGGCCTCAGGAGTGAAGCTGCAGACCTTTGCAGTGAGTATTACAGCTCTTAAAGGTGGCACGGACCCAAAGAGTGAGCAGCAGCAAGATTTATTGTGAAGAGTGAAAAGACAAAGCTTCCACAGTATGGAAGGGGACCCGAGCGGGTTGCCGCTGCTGGCTCTGTTGGCCTGCTTTTATTCCCTTATCTGGCCCCACCAACATCCTGCTGATTGGTCCATTTTACAGAGAGCTGATTGGTCCATTTTACAGAGCACTGATTAGTCCGTTTTGACAGAGCGCTGATTTGTGTGTTTACAAACCTTTAGCTAGACACAGAGTGCTGATTGGTGCGTTTAGAATCCTTTAGCTAGACACAGAAGTTCTCCAAGTCTGCTACCCGGCTAGCTAGACACAGAGTGCTGATTGGTGTATTTATAAACCGTTAGCTAGACACAGAGCACTGATTGGTGCGTTTACAAACCTTTAAGTAGACACAGAGTGCTGATTGGTGCATTTACAAACCTTTAGCTAGACAGAAAAGTTCTCCAGGTCCCCACCTGACTCAGAAGCCCAGCCAGCTTCACCTCTCAATGGCACTGGCTGAGGGACTTTGCGGCACCTAGCCTGGGCACTCCAGCAGCCCAGAGGGAGCTTGTCCCCTGATTAAGCCCAGCAGGCGCCAGCCAGTGGCACCGAGTGCTGGGCCTGCTGAGCCCGTACCCACCCGGAACCTGTGCTGGCCCGCGAGCGCTGCGCGCAGCCCGGCTCCTGCCCACGCCTCTCCCTCCACACTTCCCCGCGAGCAGAGAGCCAGTCCGGCCTCGGCCAGCCACAGAGAGGGGTACCCACAGCACAGCGGCAGGCTGAAGTGCTCCTTGAGTGCGGTCAGAGCGGACACCGAGGCCGAGGAGGCGCTGAGAGCGAGCGAGGACTGCTAGCACATTGTCACCTCTCAATAAGCCACTCAGTCTATGGTAATTTGTTTTTGCAGCTCGAAGTAAAACAAGTTGTTTCAGTATTAATTCTTTTTTAATTGTCATAGGAAACCCAAATCTAAACAGAAAGTTACAGCTTAGGCTGGGTGCGGTGGCTTATGCCTGTAATCCTAGCATTTTGGGAGGCCAAGGTGGGCAGATCACCTGAGGTCAGGAGTTTGAGACCAGCCTGGCCAACATAGTGAAACCCCATCTCTACTAAAAATACAAAAATTAGCCAGGCATGGTGGCAGGTGCCTATAATCCCAGCTACTCAGGAGGCTGAGGCAGGAGAATCACTTGAACCCTGGAGGCAGAGGTTGCAGTGAGCTGAGATCACGCCATTGTACTCCAGCCTGAGCGTCAAGAGCAAAACTCCATCTCAAGAAGAAAAAAAAAAGTTGCAGTTTAATTCTTTTCTGGATGCTCAGATAGCAGGACAATTAGTACTGCTGGGATTTGTTGAATGGTCTTTATGGAAAGGGGTGAAGCTTCATGGTGAGGGACTGAATTATGCTACATATCTCAATTTAAATGCTGAAGGAACATTTTTCTATAGAAACATTGTTCAATTGCATTTATAGAAGGCATTTGAGGGCCTACTGTGTACCAAGTGGAAATACAAAGATAAATGAGAATCACGCTTTTGCTCTTAAAACACAGAATAGTACACAATATAGATAGAAACAGATAATGGCAGGAAATTGTGGTAAGAAATATGTCAAACTAAGTACTGAAGAATTAGAGACAAATAGATCTGTTAGCCTGTGGGTGAGTTAGGGAAGGTTTCATGTTGAGGTGAGCTGTGTTTGTAGTCTGAAGCATTTTACCAGGCTGAGGGGAACAGCATGTGCAAAAGCATGAAGGTGTGAGTAAGGTTTGTGTAGGGGTGGAGCAAGTTCAGTATGACCCGAGGATAGTTTGCAAAAGAGGCCTTTGATTGTATAGTGTAGCACTCAGTAAATAGTGTTGGCGCCTGAAATCAATGACTGTACATCCCAAACTAATCTCAAAGCTATTTCCTTTTGGTGTGGGTTTGGTTTTTTTGTTAATTTTGAAATATACTTTTGAACACTGAAATCTCTGAAACTGCTAAGATCTCTAGAAGTGTAATTGGGAAAGAAACTTGCTTGTAGCTTTAACAAAATAAGAAACTCTTCCCAAATAAAACTTATTTTGAAGTTTGAAAATATATACTTTTGGTGAGATAGATGAATAAATGAATGAATACTGTGTATACACCAGATATTCTTATATAAGACCTAGAGGAATGGAACTCTTTGCGAAAGTATATTCCGTATTTCAGCTTCAAAATCAATCTTTGAAACACGGCCCTTGCTTACATGGGAAAGGCATATTGTGAGTCAAATACTAGTTTATCTGAGGGATTTTGTCTCCTGGTTAGACAATGAACAGTGTATTTTCAGTCCTGGAATTCAGTACCAAAATGTAATGACTCCCAGAAATGAAAAGCAAATGATCGGATTCAACACTTCTGTTCATTTCAATGGTGTTAGTGCTTGCCCTTTTTTGCAGTCTGGCTTAGAAGCTTATTACTTTACCTGAGCTAGTGGTCTCAGAGTGGGGAAGTACACACTGCAGAGTACACAAGACAGTTTATTTTGGAATATGGCAGGAAAGTATTAGCATTTTTTATTTATATTGCTGCTTATGCCATTGTTTGTTTTTGTGTATAAGGTACAAACGTACATATTCATGCATATACCGTATACAAAACACATGTGGCCCCACACATATACACATGTGCACTCACGTGTACACACAGATACACACAAAAAAATGAGGTTCCATGCTGCCTCCTTTCCCCTGCCCATTTTTCTGGGCACATAGGATCAGGAAAGTTTGATATCACTGATTTAAACCATCAATGCAAAAACACTTTCAAAGGAATCTTAAAATATTTAACAATTCTAAGTTTTATAAAGAATACACCTTAGGCAATACCAGTTTAAAAGAAACACTTTATTTTATTTATTTATTTATTTATTTATTTATTTTTGAGACAGTCTTGCTCTGTCACCTAGACTGGGGTGCAGTGGCGTGATCTCAGCTCACTGCAACCTCCGCATCCTGGGTTCAAGTGATCTCCTGCCTCAGCCTCCCAAATAGCTGGGATTACAGGTGTGTGCCACCAAACCCCGCTAAATTTTTTTGTATTTTTAGTAGAGACGGGTTTCATCATGTTGTTCAGGCTGGTCTCGAACTCCTGATCTCATGGTTCACCTCCCTCAGCCTCCCAAAGTGCTGGGATTACAGGCGTGAGCCACCACACCCAGCCTAAAAGAGACACTTTAATGAAATAAACATAGTAGGTTGTAAGGTTGTAATTTGTGTCTAATAGTGAATGCATACTTATGGGCACTTTAGATTTTTTTATACCAAAGTAGCTTTCAAAGGACAATTTATATCATGTTTTCTTAGTGAAGTGGTAATGAATTCCATAAATATCCTTGTACCATGCCTCCTATCTGACATTTCCCTCCTAAATTGGTTAAAAATCAGTATTATAGACTGGGCACGGTGGCTCACGCCTGTAATCCCAGCACTTTGGGAGGCCATTGCAGGCAGATCATCTGAGGTCTTGAGTTTGAGACCAGCCTGGCCAACATGGCGAAACCCCGTCTCTACTAAAAATACAAAAAAAAAATTAGCCGGGCGTGGTGGTGCGCACCTGTAATCCCAGCTACTTGGGAAACTGAGGCAGAAAAATGGCCTGAACCCGGGAGGTGGAGGTTGTAGTGAGCCGAGATTGCACCACTGCACTCCACCCTGGGTGACAGAACGAGACTCTGTCTCAAAAAAAAAAAAAAAGGAAAGAAGAAGAAAAAATCAGTATTACAAACGTGCTTGTAAAGTAGATGTGTTGCCCACATCTTCCCTGGTGCTGTTATTTGGCACAACACTGACATCTAGAGTCCGTTGTGGCTTATTTGTTCTGAAGTTACCTCTGTTTAACATTCAGCTTTGGATTTTCTGTATTTTGGCTTTTATGGTCTTACTCTAGCCACTATATTATTCTCATTTTGCTGATAGCATGATGTAAGTTACTTTGCATACCCTGGCAGGCAAATGTGCGTTACCCCACTGCCCCATTACAACATCAGAGGAAATAACTTTACTAAGGTGCTTTTCAAAATGAATGTCTCTAACTCAAATTTTGTCACGTTGTCCCTCCCAACTTATTTTATTGTGCCATGATTTCCACAAACCATAAAGGTGATTCTTCCACTCAAGACTGAGGCGCATGGTTTGGCTTCAGATCTTCAGGATGGCAGTCATCACACATCTCATGTTGAATGAAACAGACTCAGGATACAAGTTTAAAATAGAATTTTTTTTCTTGGCAAATTTGGAAGGTATTTTTCAGTTGCATTTTGTTGGGTTTTAGTATTTTGGTAATGACTATTAGTTATAGTTTCCTTACATTCTGGCATCCTTCTTTGTAGCCAGTTGTCTTTTCAGTTTACCTTTATTTTTTTTTTAAGACCTGATGATATATGTTCATTAACACTGCCATAGCTCCTGGAGTTGGATTTTCAGTGACTTCATTGAAAATTAAGACGTTTCTATGGTCTTTCATAGTTGGAAAGTACTCTTCTGTTTTCATAAGTGTTGTTATCTTTCTCCTGCAATAATAAATAAATAGAAAGCCATGTTTAAGGTTATGTAACCAATGAAGCCAACTGCCAAGGAACATGCAAACCACTGGGCCATCTTGGATTCTGGGTCCTAAGTGTCCATATGGTAATCTTAAAGGCCAGATTACCGTTTTCCCCATCCGTATTTAGAGTAGGATGTGGGAACTGAAAAATACTTTTTTTTTTTTGTTTGGATGCTACTGTCAAAATCGTGGCTGGGAGCTTTACAATTCTCACTTCTAAGACTGCTTTCAGGCCACATACCTCGGCCTTGTTGTTGAAAACATGTCCCAGCCTCAGAAAGAAAAATGATTTATAATTACTCAGCATGGCATCTTAGTAATTAGACCACCTATCTTTATGTATTCATATATACACTGTAGGATGAAACGACTACTTAGACAATATTCTTTCCTTGGCAAAAATCCTTTGTGAAAGTTAGATTTTTAGCGCTTGCTTTGGCAGCACATACACTAAAATTGGAACAATATAGAGAAGATTAGCATGGCCCCTGGGCAAGGATGACACACAAGTTCGTGAAGCGTTCCATATTTTTTTAAAAAGAAAACAATTAAAGTAAAAGTTGGACTTAAAAAAAATCGCCTTATTTCAGTCTCCTGATGCATTTGCCCTCTTGGCTGCTGTTTAAGAGGAAAATATCTTTACTAGTTTATCAGTTCAGCTTATTTTGTGCTCGCTTTGGCAGCACTTACACTAAAATTGGAATGATACAGAGAAGATTAGCATGGCCCCTACACAAAGATGACATGCAAATTTGTGAAGCATTCCATAAATTTTAAAAAATAAATAAAAATAAATTAACCTTATTTTGTATACATTTTAGCTTATTTGAGCTATCTCATCATGCATCATGGAAACAAAGTATCTGTTCTATTGGCATTAAGATAACATTTTGTTTGAAGAACCTGTTTATATAAGACTTTAAAGGAATACTTTCAGGATGTATTATAGATATACATGTATTCTTTTCAGTTCAACTCCAGACACTGGAGAAATACTTGTTTTTTAATATCATTAGCTGCATCTTTTCTAATGTGAATTTATTTTTGCCTTATAAGTAACAAGTAATTTTTTTTCATAATTTGACCCACAAACATTTGCAGTATCTACTGAACGCCTACCACTGCATGCAGGATACTGTACAGAGTAGCTTTTAATCTATCCTTTTAAAGCATCATTGTCTGTATTGAAAACATTGCTCGTGTCTAATGTGTTTCTGAAAGTTTCCATGTCACTAAGATGCCAGCCTGGGGCTATTTAATATTGTATCAGATGTCTTTTGTTATGTATTTATTAAAACAGGTTCTATATAAAAATACATTTCTTGTGAAAGTTCTCTTTCAGACTCTTCTGAAGGAAAACATGGTTCTTGACAGCTCCTTGGCAGCTTAGTTTTTTCAAACATGCTTTATATCTGTATTTACATTTTTTTTTTGACATTTTACACTTACAGATTGCTGATTTGTTTCCACATGTCTCTTATGGTATAGTTCTTGAGCAATTTCCTGAAAAATACGCCGAGCACTCTTCTTCTATAAAGACAAATGAGAAAAAAAAGTTCTCTTTTGGGAATATAAGCGATAACGACGCATCATCAGAACTTTTCTTGCTCTATTGCCACCAGTCCCAAAAACTACCCCCTCCCCCAACACATATGTGCCTACGGTTAACTCTTTTGTATTTGAGAACTTTAAATATAATTTATGGTTGAGAACTGTCCAATTTAAGTCACAGTTTACCCCTTGAGATTATTTTGTCATTGAGTTTCTCAACAATAGGAAATAGTGTCTGTAGTTGAAAGTTACCTTGATATTCTGTTTAAACTTAACATTTAAATATTTAAAAGCTAAAAAATCTAAAAAATATTTCAGTTTTGAAATCGTTACAACCAGCCACAATTTAAAAAATATTTTTCAAGTGTTGGTCTGTACCTTTTGTGAGTCTTCTTTTATTTCTTTGTTTCTTAGAGGGTTGGATTTTGACTGCCAAGAAGAGAAGGAAAGTCTGTGAAACATTTTATGTACTCATAACAATGGTGGCAGATATCTCATGCCCTAATAAGATTAAACTAACTTAATATTTAAGTGATATACAATGAGACTTAATTTTTACATCATTTTTGAGATGCTTTTACTCCATTAAAAACTAATCGAACAAACTGATGTTGATTGTAGGATTTATAGTAATCCTAACACAATGGTATACATCTCCCTTCTTATACACATAGCCAAAAGGTATTCTTTTTTAATAACTTCAGCCCTTTTTGAAGATTTTAAGGTGGCTTTTAGTTTCTTCATCAACCCATTTCTGTTCTTAAGGACTGTTCTTAAGGCTTTCGTAGATAACAGTAATATCTCGCCCTCCACCTGCCCACACCTCACCCCTACAGCAGAAAGATAGCATAGTGGATGGCGCTTTTCTTAATCCCATGCTACTGGGCTTTAAAGAGAAAACAGCAAATTATGTCCCCTGGCTAATAATTTCAGTGATGAGAATGTATGATGACTTCTTCCAAAGACCTCTTCTGCAGGTGGTGTTCCCTGCAGATGCACAGGAAAATATTAATTAGGGAGCTCTTGCTGAGGCCCATAACTTGTGGAGAGATAGAAATTATTTTTCTTTTGATAATATTCAAGGATATAGGGACATTCCATGCAAGAGGATTTGACTTACTTTGGAGAGGAGTATGAAGGCCACGCACACACCGGTCACATAGACAGAGAGCAGTGATACAAGAGCTGTCAAGAAGCTCCGCAGTTCCTTGCTGAGCAGCTTAATTTCTTAATGACAAAAACAGAAAGAAGCACATTCACTATTAAAGCCTATTCTTTCAAATACATGTGTAAAGTATCCTTCACACTGCGTTTTAGAGGTGAAATGTGAACTTATTCTGCTTGCCTATTCGTATAAAAACTAGACCTCAAAAGGTACTCAAGTATGTAATAGTTAAAGCCAGTTCATCAGTTCTTTAAATGTGTTAAACCAAAAATGTTACTCATTTTTAAACATTAAAAAAATTCAACCAACCATTTGTCATATTGCTAAGCATCACTTTTTAGATAAAGGATATTTGAAGTTAGATAAACATTTCCAGACAGTTTGTTCAAGGGCATCTAAAATCTCTTTTGGTAGAAACGGTTTACCAGCATCATCAAGAGTCTGCCTATGTGGTTAAGATATTTTCATATGTATTTGTTAAGGGTGATATTTATAGCCTTGGAACTAGTACACATAGCTGAAGAGTCCCATCTGTGAAAGAACCTGGGAAGGCCATACATTGAGGAGCGCAGTGCTCACTGCGTGCTTGAAAGACAGGCACTTTTGCCAAATGTGCTCTTCTTTCTTTATGATAAAATTCTGGAAATAGAGTTATTGAATCCATTTTCACATTCGGAATTTCTCTCTCCTTGCAGAAATTGTCTTGTGCTCTGGGTAGGGATTAAGTAACATGCCATGTCTTCAATTACCTGACTATTTGGAGTGCAAAATACAATTAGATTTGTACTTACTGTCTGAATAGCCTGTACTTTCCAACTAAATATCCCATAGATGAGACTGAGTGTGATGGCTCATGCCTGTAATCCCAGCACTTTGAGAGGCCGAGGTGGGCAGATCACTTGAGATCAGGAGTTTGACACCAGCCTGGCCAACATGGTGAAACCCCATCTCTACTAAAAATACCAAAATTAGCTGGGCGTGGTCGCGCATGCCTGTAATCCCAGCTACTCAGGAGGTTGAGGCAGGAGAATCGCTTGAACCCGGAAGGTGGAGGTTGGTTGCAGTGAGCTGAGATCACGCCACGGCACTCCAGCCCGGGCGACAGAGCAAGACTCTTGTCTTAAAAAAAAAGAAAGAAAAATCCCATAGATGCTTATCCTGTGAATGCAGTTTATGCAGCATACATTTTTATTTGTGAAACTAACAAATTAACCACATCTATACAACTAAAATAAAAAAGCTTCAGTGTGAAAATAGGAGTTCTATAGAAGAGACAGGAAGTTGCCATGTCTGCCTTAACACTTTCAATTCTGCCTTTCACTTTCACTTCACTTTATATAAGCCTTGCAGTTTTGAGACCTTCATCTTTTTACAAGCCATTTTTCCCTTTGACTAACATGTTTTTAGAAGGCTAATGCAGTGAGACACACAAATCTCTAAAGCTGTGTGTGTTTTCATATCAGTAGCTAACATTTGTTATTTGCTATATGCCAGGCACTATTAAAAATGCTTTAAGTGCCTTAACTTATTTATAATTTAGCTGACAGATGAGAATAAACTAAGGTTAAATGACATTTGAATATCAAAAGCCCATTAGAACCCTCGTAGTTTAAAAGACGGGTTGTAATACTGGATGGTCTCCCTTCCTCAGAGTCCTATTTTGAAATCGAAGGGCTGGTTGATTTTGAGTTCATGTTTTAACAATCTCAGTGCTCATCATACCAGGGTCCTTCCTAAGAGAAGAGACCCCAACAAGGCGAGGAGTTGCTGCTGTTCTCTTTTTTCCTTCAGAATCATGTAAAGCTTTTTCTCTGAAATTCCCCCTTTTTTTTTTCTCGGGAATGTCTTAATCTCAGTTTACTCAAGGGAATGACTTGGTGAAATTACTGATAGGATTTAGCTATGTTTGATGTCCTCGCTCGGCTGAGGAATTGTCATGGGTTTTATCAAATCTCAGGAAGTGAGAGTCATCACTTTCCGTTCACTGATGTCCAGGCAGAATGGGAAGGGTCAGGGATCCCTGAGTAGCTTCTCTCCAAATCTGTGCTTATTCTCCATGTTGCATAGTTTCTGTGGGTCCAATTTATTGATCTTTTACACTTCTCTAGTGCTTTGTTCTAGGTGGTGCATTACCAGACTAGTTCCTGAGAAAGCTGATAGTTACTCACCACAAGGTTCCCTTTGGACATGGTACTTTACACTAAATCACTGTAATATACAAAAGAGGTGAACATGGTTGGTTAAACGTCACCATGTAGGGAGAATAGAGCACCCAGCAAATCACTGACTTTGTGTTAGTGGATGTTCGAGATGGATTGGAGTAGTTCTTTTGTTTTTCTGAGATGGAGTCTTGCTTTGTTGCCCAGACTGGAGTGCAGTAGTGCGATCTCGGCTCACTGCAACCTTCGCCTCCTGGGTTACAAGCGATTCTCCTGCCTCAACCTCCCAAGCAGCTGGGACTACAGGTGCATGCCACCATGCTCGGCTAATTTTTGTATTTTGAGTAGAGATGGGGTTTCACCATGTTGGCCAGGCTAGTCTTGAACTCCTGACCTCAAGTGATTCGTCCACCTCAGCCTCAAAGTGCTGGGATTACAGGTGTGAGCCACCACGCCCAGCCAGTTGGAGTAGTTCTTTAGTCCAAACCTCATGGTGACTTGTGTTCAGATCACACCCATCACTGGCTAGGGTATTAACTTAGCAAATTTATCTCCTGATTTCTACATGTGAGTGAGGTAATGATTTTACAGGCCTGAACAAGATGCAATGATGCACTGAAATAAAGCCTCGCTGACTGACCTCTTACCACCAGTGTGGTCCCTCCTCCCGTCTGTTTAGCTCTCGCTTCCGGCACACTGGGGAATGCTATTCCACAGATGTAAACTGCACTGTCATTTGAAGTCACTCTGTTTACAGTGAGGGAAACTTGGTTTTCTTTGAGGGCCTCCCTCACTGTGAACTTGTCTGCCTCACTTTTGCACCCGTCCAAGCACAGGTTCTCAGGCTGGTGAGCACCGTAGCGAAACCACAGGCATGTTGGTTGCTCAGAAGGGCATCCGGTTGCGGAGAAGGTACACTTTATGGTGACAGCCTCATGAGTGTAGTCCACTTCTAGGTACCACGGTTGTGTGACAGAGAGAGTACAGGCGCCCACAGCACCTGTGGGAGGAAGCAGATGAGTGGGTTAATGGGCCTGTCACCTCACTTTGTGCTTTTATTATATTTTTGAGGTAGGAAACCCAGCCATTCTGTTATTTTTCTTACCTTAATCCCAATATAAATAAGACTAAAAATAAACACCAGTGGTCCTCACTTGCCCCAACTCCTCCTGTTTTCTGACCTTGACCTGCTGGGTCACATGATGTCTGTTCACTGGAGGCCAGCCCTAGAGAGGCTTCAGGGGAACAGAGTCCCTGTGCAGGAGGCCTGCATAGAGGTGGCACCATATTGGACTCAGAAGTTTGGGGTCCATCTGTGACTCTTGCTCCTTACAAGCTTTCCTTCGATCCAATCACTTAATCTCCTGCCTGCTTTCTTGTCCGCACCCTGGCCTCCCCAGAGTGCTGTGTTCAGTGTGGTAACCTGTGTCCCCAGACGAACGTTGCTGCCGCTGATGGAGCCTATGAGCAGCAGCGATGTTTGTGCTTTTTGGGAGTTGAGATCGCCAGGAATTCATGGCCATTCACAATTGTTTCTTTGTGAGCCTGGTGTCCCTTTGGGAAACATGATAAAAGGCAAGATGTACACCTGTGGAAATGCAGCCCTGGCTTAGCCTACCATGTCTTTGATTACTGAGCAGGGACCATATGAGCTCGCCAGGCCATAGCTAAGCAGATTTGGTTTCTCCCTGGCGTGTGTGCTGCTTTGTAGGCCCTTATAGCATTTATCTTATTTAATTAACAATATCGTGATAAAGAGCACAGACTTGAGTTCAAATCCTAGCTCTGCCTGTTCCCAGCATTATAATCTCAGTATCTCAGTTTCCTCATTAGAAAATGGGGATAGTATTGTTGACCTCATGCAGTTAGTGTGACGTTCAAGATGATGCCTAGGAAGTGTTTACCTGCCTAAGCTATAGTAAGTATTAAATACAAGGGAGCGATTGCTGCTGCAGCCGCCACTGCTACTGTTCCCACAGTGTCAGATGGCTGTTGGAGAGATGGTTGTGGACGTCTAGCCACGAGGTGTTCACAGAGCTGGGATTAGTCACCCACTCCAGTGTACTGTCCACCATGTGGTGCTCTTCCAAGTTATGAGGATTGAGTCCCCCACCTTGGCCTTTATATCCCAGGCATGTGAAGCTGGAAAGCCACTCGAGTGCACAAATGGAAAGACCCGCCCTAAACCCTTCTTTTGCGGCAGGGGAGGCCATAGGTAAAATAGTATTGGTTGAGACAAATTGGAATTTGTCAAGTTTTTGGTCTGAGTTCCGCCTGGTCATATATTCCCAAATGGTCCTATTTGTGTGAGTTTGTCCTTTGCTACTGTAAATGAAACTGAAAAGTCATCCAAGTGGTCTGATGTTTAATTTTCAGACAGGGGCTTTTTTTCTCTTAGCGTTTCTCTTATGGATCCCCATTCATAACAGCAGAGGAATTAAAGTTAGAATCATGGTGTTTGTGATGCGAGTCTCTTCTCACCATGTTTTTTTGTTTTTGTTTTCATTTTTGTTATTGTTTTTGGACAGAGTCTCTGTCTCCCAGGCTGGAGTGCAATGGTGCAATCACGGCACACTGCAACTGTGACCTCCCAGGTTCAAGCCATCATCCTGCCTTAGCTTCTCAAAAGTAGCTGGGACTGTAGGCCTGCAGCACTGTGCCCAGCTAATTTTTGTATTTTTTGTAGAGACAGGGTTTCACCTTGTTACCTAGGCTGATCTTGCACCCCTAAACTCAAGTGACCCGCTTGCCTCGGCCTTCCAAAGTGCTGGGATTACAGGTGTGAGCCACTGCGCCTTGCTCTCTTCTCATCATGTTATATTTTAGTATTTGTGAAACATGAGATGAGCTGGAAGCTCTGTGGTGACCTGATAAATGCAAACCAGACAAGAGGGTGCAGTCACCTGGAGGAGGCCTGCAAGCTTCTCTGAGCTTCGTGTCTGTGGGAGGCCCAGCTCAGCTCCATCTCCAGCCAAGGGGATTGGATTCCCTCTCAAGTCTGAGAAATACAACCTCATGTCTCCTGCCCAGACTCAAGCACCTTACAAGTACAGTGAAACATTTTATAGTATATACTGAGTGGAAATTTAAAATGGAATTGGGTCTGCCAAAACTTAGCGAAGTTAAGCACTGTCTCAGTCTCAAGTCATCTTTCAGATAATGTTTTTATTTTTATTTGTAAAATTATTTTTAAAAAGTGGACGATTCCATTATTTACACATTTTTATTTTTGAGATAGGGTCCCACTGTGTCACCCAAACTGGAATGCAGTGGTGTGATCTTGGCTAACTTACTGTAGCCTTTGTCTTCTGGGCTCAAGCAATCCTCTCACTGCAGCCTCTGGAGTAGCTGAGACTATAGGTGTGCACCACCACGCCTGGCTAATTTTTTTATTTTTAGTAGAGACAGGGTTTTGCGATGTTGGCCAGCCTGGTCTTAAACTCCTGGGCTCAAGCAATCCACTCGCCTCAGCCTTCCAAATTGGGTAGTGTTTTTAAAAGGGAAGCCAAAGAGCCAGGCGTGGTGGTGTGGCCATTAGTCACAGCTACTCAGGAGGCTGAGACCGGAGGCTGATTGAGCCCAGGAATTCCAGGCTGCAGTGAGCTGTGATGGCACCACTGCACTCCAGCCTGGGCAGCATTGTGAGTCCCTGTCTCTATTAAAGGAATAGAGGCTGGACGTGCACTCCAGCCTGGGCAGCATTGTGAGATCCTGTCTCTATAAAAGGAATAGAGGCTGGGCATGGTGGCTCACGCCTGTAATCCCAGCACTTTGGGATGCCGAGGCGGGCAGATCACCTGAGGTCAGGCGTTCAAGACTAGCCTGGCCAACATGGTAAAACCCCATCTTTACTAAAAATACAAAAAATTAGCCAGGTGTGGTGGTGGACGCCTGTAATCCCAGCTACTTGGGAGGCTGAAGCAGGAGAATCGCTTGAACGTAGGAGGTGGAGGTTGCAGTGAGCTGAGATTGTGCCACTGCACTCTAGCCTGGGTGACAGAGTGAGACTCTTGTCTCAAAAAAAAAAAAAAAAGAGGTTGGGGTGGCGGGGATAGCTGACTTTTAACACTTTTCTTAGTAGTATAGGATAAAAACAGGTATTTGTAACTTTGGAATTTCATATCTCTACTTATTTTCACCTTCTTCCCAATTAGTCTATGTGTGGGAGAAAACCAATTGTAATGATTTCCTCTGTGAGCAGGAACTTGTGATGAAACTGTGGTTCCCTCCCCCGACCAGTTAGGCAACCTATTAACAAAAAAGAGAAGTTCGGATATGTCACACCACAGCCTGCTTCTGTGAATGATTTCTTTTAAGAATCCTCATATTCTAGGAATTGTTTTTTAAACACAGTATCCAATGAAAAGGTTGAAGATTTATTTCCTCCATGGAGGGAATAGAAAGATTATTCTTATTTAAAAAACCATATTGAGGCTGGGCATGGTGGCTCATGCCTGTAATCCCAGCATTATGGGAGGCCGAGGCGGGCGGATCACGAGGTCAGGAGATCGAGACCATCCTGGCTAACACGGTGAAACGCTGTCTCTACTAAAAATACAAAAAATTAGCCGGGTGTGGTGGCAGATGCCTGTAGTCCCAGCTACTCGGGAGGCTGAGGCAGGAGAATGGCGTGAACCCGGGAGGCGGAGCTTGCAGTGAGCCGAGATCTTGCCACTGCACTCCAGCCTGGGCGACAGAGCGAGACTCCGTCTCAAACAAACAAAAAAGCCATATTGAAAGTAGGAAGAGAACTAATTCTTGACATTTAAACAAAGCTGTCTCTCTATCTAGTAAGTAAGAAGTAAGTAAATATCTTGCTCTGTTGCCCAGGCTGGAGTGCAGTGGCACAATCACAGCTCCCTATAGCCTGGAAGTCCTGGGCTCAAGTGATCCTCCTGCCTCAGCCTCCCAGGTGGGTGGGACTGCAGGTGCAGTGCAGGTGCCATCACGCCCAGCTATTTTTTTTCTTGTGTAGAGATGGGGGTCTCATTATGTTGTTCATGCTGGTCTTGAAGTCCTGAGCTCAAGTGATCCTCTCACCTTGGCCCCCAAAGTGCTGGGATTACAGGCATGAACCACCACGCCCAGCCCAAAGCTTTATTATATTAGATTTCAAATTTCTAACATATCAAAGTAGCGAAGTAGTACAGTCAACCCCCTGCCATCACATGGCTTCGACCCAATCTTGTTTCTTTTCTCCTCCCACCTACTCCCTCACTCCCATATTATTTTAGAGCAAATCCCAGCCATTTTATCTGCATCTTTCAGAATATATCTCTAAAAGACAGGAATTCTTCTTTAAAATAATGCTAATTAAAATAGTCTATGAAAGTAATATATACTTATTAGCAAAAAACAGGTTATTAAAAGTAGAAGCAAAAAGTCACCCACAGTCCTTCTGCGTGAAATAACTCCCATTAACATTTTGATATATTTCTTCACAGATGAGAAAAAATTAATTTTAAGAACTTTCCCCCCTTCCCTGCCCTATAATCCAAATTGTGTGGGCAAATCTGAGATTACTAGATGTATTGGAAATCCTTTCTCTTTCATAGATAAAAAAACAGAAGTAGACAGAATTTTAAAAATAGATATATTATGGGATGGCTATTGGAGTCATGGCAGTTTTTTTTTTTCTTAAATGAAAAGTACTTTTATAGAAATTGTTCTTTGAAAATATTCAGCAAATAATCATTTATTGCTTTCTATGTGCAGATCAAGTTTGTATGATAATTAAATTATTGATAACTTATACCTACGATTTTAAGAATATTTTCAACCCTTTGTTTGGTCAGATTGTCTTCAATTAGCATAATAGCAAAGAGACTTTTCAAGGTTAATATGAAACTTTTTCTCAGCTATTTTTTTATTGTCTATTTCTCAGGGGAAAAAGGAAACTTATCCTCTTAGGCAGTTTTCATAATGTTATACATTTAAAAATTAATCTGAAGGAGCTTAAAATATAAATGCATTAGGTGAAAAATAGCAATTGATTTAAATAAAATGAAGGAGGAGAAGAAAAAGAACCTTACCGACACAAAATAGAATGAGATTGGTTTGCAGATGGCGAGCAATGTTGCTTCTGCTCGCAGTCCCCATTTCTGTGTATGCCGGGGCGGGTTGGGGTGTGTATTTGAAAGGAAAGTTGGCTTTCTTTTTTCAGAAGGGAAGAAGAGCTGAAGAGAGGAACCTCTTATGAAGGAACCATAATCAGGAACTTTTTGAAATTGTGCAAGGATGGCTTCACCACTTAACATTGAGATTTTGGCCTGGAGCACATTTAGAAATGTGCGTATCTTTTTTTTTTTTTCCATGGATTTTACAGTTGTCATAGGTGTTAGATGTTTTTGGGTGAGAGTTTGATTTACACCTAGCACATATTCCCAGGAAGGAGTATTGTTTGACAAATAATTCGTACTTGGATTTTTCAGAACAGTTCAGTCACTGTCTAGGGTACCTGCTCTGGGTGCCACTCTGGGCCAGTAACTGCTGGGAACAAAGAACAGCAGAAGGAGAAGTGGCTTTGTGTAGAGATGAGAAAAGTTAGTAAACAACACATTCTAATGCAGCGAATAAATAAATTGTCTGTTATTAACTTTTTGTACTCCAGTTTTGAATCCAAAGACACCTGCCTTCCCCCCTTTTTTGACAGGGTCTCTATCACCCAGGCTGGAATGCAGTGGCAAGATTGCAGCTCATTGCAGCCTCAGCTTCCTGAGTAGCTGGGACTACAGGCATGCACCACCACCCCTGGCTAATTTTTTTTTTTTTTTTTTTTTTTTTTTTTGTAGATTCTGTGTTGTCTAGGCTAGTCCTGGCCTCAAGCGATCCCCCTGCCTTGGCCTCCCAAAGTGTTAGGATTACAGGTGTGAGCCACCATGCCTGGCCCAAAGACCCCCTTTTAATGTGTTGAGAAACAAATATGTGGGCCCTCTGTCCTCTGTGTCCTCTCCCCCAGCACTTAGTGGTGATTCAGTAAGGGTCTTCTTTGTAAAGCAGCAGAAACAGACTCAGGCTGACTTAAAAGGAAATTTATGCAAACATTTGAAGGTAGATCCTAGAGTCACTGGGAGGGCTAGTGAATCTTGTGTGGGGTCCACAGCCAGGAAGAATGCCTCAAATCACACCATAAACAGGTCTGAAGAGGATGCTACTGCCACTGCCAAACACTAGGTGCCATCAGCCCTGTTGTCAGCATCGCTCAACCACTGCCCCAGCCCCTTGGTCTCACTGCCATTGCTCCACCCCCAGAGAAGGAGAAGCTCACATCCCCACTACTCTGGGTCACTGGCTCTCCATTCCAGGGCGTGGGCAAGTGTGCCTGGCTTAGGCTGCGTGCCAGTGCCTCAGCTGCACGGCAGGCCAGGAAAGCGGCTCCCAGGCCTTGTGTCTCTCCCAGACTCTGGGCAGGCAATTCCCCAGACATGGGAAGAGCGTCATCTGCACCACTGAAAATTATGAAAAATCTCCCCACCATGATATGATATCTGTGCCCTTGGCATCTGCTCATGATATATTTTCTCATTAACAGAAAGTTATTCTCAGTCTGTTTTTTTTTTTTTTTTTTGAGACAGAGTCTCGCTCTGTCGCCCAGGCTGGAGTGCAGTGGCACGATCTTGGCTCGCTGCAAGCTCCGCCTCCCGGGTTCACACCATTCTCCTGCCTCAGCCTCCCAAGTAGCTGGGACTACAGGTGCATGTTGCCATGCCCAGCTAATTTTTTTGTTTTTTTTTTAGTAGAGACGGGGTTTCACTGTGTTAGTCAGGATGGTCTTGATCTCCTGACCTCGTGATCCGCCCACCTCGGCCTCCCAAAGTGCTGGGATTACAGGCATGAGCCACCACGCCCGGCCTCAATCTGGTTTTAACACTTCAACAGATGTATGTAGTTTTTGTATCACCATAGCACCTAAAAAGTACCCCCAAAGTTAAATATACTGTCATCTCTGTGTGTGTGTCTGTAGTCAGTGCCAGGTTTGTATGTGAATTTGAGGACCTTCCCTAGTCCCCTTGTCCCCCAGGCATCTCCTGCTCATAAGTTTGGAAATGACTGATAGAGGCTTCATCTCTAGTCCAAGAAATGCCGGACGGTGTATCCATCCTACTGTTCCATCTCTCTCTGGTCCTGGAGCTTAATGTTTATGAAATTGTTCTGAAAAGGCAAAGAATGAGTCAACTTCCCTAGAAAAACTCCCCAATGATCTGCTTTTCTAAATTAAAATCCTTCATGAGCCTGTTTTTATTTTCAGCCTAATAAATCTCTCTAGGTAGTAAGTTGCATAAGTTTACTATGCCAGTGGTATTTTCTTGCATTTGTCCAAAACTGTCCTTCAGATATTACATGTTGCTCTCTGTTTCAGTATTCCAGCATTTAATGACCAGTTTTCCAAACCCATTAACCATTACACCCTGCAGTCAGTCTATTGGCAGATACTACCCAAAACTGTCAGAGAAGATAACAGTGTGGGCCTTGGATCCAGACAAACCTGGGCTTACATTTCCGTACTGACACTCATTAACCTTGCAAGCGTGGGCAAGTTCTTCAGCCCTTCTGAGTCTGTTCTTTATCTGCCCACCTGTCTCAAAGAGTACCTGGGAAGTACAAAAGAGGTAACTCATGAAGCCCTCAGGCTTGGAACGTACCAAGTCCTTGGTAGATATGGCTCCTCCCTGCTTCCCTCTTTAAATCACTTGTTTGTTCAAGAATTTAACTGAATGTTCTTATTTGTATTAGTAGGTGGCAAGTGGGAGAAACCATCAGAAATTTTGGAAATCAAAGGACAGAACTGGGAAGAACAAGTGAATAGTCTGCCTGAAGTTTTCAGAAAAGCTGGTTTTGTTATCGAAGCTTTCACCAGACTACCATACCTGTGTGAAGGCGACATGTATAATGACTACTACGTTCTGGATGACGCTGTCTTTGTTCTCAAACCAGTATAAACACGTGGAGGTCGAAGTCTTCAGAGTCCGCACCCTCCGGGATGTGCCCTTGGAAGAGGGTCTGTGTTCACAATTACGTGAAGGGAGGACCCTTGGGGACCGCCATTCTAAATATCATGTAGGAATTTAAAAAGCCAAAATACTAATTATTTCTTTGTAGTGTGTAAAGGAATGTTTTTAAAAGACAAAAACCCAACTCTTTGTGGATTTTTATCAACTCTTTACTCAGAGCCACTCTCCAATGCAGGTCACACTCCAATTATGATGGAAGATATTTTTTATACTTAATTGCAGTAGGGACTCATTCCCAGACAAAGCAATAGTCACGACTTCATGGAACCAATCAATGGATTGTTTTTTGAAGACTGGCAATAAAGCTGTCCATTCAATTCCAAATACTGGTTTTAAGGTATAGCCACTGATATTCTTTCATGTTTAGAAATTCTTTCTGTTATTATTCAAGAAAATGTCTTTAATCATGCTAATAAACTTTTTTGGAGATGACTTTGGCATCATGTTTGAATTCATATAAGGCTCCCCTAGCATTTTTTATTGGTTTGGCTTCAGGAGTACCCAAATAGTAGCATTATGAGAATGACACAGACAATTTGAATAGGGGGGAAGGAAGGCTTCAGACTTGGGGGAAGGGGAGATTATTGCAAATTGCAGTGAACACTGAGGCAGTAAAAAAAAAAAAAACAGAAACAAAAACCCAGCCTCATTCAGATACAGAACTTCAGGGACCCCTCCCCCCACCCCCCCAGTTAATGCTGCTGTGAAAAATGCAAAATAACCTGGTTCTGACTTTGTGATCACTCATGTCCCATACACTGAACTTTGTTTTTTTCTGGACAATCTCAGGTTCTCAGAATTGAAACATTCAGTTTTGTCTACTGACAAAATGCAACTAAAAATGTTTTAATTCAACTTCTTACTCTACACTTATATACCTCTCTCCCAGAGCTTGGCTCTTCCCTGAAATCCTTAAAGGAGTTTATTATTTGCC
This sequence comes from Pan troglodytes, assembly GCF_028858775.2. Taxonomy (NCBI): domain Eukaryota; kingdom Metazoa; phylum Chordata; class Mammalia; order Primates; family Hominidae; genus Pan; species Pan troglodytes. The sequence continues at coordinate 24,934,350 of NC_072416.2, read as the reverse complement.
AAGAATATGGTTTGATGAAGACCGTGTCAGACTCATGCATTCTGAAATCCGTGAGTGCCTCCAACCATAAACCCAGAAATGCTGCCATAGAGGAACCCATTAGCAAGATCAATAACCATCGTGGATATTCCAAAGAGCAGAGCATTTCACCCAGAATCTGAAATCTCAGTAATAACAGAAATGTCAATCAATATGAGATTGTGGTTATTAACAATATGTTATTCTCACTACTTTATTTCTTTTTTCATCCAGGTGTTTCATTAAGTATTCTCATTTATATGCTCATAGAAGTCATCAGATCAACACATTCACTCCAACACCTGGGTATAAAGGCGAATTAAAACCTGAAGAATTACTTTATTATTCATTAAGAACTGCATTCCCACATCCTCACACCAATATCTTCCACTGTTACTGTGCAGTCATAATAAGAGTTGGGTTATGTGATTTATGCAAAATTGTTATTGGTATGTTCTAATGATTTTTTTTCCAGGAATTCAAGTAAGTGAAGTACAAATACTTAGCACCATAGATTGTAAAAATAGAAAGAGGAAATGAGAAAACTTAATGTCGTTCTTGTACAGTTGAGTTTTGCTTCTTTATAAACTGTCTGTTAAAATCAGGGGTTGCTGTTAGACTGTCAAGCAGAAGTGATGGATGTTCAAGGAGGCAGGTTGCCCCAAAGTGTTTTCTAACTTTCAAGTAGAGAACTTTATGCTCTAATAAGAAAAATACAACTCATTCTTAACCACCCCCCAAAACAGAGAAAACACATACATTTATGCATTTTAAAGATAAAAAGTAGTTTCTCAAAAAAATCTGAAGTTCTCTGAAAAACAGCTTATTAAAAGTGCTGTTTTGTGGTGAAAATTGAAACCAAATCCACTCACATTTCCTATCGGGTCTTGAAATTCTTGGTGGTGTGTCACCATTCCACTAGATGGCAGTGTTGCTTACTGAGTGTCAATGGCTTTTTTCCCCATAAATGGAATCATGTTTTTCTCCCCCAAAGTACAATAAAGCTGCCTTGTCTGCACCATTCCTCGTGTAAGTGCTTCATATCAAGTTAAGACTGTACTAGAGAAATTAAGAAGAGCTTTATTTGTGGTAAAAGCAAGCTAACCAATTGACCTTAAAGGTTGAAATGCAAGCCACACCTCTGATTCCTAGCTCCCTGCACCTGCATTTTAAGCTCCTAAAGTGCTCAGACCACTGATCTCAGAGAAGGGGAGGAAAGGAGGTACAATGCCCTTAGTCATTTATCCCTTGTACAGAGTAGTTAAAAGCAATACTGTATTTTCTGCCATCCAGTGTGACCTGTCATCAGTTTTTACATGGTTGGCTTTTAACAGAAAAAAGTTGAGTTGGAAAATAAATTGTAGATGTTTCAAGTCTTCCTGAGCAAAGCTTTGTTTTCACTTGGTTCTGAATATAGTATTAATAGGCTATACTGCGTATGTTATTTACAGTATTAATGAAGCAAGATGTTTTCATTAATTGCTTCCCACTACTTGGTTACTGATGGAGGTGTTACATGATCCTTTTTCTCCAGCAATGTCAGTATAGTATCATGGGCTTCCAGTGACTAAAGTGACCTACCATGTTAGTGCAGATGCTTAAGCACCCCCAGTTACCTTATATCCAGTGCTTCCGCCGGCTAGAAGATAGTGCATGGAATCAGGGCAGCCTGGACTGAGTTGTACTGTCTAGGAGTGCACTGAGCACAAAACTGGGCTCATAAGTAACTTGAGACAAATCAGGACTATGTTGCCTAGGCTGGTCTTAAACTCCTGGCCTCAAGTGATCCTTCCACCTTGGCCTCCCAAAGTGTTGGGACTGCAGGTGTTAGCCACTGTCCCTGGCCTAGCACTCCCTTTATCTTGCAAAACTGAAACTATGTTCATAAACACAACTCTCCATTGTCTCCACCCCACCCTCTAGCAACTATCATTCTACTTTCTGTCCCTTTGACTACTCTAGGTAGTCATGATCCGCCTCATGATCCAGTCACCTCCCATATAATTGGAATTACACAGTATTTGCCTTTTTGTGACCGGCTTATTCTTTTTTTTTTTTTTTTTCCTGAGACAGAGTCTCACTCTGTTGCCCAGGCTGGAGTGCAGTGATGCAATCTCAGCTCACTTCGACCTTTGCCTCCTGGGTTCAAGCAATCCTGCCTTAGCCTCCTGAGTAGCTAGGATTACAGGCGTGCACCACCACTCCTGGCTAATTTTGTATTTTTAGTAGAGATGGGGTTTCGCCATGTTGGCCAGATTGGTCTCGAACTCCTGGCCTTGTGATCCGGCCTCCTAAAGTGCCAGGATTACAGGCGTGAGCCACCGCGCCCGGCCCATGACTGGCTTATTTCACTTAGCACAGTGCCCTCAGGGTTCACCGATGTAGAGGGTGTCAGAGTTTCCTTCCTCTTTTTTTTTTTTTTTTTTTTTTTGAGACGGAGTCTCTTTCTGTCCCCCAGGCTGGAGTTCAGTGGTGTGATCTCGGCTCACTGCAGCCTCTGGCTGCTGGGTTCAAGCCATTCTCCTGCCTCAGCCTCCTGAGTAGCTGAGATTACAGGCGCCTGCCACCATGCTTGGCTAATTTTTGTATTTTTAGTAGAGACGGTTACACCATGTTGGCCAGGCTGGTCTCAAACTCCTGACCTCAGGTGATCTACCTGCCTCAGCTTCCCAAAGTGCTGGGATTATAGGCGTGAGCCACCGCACCGGCCAGAATTTCCTTCCTTTTTAAGGCTGAATAATCTATTGTATGGATAGACCATAGTTTGCTTATCCATTAGTCTGTTGGTGAACTCTTGGATTGCTACTACCTTTTAGCTGTCTGAATAACCCTGCTGTGAACATGAGTATACAAGTATCTTGTGACCCTGCTTTTAATTCCTTTGGGTATATAACCAGAAGTGAAATTACTGGATCATGTGGTAATTCTATTTTTAATTATTTGAGGAACCACAATGCTGTTTTCTGCACCATTTAACATTTTTGCCAACAGTTCACAACCGTTCCAATGTCTCCACATCTTCACCAACATTATCTTGTTTTGTTTTGGAATGGAGTCTTGCTCTGTCGCCCAGGCTGGAGCGCAGGGCATGATCTCGGCTCACTGCAAACTCCATCTCTTGGGTTCAAGTGATTCTCCTGCCTCGGCCTCCCGAGTAGCTGGGATTACAGGCACCTACCACTACACTTGGCTAATTTTTATATTTTTGGTGGAGATGGGGTTTTGGGGTTTCGCCATGTTGGCTAGGCTGGTCTCGAACTCCTGACCTCAGGTGATCTGCCTGCCTTGGCCTCCCAAAGTGCTGGGATTACAGGTGTGAGCCACCATGTCCAGCCTGTTTTGTTTTTTTAGTAGTAGCCATCCTAATCGGTGTAAGGTGGTAGCTTGTGGTTTTGATTTGCGTTTCCCTAATGACTAGTGCATCATTTGTTTTTATAATACAACTTGTATGGCATTTGGCTTCATTTACTAGTAAATTGTGCTTTGTAGCTTGCTATCTATATCAGTATCACTGAATTGGACTCAGTATTCAGTGATAACAAAATACTTCTTTTTCACTGTGAAATTGTATACTTTCGGAGAACAGGGAGAATATTATTACATAACCGAACTTAAGAATTCCCTCTGGATTTGGGTCAGTATGCTGTATTCACATGAATTAAATAATATGCTTTTGTTAGAAAGTCACTTTAAAATTACTTTCAATACATGTAAAATGAAAAGTAAGTATTTTTTCTCTCAAGTAAATGCCCATGTAAATTGGGATGTCTTATATACCTGTACTTCTTAAGTTCTGGAAAATAAGAACAGATAGAGTGCCCAAATGCTATTTTCTTATATCCTGTTTAGGATTCAACACAGAACGCTGGTTTTAAACGACTGTGAACTCTCAACACTTTTCCAAATGCTAGAGTTCAAGTGAATACATTGGCAATTCTTTTTTTTTTTTTTTTTTTTTTTTTTGAGTTGGAGCCTTCCTCTGTCGCCCAGGCTGGAGTGCAGTGGTGCAATCTTGGCTCACTGCAACCTCCACCTCCCGGGTTCAAGTGATTCTCCTGCCTCAACCTCTCAAGTAGCTGGGATTATAGGCATGTGCCACTATGCCCTGCTAATTTTTCTATTTTTAGTAGAGATGGGGTTTTGCCATGTTGGTCAGGCTGGTCTCAGACTCTTGACCTCAGGTCATCCACCCGCCTCGGCCTCCCAAAGTGCTGGGATTATAGGTGTGAGCCACCTCGCCCAGCCTCCATCTTGTTTTTATTATTTATAGGGTGGCCATGACTGATCGTAAAGCCCTACTGGTTTTTCCATTATAAGTAACACGTTTGTATTAGTCCTTTCTCACACTGCTATAAAAACACACTTAAGACTGGGTAATTTATAAAGAAAAGAGGTTTAATTGGCTCATGGTTCTGCAGGCCGTATAGGCTTCTGCTTCTAGGGAGGCCTCAGGAAACTTATAATCTTGGTGGAAAGTGAAGGGGAAGCCAGCATGTCTTACATGGTGGAATGAGAACTAAGAGAGAACCAAGGAGAAGGTACCACACACTATTAAACAACTGAGCACTCACTCACTATCACGAAAGCAGTATTGAGGGGGAAGTCAGCCCCATGATCCAATCACCTCCCACCAGACCCCTCCTCCAACAATGGGGATTACAATTCCGCACAAGATTTGGGTGGGGACACAAAGCCAAACCATATCAACGTTCATCGCAGAAAAAGTATAAAATGAAAATTAACTTTACTTACCCCATAAACTTGAGAGAACCACTACTGACAGTTTGGTTTATGCCTTCCAGACTTTTTTTTTTCTGTGCATGTATATATACACACATTTATAAATGTTTAAACATTAAAATATGTAAAAATGAAAAGGTCCTTTTATTGTTCTGAGATGAGTCATGTGAGACTCCTAGACACCTATATTCTAAATCAAAAATTGACAAAGGATGGAAGCCATTTCCTGTCATTTAAAGCTTGAGGTTAAGCTTTTTTTTTTTTTTTTTTTTTGAGAAAGAGTCTCACTCTGTCACCCAGGCTGGAGTGGTGGCATGATCTTGGCTCACTGCAAGCTCTGCCTCCCGGGTTCATACCATTCTCCTGCCTCAGCCTTCTGAGTAGCTGGGACTACAGGCGCCCGTCACCACACCTGGCTAATTTTTTGTATTTTTAGTAGAGACGGGGTTTCACTGTATTAGCCAGATGGTCTCGATCTCCTAACCTTGTGATCTGCCTGTCTCAGCCTCCCAAAGTGCTGGGATTGCAAGCATGAGCCACTGTGCCCGGCTGAGGTTAAGCTTTTTATTTAAAGGATTAAACAAAGACCCTGGGGATAAAAGGATGTTTTTGAGGATGCTGGACATTAGCATTATATAAATTACTATCAGATGGGCAGCAGAATGCTGCAATTGGTCATTTCTGAAGATAATGTTTTAATTGTGCCACTGACAAACTAATGTTAGCGTTGGGCATTTCAATAATTACTTTGAAATATTACGGGTATTAGATGTGTTTCGTTAAATGTGAAGGATTGCAAGGAAACCTCTTGAGTCTACAACTATATTTCATTAGGAAAGATGCAAAACAGTTATGCAAAATCCTATCATGCAAAGCTAATATTTTAATGCGTTGCCTACCAGATTTTTATTTATTTATTTTTTTTTGAGGCAGAGTCTCACTCTCTTGCCCAGGCTGGAGTGCAGTGGCATGATCTCAGCTCACTGCAGCCTCTGCCTCTCGGGTTCAAGGGATTCTCCTACCTTAGCCTCCTGAGTAGCTGGGATTACAGGACGTGCGCCACCATTTGCAAGCTCATTTTTGTATTTTAGTAGAGATGGGGTTTTGCCCTGTTGGCCAGGCTGGTCTCAAACTCTTGACCTCAAGTGATCCACCCACCTCAGCCTCCCAAAGTGTTGGAATTAGAGGTCTGAGCCACCCCACCCAGCCTTGCCGTCTAGTTTTTTGTTTTGTTTTGCTTTGTTTTTGAGATGGAGTCTTGCTCTGTTGTCTAGGTGGGAGGGCAGTGGTGCCATCTCAGATCACTGCAACCGCCACCTCCCCAGCTCATGCAATTCTCCTGCCTCAGCCTCCCAAGTAACGGGGATTACAGGTGCCCATGACCATGCCTGGCTAATTTTTGTAATTTTAGTAGAGACGAGGTTTCACCATGTTGGCCAGGCTGGTCTCAAACTCTTGACCTCAAGTGATCAGCCTGCCTTGGCCTCCCAAAGTGCTGGGATTACAGGTGTGAGGCTCCACACCCAGCCCCTAGCTTCTAGTTTTAATAAAAGTTCAAATACATCTATTTTTTAACATTGGCTTTTTTGTTTTGGATATAAAATTATTTCCTTGTGCTAATTATGTGGTCTTTGTTAAGAACAATTTTAATGACTGTGTAATCCACAGCGTTTATGTATCCATTTATTTAAGCATTTCATTATTGGTGGACATTTAGGATGAATTTTTTTCTACCACTCTGTGTATGTATACATCTATTATAGGTCATACTATTATTTTTATTATGGAAAATTCCAAGTACATAAAAAAGAAAGGTAATAATGAATCCTCCCCAACCAGCCTCAGCAATTATCAACACATGGCCCACCTTGTTTCATCTCTACTCCCACTACTCCTTGGTTCCACTATTGCCAAGCAAATCCCAGATGTATCATTTCAGTTTTGTAAATATATAACTGTAAAAGATAACCACTCTGAAAAGATAGCCACATTACAATTATTCATTAAGAAACCCGGCAGAGTGCGATGGCTCACGCCTGTAATCCCAGCACTTTGGGAGGCCGAGGCCGGCGGATCACCTGAGGTCAGGAGTTTGAGACCAGCCTAGCCAACATGGAGAAACCCGGCCTCTGCTAAAAATACAAAAAAATAAGCGGGGCGTAGTGGTGGGCGCTTGTAATCCTCTTTACTTGGGAGGCTGAAGCGGGAGAATCGCTTGAACCTGGGGGTGGAGGTTCCAGTGAGCCGAGATCGCGCCATTGCACTCCAGCCTGGGCGACAGAGCGAGACTGTCTCAAAAAAAAGAAAAAAGAAATGAAAGAAACCCAGCCATTAAATATCCAGCGACCACATTGCTCCAATTTGCTTATAATTTTTTTTTTTTTTTTTTTTTTTTTTTGAGACGGAGTCTTGCTCTGTCGCCCAGGCTGGAGTGCAATGGCACGATCTCGGCTCACTGCAACCTCCCCCTCCCGGGTTCAAGCGATTCTCCTGCCTCAGCCTCCCAAGTAGTTGGGATTACAGGCGCCCGCCACCGCGCCTGGCTAATCTTTGTATTTTTAGTAGAGCCGGGGTTTCGCCCTGTTGGCGAGGCTAGTCTCGAACTCCTGGCCTCAAGTGATCCGCCCGCCTTGGCTTCCCAAAAGTGCTGGGATTACAGGCGTGAGCCACCGTGCCCGTCCTATAACTTCTTTTAACGGTTTGAATTCAGATCTAAATAAAGGTCCCATGTAGCGATTGGTGGATAGCTCTCTAGTGCTCCCCATCCTCGCTTCCTAGCTGCCGCCCCGAAGAGTGGCTGGGGAGCAGGCATTTGTGCGTCTTGCAAGCTTCGACAGATAGGAAGTCCCAGGCGGGGACTGTGACCCCCGCCGCTGCCCTGGCTGAGTTCCCACCTGGGCCGCTGCAGGGAGGAGGTCGCAGAGCTGCCGGCTGGCGCCGCCCCGCCGGTCTCCTGCCTGCCCGCTCCCCGCATGAGCCCCGCGGCCCCGCCCTGCGCCACCCGCCCGCCCGTGGGACTCAGTGCGGCCAAGCCGGGCTCCGCAGGTGAGGCGCGCGCGGGGGCCTGGGCGGAGGACCCACGGGGCAAAGCTCTGGGGGAGCGGGTGGGCGCCCACCGCTGGGCCTCCCTAGGGAAGGGGTGCAGGTGATGGATGCCGTGGGGGACAGACCGAGAGAAAGAGGGTGGGCAAAGTGTGGGTGCAGCGGCTTTAAGGGCTCCTGGGATTGGAGGGCACTTGGAGGGGGGGGATGATGAAACTTCGAGAAAAGGGATCCAAAACTACTTAGTAATATAATAACAGCGATGACAACTGTTGCAATAACTATCACAATGATTATTTGTTATAATAATATAGCAGCAGTAAAAACAATAGCATTAGTAATAATAGCTACGATTCATTGCATTCTTATATGTGCCAGTGCTGGGCTTAGTTCTTTATGTATTTTGTGTATAAAGTAATGCCTACCTCATAGCAGTTGTGAGGAAGAAATGGAAAAATGCAGGTAAAGGCCGGGGCTCACACCTGTAATCCCAGCACTTTGGGAGGCTGAGGCAGGAGAATCACTTGAGGCCAGGAGTTCGAGACCAGCCTGGCCAAAGTGGTGAAATTCCATCTCTACTAAAAATACAAATATTAGCCAGGTGTGGTGGCGGGCGCCTGTAATCTCAGCTACTCCGGAGGCTGAGGCAGGAGAATCGCATGAATCCGGGAGGTGGAGGTTGCAGTGAGCCGAGATCAGGCCACTGCCCTCCATTCTGGGCGACACAGGGAGACTCTGTCTCATGAATGAATAAATAAATAAATGAACAAATAAAGTCGATAGTTTTTTGCGAGGGAGGTATGAGTGTCATGCCTACTATGCAGAGGAGGAAATGCAAGCCTATAGAGGTTAAGGAATTTGCCCAATAACACACAGCTGGTTAAGGTTTGGTTCAGGTTAAAGCTGGGGTCTTATCCCTGGGGTGGCACCTGCCACCTGGAGTTTTAGGTTCAGGGCTGCTGAGCTGAGACTGGAGAGCAAAGCCAGTGAGCGTTGGAATCATTTAGCTCTGGGTTTGCCACCTGGCTGTGCATGTATAGCTGTGTGACCTTGGGCAGGTCACTTGACCTCTCAGAACCCATTTGCTCATCTGTGAAGTAGAGATAATGGTAATGCTTGCCTCAAAGATTCTACAAGAATTAAGCGAGACAATGTATGTTAGAGAGGCGTGTACTTAGTTCTGTCTCATTAAATGACTGCTGGGATTAAGGTTACTAGGGAGCCCCACAGCCCTGCATCATAACCCCCTCCCTGCCATTCGCTTGCTGTGTGATCGTTCATGTGCACTGAACTCATCTGTGAAATTGAGTACGGTAAATCTTCAAGGCTGGTGGAAAGAGTAAATGGCAGGGAGGAGGGTTTGGTGTGATGCCCGGCTCATAGAGGATGCTCAGTGAGACCAGTTTCTTCCTTTCTTTCCTTCTTTTCCTCATTGAATCCAAAGCCATTTGTTCTCCGGAGACTTAGGAGAGAAGAAGGGGAATAGCTGTGCCTAAAATCTCACTATTAGTGGCAGGGCTGGGTCAGGAACTCAAGTCTGGGCATCTCTAGTCCACCAAGCTCCCATCCCCTTGACTGCTTTAATTTTTTTTTTTTCCAGCCAGGGTTTTGCTCTGTCACCCAGGCTGGAATGTAGTGACATGTGATCGCGGCTCACTGTGGCCTCGACCTCCCAGGCTCAGGCAATTCTCCTGCCTCAACCTCCTGAGTAGCTAGGGCTACAAGCATGCACCCGGCTAATTTTTAAATTATTTGTAGAAATGGAGTCTCCCTATGTTGCCCAGGCTGGTTTTGAACTTCTGGACTCAAGTGATCCTCCCACCTTGGCCTCCCAAAGTGCTGGGGTTACAGGCATGAGCCACAAAGCCTGGGCCTACTGGACTTCTACAACCACTGTGAGCTGGGCCATTCCAACACCAAGCATTTGTAATCAGGCTGGTATTCTATAAGCCAGACACATTTACCTATTTTGGATTAATAGTCATGAAATGGCATTTTTTTTTTCTTTTTTTTTTTTGGTGAAAAATCTCCCAGCTAGTGTCAGTATGCCTAGAGTTATGTGTTCATGACCCAGAGCTTAAATGGAGCAGCCTTGCAGACAGTGAAACTCCATGTAATTGTGAATTAATGGTTTGTGTCTGGGCTGGGGTGTCCCAGCAGGAGGGGAACCTCCTAGCATCTTTGCAAATTTCACAGAAGATGAAGTGACTCTGATCCATGGGTTGACCAACTCCTCTGGGTTTGCCTGTGACTTTCTGGTTTCAAAATGGAAAGTTTTGAGTCCTGGGAAACCTTTTGGTCCCGGGCAACTGGGAGAGTTGATCACCTTGCACATCCAAACATTCATAGTTTCTCAGGAAATTGTCTTCATTTCAGGTTTGTGGTTATTGTTGCTGTTTTCGAGTAGTTTTCACCACAGGGATCCTTGCCTGACTGATTTCCTCCAGTCTGCAGTGGGGGAATCTTTCGGTGGGGAAGGGGTATGGCCCATAGAGAAAGCTATCGACCTCCAAATCATCATCGCCCTGCCCAGTCCTTTCAGTCCTTTTGACCAATCTGCTAAAAAAGTGACCCAAAGTGCCTTTAATGAAAACCAGATCCTGATGGGCTGCAGCTTCTCCCTGGAAAAAGGACATTATGCACAGCAGAAAGCAAGGCGTCTGTTTCAGTAACCTTAAACCTCTCTGTAGGGTTAATAGAGGGGCCCGAGCAAAGAGCACAAGAAGCCACATTGTCTGGGAAACTGGAGAATTGTGAATGGGGCCAATGTCCCAGGGCAGCTGCCCAAAGGGAAGGGAGAAAAAAGGGTCAAAGGTTCCCCAAAGCCCCAAATGACCCAAACCAGGAAGACTTCTAACTGGAATTGAGCATTCCAGTTACAGGATGGTGATGGTGGGCCAACACACCTACAAAGTGCTTTGGGATCAGGTTTGCTCAAAACCTGTTAGAATGCATGGCTTTTGGTGTCTGGGAACTTCAAAAGTTTTACTGTTTTTGTCCTGGACAGTAAAGTAAGCATAATTGTTTTCAAAGCTGGTTGTGGAGGTCCCCTTGGGGGAAAAATAATCCATTTGCATAACAAGTTAGACAATACGAGGGAAATCTGTATTAAAGAATGCTGGGATGGCAGCTGGGCACGGTGGCTCACGCCTGTAATCCCAGCACTTTGGGAGGCCGAGGCAGGCAGATCACAAGATCAGGAGATCGAGACCATCCTGGCTAACACGGCGAAACCCTGTCTCTACTAAAAATATAAAAAATTAGCCGGGCGTAGTGGCGGGCGCCTGTAGTCCCAGCTACTTGGGAGGCTGAGGCATGGTAACCCCAGCGTGGGTAACAGAGAGAGACTCTGTCTTAAAAAAAAAAAAAACAATTAAATAAATACATAAAATAAAAGAAGGGCTGGCAAGCTTTTTCAGTAAGGGAACATGGAATACATATTTTGAGCTTTGGAGGCCGTGTGGTCCCTGTCCCAAGTACTCAACTCTGCTATGGTAGCAGGAAGCTGCCATGGACAATAGGCCAATGAATGGGCATGGACATGTGCCAATAAAACTTTATTTATAGACACTTAAATTTAAATTTCACACAGGAAATTTTCATATGTCAATAAATATTATTCTTTTGGTTTTAAAAAACTATTTAAACAACCTAAAAAATCATTTTAAGCTCATGAGCCACGCAAAATCAGGTGGCCATTTCCATTTGGTCCGTGGGTGGTACTTTACTAACCCCTCCTTGAAACAATAAGGACTCCTTTAAAAATATAACCACAGTTTCATTATCAAACTTAAAACTATTAACAATAATTCTTTAAAATCTTCAAATATCTAATCAGGGGTTCAAATTTCCTCAATTGTCTCACAATTTTTTGGGCTTTTTTGAGACAGGATCTTGTTCTGTCACTCAGGCTGGAGTGCTGTGGCATGATCATAGCTCACTGCAGCCTCGAATTCTGGAGCTCAAGAGATCCTCCCATCTCAGCCTCCTGAGTGGCTAGGACTACAGGTGTGCATCACCACGCCAGGCTAAATTTTAAATGTTTTTATAGAGATGGAGTCATGCTGTGTTGCCCAGGCTGGTCTCAAACTCCTGGCCTCAAACAATCCTCCTGCCTTGGCCTCCCAAAGCACTGGGATTAGGTGTGAGCCACTGTGCCTGGCCTAATGTTTTATTTTATTTTACGGTATTTTTTGTTTGTTTGCTTTGTTTCTTTCTTTCTTTTTTTTTTTTTTTTTTTTCTAGACAGAGTTTCACTCTTGTCATCCAGGCTGGAGTGCAATGGGATGATCTCGGGTCACTGCAACCTCTGCCTCCCGGGTTCAAGAGATTCTCCTGCCTCAGCCTCCCGAGTAGCTGGGATTATTAGCATGCGCCACCATGCCCAGCTAAGTTTTTGTATCTTTAGTAGAGATGGGTTTTCACCATGTTGGCCAGGCTGGTCTCAAACTCCTGACCTCAAGTGATCTGCCCGCCTCGGCCTCCCAAAGTGCTGGGATTACAGGTGTGAGCCACCGTGCCCAGACATGACGTGTTTGAATCAGGATCCAAATAAAGTCTAGATTCTACAAGTGATCAATCTTTTGTTTTCGAGTTAATAGGTTCTCTTTCTCTCTCTCTCTGTAATATATTGGCTAAAGAAACTAGGTCGTTTGTTTTGGGGAGTTTTCCACAGTCTTGATTTCTCTGGCTGCACCTAGTCTACTCAACGTCTTGGCAATGGGGGTGCCATGGGTCTCAGTCCTTAAAACTCACCTAATTTCTCCGTAAACTTACTTTCTTGGTGATATCATTCAGGGTTTAAATACATGCTGACTATCTGGGGCCGGGTGCAGTGGGATTACATGCCTGTAATCCCAGCACTTTGGGAGCCTGTGTCGGGTGGATCCCTTGAGGTCATGAGTTTGAGACCAGCCTGGCCAACATGGTGAAACCCCGTCTCTACTAAAAATACAAAAATTAGCTGGTGTGGTGGCACAAGCCTGTAATCCCAGCTACTCGGGAGGTTGAGGCACAAGAATCGCTTGAACCTGGGAGGCAGAGGTTGCAGTGAGCTGAGATCGTGCCACTGCACTCCAGCGTGCGTGACAGAGTGAGACTCTGTTCCCCACCCCAAAAAAACCCCCAAAACAGAAGAACAAACAAACAAAAAAGCAAACAAAAAAAACCACTGACTATCTCTGTTTAGATAGCTGCTTCTGACAGCACCTCTCCCCTAACCTGCAGGCTCAAACATCAAACTGCCTACTTGCTATGCTATCTGCACTCTAAAAGGCTTCTCAAGCTTAGTATGTCCAAAACTGAGCTCCAGGGATCCTTCCCTAAACTTGGAACTCCTATGGTTTTCCCATCTCCCTCTCTACATGCTCAGGCCAAATCCTTGGCGTTGTCTTTGACCTGTCTATTTCTTTTATTCCCTACATTCGATCTTTTGGTTCCGCCTTCCAAATACCTCCAAAATCCAACCACTTCTCACCACCTTCACTGCTATCAGTGACCAAGTTATTGCCATCTCTTTCCTAGATTGGTCTGCCTGCTACAGCCATTGTTCCACTCCAGGGTATTCTCAACACAGCAATCAATGTGCTTGATCCAGTTAAAATAAAAGTCAGGGCCAGGCACAGTGGCTCACGCCTGTCATCCCAGCGCTTTGGGAGGCTGAGGTGGGTGGATCACATGAGCTTAGGAGTTCGAGACCAGCCTGGCCAACAGGGTGAAATCTCGTCGCTACCAAAAATATAAAAATTAGCTGGGTGTGGTGGTGGGCACCTATAATCTCAGCTACTTGAGAGGCTGAGGCAGGAGAATCACTTGAGCCAGGGAGGCAGAGGTTGCAGTGAGCTGAGATTGTGCCACTGCACTCTAGCCTGGGCGACAGAGTGAGACACCATCTCAAACAAAACAAAACGAAAACAAAAACAAGTCAGAGCATCCATCCTGGCTAATATCCCTTCAGTGGCTCCCAACTCCCTCCAAGTAAAAGTCAGAGCGCTCACAATGGCCTGAAAGACCCTACTCACTCTGGCCCTGATACCTCTCCAACCCCATGTCCTACTGTTATATCCTCTTCGTGCAATTTACTGAAGAACATGCAAATTATGCTCCTAATATCAAAGCCTTTGCACTGTCATTTTCTTTTCTTTCTGGAACTTTCTTTCTCCAGATATTCCTGTGGTTCATTCCTTCACTTCCTGAGGTCTCTGCTTAAATGTCACCTCCTCAGGTCTTCCCTGACCAAACTGTCTATAATAGTACCTGCTCCTTCTTTGGCTCCTTTTTCCTACCCTGTTGTATTTTTCTCCGTGGCACTCATCACTCCCTGACATAATATAGTTATTTGATTATCTATTTATTTTCTGCCTGGTTCATTCCAACACACCAGCAGGGAGTTAGTTTTGTAAACTGCTGTATTCTCAGAGCATAGAATAATGCCTGGCTCACAGCAGTACTCAACAAATATTTGAAGAATGAAAGCATGAAATAATTACACAAACATAAATATGTATTATAGCTGTGCTTGGTGCTATAAAAGAGAAGTATTGGCCTTTTCTTCTGGCTAATTGCTTTGGCCTGGTCAGAGAATTCAGGGAAGGCTTCATTGAAGACTTGAAATTTACAATGAATTGATCTTAGCCGGGCAAAGAGGAAGGGGAAGAATCCTCTGGGCCGAGGAACAGCCTGTGAGAGGGTCTTAATTTGGGGAGGATAGCACCTTGGAGGGACAGACAGATGGCCCGGGCAGGAACCTTGGGGAATGAGGGGCAAAGAGGAGGGTGATACAGCCACTGGAAAAGCTTTGGGCTTTATCTTGAGGGTAATGGGGAGAGGCGGAGGGTGACATGAGTTTATTGAGATGGTGTTTTTCAAAACAGCATCTGTTTGAAAACAGCAATCTGGTTTATTTGCTTATTTAATAAACTTGTATACAGAGCTGACTTTGTGTCAAGCCCTGTTTGAAGTGATTCACTATTAACAACTCATTTTACCCTCATACGACACAGTGATGCTGGTACCATCATTAATCTCATTTTACAGACGAGAAAATTGGAGTGCAGAGAGATTAAGAAACTTGTCCAAGGCCGGGCTCAGTGGCTCACACCTGTAATCTCAGCACTTTGGGAGGCCAAAGTGGGTGGATCACTTGAGGTCAGGAGTTCGAGATCAGCCTGGCAAACATGGTGGGAGCCTGTCTCTACTAAAAATACAAAAATTAGCCTGGTGTGGTGGTGGGTACCTGTAATCCTAGCTACTCAGGAGGCTGAGGCAGAAGAATCGCTTGAACCTGGGAAGCAGAGGTTGCAGTGAGCCTACATTGCACCACTGCACTCCAGCCTGGGCAAGAGAGTAAGACTCCATATCAAAAAAAAAAAAGAAAAGAAAAAAAAAAAGAAAGAAATATGTCCAACATTGCACAGCTAGTAAGTGGCAGAGACGTGATTCAGAACAGGTGACTGGCTCCACAGTCCATGCTTTTCCATTTCTGTTTGATACTGACTTCTGTGAGGTATAAATTTACAGGCAATACAATGCACACTAAGTGTACAGTTCAGTGAGATCTGATAAATGTATGTATCTGTGTGACAACCACCACAATCAAGATACAAAAAATGGGGGCTGGGTGCAATGGCATCCACCTGTAATCCCAGTACTTTGGGAAGCTTGAAGGGAGGATTGCTTGAAACCAGGAGTTTGAGACCAGCTTGGGCAATATAGTGAGACCCTATATCTACAAAAAAAATTTTCCATCACCCCAAGAAGTTCCCTTGTGCCCTGTTGCAATAAACTTTTCCCATTGTACCCTAATAATGCCCCAGACCAATCCTAATTTGTTTCCTGTCACTGAAGATTATTCTAGATAACCTAGATAACCTAGAATCTAGATATTCTAGATAACCTAGAGTTTCGCAGAAATGGAATCATATGTTATGTGGTCTTTTTTGACTGGCTTCTTTTGCTCAGCATAAGCATAATGTTTCTGAGGTTCATCTGTGTTGTTGCCTATATCAGTAATGTATTCCTTTTCCTATGCATATAATATGGGTTTTTTCCCTTTGGGTGCTTAAAAATTTATTATTTTATTTATTTAAAAAATTGACATATACGCCGGGCACGGTGGCTCACGCCAGCAATCCCAGCACTTTGGGAGGCCGAAGTGGGCTGATCACCAGAGGTCAGGAGTTCCAGACCAGCCTGACCAAGATGGCGAAACCCCATCTCTACTAAAAATACAAAAATTAGCTGGGTGTGATGGCACATGCCTGTTATCCCAGCTACTCAGGAGGGTGAGGCAGGAGAATCGCTTGCACCTGGGAGGCGGAGGTTGCAGTGAGCCGAGATTGCGCCACTACACTCCAGCCTGGGTGACAGAGTGAGACTCCATCTCAAAAAAAAAAAAAAAAATTGACATATAATAATTGTACATATTTATGGGGTACATAAAGATGTTTTGATGTGTATAATGTATGGTGATCAGATCAGGGTAATTAGCATGTCTACCATCTCAAACATTTCTCATTTCTTTCTGTTCAGTATCTTCCTTCTAGCTATTTGAAACTATATATTATTGTTAACTATTGTCATCCTACAGTGGTACAGACTACTATAACTAAATTAAAAAACAATTGTGTGGCCAGGGATGGTGGCCCATGCCTGTATTCCTAGCACTTTGGGAGGCCGAGATGGGAGGATTGCTTGAGACCAGGAGTTTGAGATCAGCCTGGGAAACATAGCAAGAACCCATTTCTACAAGAACTAAAAAAGTTAGCTGGGCATGGTAGTGCATGCCTGTAGTCTCAGCTTCTCAGGAGGCTGAGACCAGAGGATCACTTGAACACAGGAGTTCAAGGCTGCAGTGAGCCATGATCATGCCACTGCACTGCAGGCTGGGTGACAGAGAAAGACTCTGTCTCTCAAGAAAATAAAAAAGAATTTGAAATAACTACAGATTCATAGGAAGTTGCAAAAGAAATATCCTGTGTACTCTTCACCCAGTTTCCCCCATTGGTTACATGTTATGTAACAATAGTACCATATAAAATTCAGGAAATCATGGTACAAATTCAGGGCTTATTCAGATTTCACTAGTTTTACATGCACTCCTTTGTGTGTATATTTTATATCGTTTTCTTCAATTTTGTGACATGTGTAGACTAATGTAACAGCTACCCTAATCAGGACCCAGAACTCTCCTGGTGATCACAAGCCTCTTTCATGCATCCCTTGACAGCCTTATCTCCCTCTCCCCATGGCAAATACCAATCTAGTTTGCATTTCTATAATTTTATTTCAAGAATGTTTTACAATTGGAATCATTAGTATATAACTTTCAGTGATTGGCTTTCTTCCCTCTGCATAATTCCCTTTAGGTGCATCAAAGTCGTTGCCTGTATCAATAGTTCATTCCTTTTCATTGCTGAGTAGTATTCAATGGCGTGGACATACCACAGTGAGTTTAACCATTCACCTATGGAATGACATTTAGATTGGTTCAATTTTTCGGCTACTATGAATAAAGATGCTATGAACATTTGTGTACAGGTTTTGTTTGTTTGTTTGTTTGTTTGTTTTTTGAGTTGGAGTCTCACACTGTCACCCAGGCTGGAATGCAGTGGCGCGATCTTGGCTCACTGCATCACTGCAAGCTCTGTTTCCTGGGTTCATGCCATTCTCCTGCCTCAGCCTCCCAAGTAGCTGGGACTACAGGCGCCCACCACCACGCCTAGCTAATTTTTTGTATTTTTAGTAGAGATGGGGTTTCACCATGTTAGCCAGGATGCTCTTGATCTCCTGACCTCGTGATCCACCTGCCTCAGCCTCCCAAAGTGCTGGGATTATAGGCGTGAGCCACCATGCCCAGCCTGTGTACAGGTTTTTATGTGAACATAAATTTTCATTTTTCTGGGATAAATGCCCAAGAGTGTAATTGTTGGGCTGTATGTTAAGTACACATTTAATTTTATAAGAAACAACAAAACTATTTTCCAGAATAGCTGTACCACCTTATATTCTCATCAGCAATGTGTGAGTGATCCAGTTTCTCCTCATTCTTTCTAGTTAATGGCATTATGGTTACATTCATTTATTTATTTTTGAGTTGAAGTCTCACTCTGTTGCCCAGGCTGGAGTGCAGTGGTGCGGTCTTGGCTCACTGCAACCTCTGCCTCCCAGTCACTGCAACCTCCGCCTCCTCGGTTCAAGCAATTCTCCTGCCTTGGCCTCCTGAGTAGCTGGGACTACAGGCATGAGCCACCATGCCCGGCTAATGTTTGTATTTTTAGTAGAGATGGGGTTTCACCATGTTGGCCAGGCTGGTCTCAAACTCCTGATCTCAGGTGATTCACCCACCTCGGCCTTCCAAAGTGCTGGGATTACAGGCATGATTCACTGCGCCTGGCTTCATTATGGTTTTTTTTTTTTTATTTTAGCCATCCGATAGGTCTATAATTATACTGTGGTTTCAGTGGTCATTTTCCTAATGGCTAACAATGCTGAGTATCTTCCCATGTGTTTATTTGCTATCTGTATATATACTTTGATGATATATCTGCGCATATCTTCTGCTCATTTTCTGATTGGATTGCTTATTTATTTTTTAGTTTTAAGAGTTTTTCAATATAGTCTAGATGCAACTCCTTTTTGCTGGATTTTTTTTAAAAATCTTTTTTTTTTTTTTTTTTTTTTTAGCAATTTGATTATTATATGCCTTGGCGTGGCTTTATTCATGATTCCTCTGCTTGGGGTTGGTTGAGCTTCTTGGATCTGTGGATCTGTAGTTCTATCAAACTTTACACAAATTTGGTCATGAGGTCATGTTTTCTTTCTTTCTTTCTTTCTTTCTTTCTTTCTTTCTTTCTTTTTCTTTCTCTCTTTCTTTCCTTCTTTCTTTTTCTTTCTCTCTCTCTCTTTTTTTTTTCAGTCTCATTCTGTCACCTAGGCTGGAGTGCAGTGGTGCAACCTTGGCTCACTACAATTTCCGCCTCCCAGGTTCAAGTGATTTTTGTGCCCAGCCTCCTGAGTAGCTGGGATTACAGCCATCACACCTGGCTATTTTTTTTTTTTTTTTTTTTTTTTTTTTTGTAGAGATGGGGCTTCACCATGTTGGCCAGGCTGGTTTTGAACTCTTGGCCTCAAGTGATTTGCCCACCTCAACCCTCCAAAATGTGGGATTACAGGCGTGAGCCACTGTGCCCTGCTAATGATTTATTCAGATATTTTTCTGCCACCCCCTCCTTTCCTGGGACTCCAGTTACACATATTTCAAATAGTTTCATATTGCTCCAGAGCCCTCTTAATTTTTTCAGTCTTTTTCCCCCTGCATTTTACTTTGGATAATTTATTTTGCTATGACTTCAAGTTCACTAATTTTTCTTCTGCAGTGTCTAATATGCTGTTAACTCTATCCAGTGTATTTTCCATTTCAGATATTGTATTTTTATCTCTAGAAGTTCCTCTTGGGGTTTTTTTCGCACCTACCATGTCTCTCCCTTTAACATGCTCGCAGTTTTCCCTACTTTCTTGAACTTCCAGAGTGTATTTATAATAAACATCCTTGTCCATTAATTGGATCTTCTGTGTCATTTCTGGATCTGTTCTATTGATTGGATTTTTCTCCTGATAATCAGCCATATTTTCCTGCTTCCTAGTATGCCTGGTAATTTTTATTTATTTATTAAAAAATTTCTTTGAGACAGGTTCTCGCTCTGTCACCCTGGCTGGAGTGCAGTGGCATAATCATGGCTCATTGCAGCCTCAACTTTCCAGGCTTCGGTGACCCTCCCACCTCAGCCTCCTGAGTAGTTGGGCACCTGCCACATCCCTGGCAAAGTTTTGCATTTTTGGTAAAGACAGAGTTTCACCATGTTGCCCAGGCTGGTCACAAACTCCTGAGCTCAGACAATTCACCTTCCTTGGCCTCCCAAAGGGCTGGGATTATAGGCATGAGCCACTGTGCTTGGCCTGCCTGATAATTTTTGATTAGATCTGGACACTTCGGATTTTACATTGCTGGATTTTTTTTTCTTTTTTTTCTTTCTCCATCTTCTGGTTTTCTGAAGTTTCTGGGTTTTATGATACTGCTTTAAATATTGTTGGGTTTTGTTCTGGAATGCAATTCAGTTACTTGGAATCAATTAGATCCTTCCAAGACTTGCTTTTGAGCTTTGTTAGGGCAGATCTGGAATAAACTTTAGCCTAGGGCTAATTTGGGCTATCATGGAGGCAATTATTCTTTGATGATTGACCCTGATGCCCAATGTATTTGGAGGTTTTTCCATTGCAGCTTGTAGGAGCTATTCTCATTCCCCTGTGAGGTCCAAGGATTGTTCTGCCTACTGGTGGTTCATTCTCCAGCCTCAGGTGGTTTCTTACATGCAAAGGTAGATAAATATTCAGCCAAAGTCTCAAAAGACCCTTCTTCAGATCTCCAGAACTTTCTCTCTGTGCAACTTCCTCCTCTCCAAGTATTCTTCTTATGGATTCTAGCTGCCTTGATTTCCCTGAAGTTCCACTCCGTCTCTTCTGCTCAGTGAGACCTGTAGGCTCTGTTTGGATTCTCCCTCCTTGTGCTGTTGGATGGAGACTCCAGGCAGTGAGCAGGAGCAATTATAGAGCTCAGCTTGTTTGCTTTCCTTGCTCAGGGATCTCAGTCTTGTGCTACCTGCTGCCCAATGTCTGAAAAACCTTTGGATGCACATATTTCAGCCAGCTTTTTAATTGTTTAAGGCAGGACGGTTTATCCATTGCCAATTACTCCATCATGGCTAGAATAAAATTATGATGAATTTCTTTTTATTGTTATTACTGAATGGTATCCCACTGAATGGAGATCCACGTTTAACCTTTCACCTGTTATTGGATATGTGATTGTTTCCAATATCTGGCTACTATGAATGAAGCTATATAAATCTTTGTGTAGACATGTTTTCATTTCTCTTGCTTAAATACCTAGGGGTGGCATTTCTTGATCATAGGGTATTGTATATTTAACTCTGTAAGACACTGTCAAACAGTTTTTCCAAGCAGCTGTATCAGAGTTCCTGTTGTTCCATATCATCACCAACATTTGATAGTCAGTCTTTGAAATTTTTGCCCATTCTAGTGACTTTGTAGTGGTCTCGTTGTGAGTTTAATTTGCTAGTTCTTGTTAGCTAATGTGATAATCGTTTGTGTGCTTATTGGCCATTTTTACATCTGTTTTTATAAAGTTTAGCTTCATATCTTTTTTTTTTTTTTTTTTTTTGAGATGGAGTCTTGCTCTGTCGCCCAGGCTGGAGTGCAGTGGCGTGATCTTGGCTCACTGCAAGCTCCGCATCCAGGGTTCACGCCATTCTTCTGCCTCAGCCTCCTGAGTAGCTGGGACTACAGGCGCCCGCCACCACGCCCGTCTAATTTTTTTGTATTTTTATTAGAGACGGGGTTTCACCGTGTTAGCCAGGATGGTCTGGATCTCCTGACCTCATGATCCGCCCACCTCAGCCTCCCAAAGTGCTGGGATTACAGGCGTGAGCCACTGCGCCTGGCCAACTTCATATCTTTTTAACATTTTTTCCCCTTGGCTTGTCTATCTTCTTATTGAATTATAAGAGTAGTTTTTGTATTCTGGATATAAATTTCTTGCAGATAAAATAGAGTCTATACCTTTTTTTTTCCAGAGTCTCGCTCTGTTGCCCAGGCTGGAGTGCAGTGGCAAAATCTTGGCTCACTGCAACCTCTACCTCACAGATTCAGGCACTTCTCCTGTCTTAGCCGCCCAAGTAGCTGGGACTACAGACATGCACCACCATACCCAGTTAATTTTTTATTTTTAGTAGAGACAGGGTTTCACTATGTTGGCCAGGCTGGTCTCAAACTCCTGACCTCAAGTGATCCACCCACCTTGGCCATGCAAAGTGCTGGGATTACAGGTGTGAGCCACCATGCTTGGCCCAGAGTCTACTTTTGACTATACCTTTTTGCTGGATTGAGAGGAGTCGGGGGTAGTGGTAAGATAAACAGGCCATTGTAGTCACCAAGGAGAGAGATGATAGTGTCTTAGACAAGAATGGGGGTTTAGATGGAGGAAAGTAGGTGAGTTTTAAAATTGTTTTTAAAAAAGACTTCAAGGGATTCTGGGTGTACTTGGTTTTTCCTTTTGTCTTCTGAATGTCCATATATATATATATGTTTATATACATGTATATATATGTGTGTGTGTATATATATATATTAAAAAACATGAATCACTTCTATGCTTAAATTAACTACAGGAGAATGTCTCAGGAACCTACGACATACTCCCTTTTCTTATTCCTTTTTCTGAGCCATGGAGTGTCGAGTTATACAGTGCCAAATTCCAGGCAGGGTAAGTCCTGAGGGAAGAATCACCCTTTGTGGTTTCCACACAGTTTAGGGAATGAGGTGGGATAGATACATTAGGTACATGATGCTGTAAGTTGTTTTTGGGCTGTGGGTGTGTGCATGTATGATTTTTCAGGATTATTCTAAGAGGATTTTTCAAGCCACGGTTTTCTCAGAGTGGACAGTTATAATTAAAATTCACTAAAAATTTCCTTCATGAGTGGCTTTCTGGGGCTTTTCCTCTAACCCATATTTGTAGTTTTGAAGGTCACACAATTCAATTCTAGTTATACATTCAATGGCTTTCTTACAGATTTGCATCCATTGTTGCAAAACATGGCGGTGAGTATTCTATTTCTGTTAATCAGAGTCCCCTCTACTGGAATTGCCAACTTTTGGTTGTTATACTTGATGTTATCTCTTTGCCTTTTAGGAAGAAATAATAGATGGAAGCTATCTGAATGGTAATGTGCCCCCTTGATCTCCACTTGCTTCTTCTAAGAATTTCAAACAGAATGTAGCTGTGATCTCTCTGGAATGATTCCTTTTAAAGATGTCTTTTCATTTTACTCCCATTGTAGCACTGCTGGATCTCATACAGTTTCAAAGGTAACCTGCCCTAGAGGAGAGGGGAAGGGATGGTATAGATTTTTAATAAAAATTCTTAATGGAAGTCTCTTAATTGTAAAAAGTAATATGTGCTCATTACAAAAAATGTCAATCAATGCACAATGTGTTAAAAGTCAACACCCTTGCTCCACGGGCATCATTCCTCCTCACTCTAGCATAAGAGCCGATTTTTTTCTTTTTTTTGAACGGAGTTTCGCTCTTGTTGCCCAGGATGGAGTGCAGTGGTGCTATCTTGGCTCACTACTGCAACCTCTGCCTCTGGGGTTCAAGCAATTTTCCTGCCTCAGCCTCCTGAGTAGCTGGGATTACAGGTACCTGTCACCATGCCCGGCTAATTTTTGTATTTTTAGTAGAGATGGGTTTTCACCATGTTGGCCAGGCTTGTCTCAAACTCCTGACCTCAGGTGATCTGCCGGCCTCAGCCTCCCAAAGTGCTGGGATTACAGGTGTGAGCCACCGCAACCGGCCTAAGAGCTGAAATTTACTGAGTGCTTTCTATGTAGTGGGTATTCTACTAAGTGCTTGGTATAGAAACAATCTAATCCTCACAAGTGCCACACAATGTAGGTCCCATTGTTATCCCATTGCACACAATGGTGAAACTGAGGTCCAGGAAGGGTAAATCAAGGACACACAACTGGGACGTGAACCAGTGGCCTGGCTCCAGGACCCATTCCCTTTACTGTTGCGTTATAAGCTGCATACAGACAGATACCAGGGACATGGGGCAGGGAACTAGGTAGTGTGGAAATGCCAATATTAATAAACAATTCTAATATGATGAGTACTATGATCGATAAGAAATAGGGGTCTTGGGGCCTCATGTCAGGGATACCCAGTTATGTTAAAGTGAAAGATTCCCATAACCACTCCTTTCCCTAAGATAGCACCAATGGGTACTTTTGGATATATTCTTTCAGTCTAAGTATTTTATTTATTTATTAATTTATCCATCCATCCATCCATCCATCCATCTCTTTATAAGATTACAGGCCGGGCGCGGTGGCTCATGCCTGTAATTCCAGCACTTTGAGAGGCCAAGGCGGGCGGATCATGAAGTCAGGAGTTCGGGACCAGCCTGGCCAACATAGTGAAACCCTGTCCCTACTAAAAGTACAAAAGAATTAGCTAGGCATGATGGTGCATACCTGTAGTCCCAGCTACTCAGGAGGCTGAGGCAGGAGGATCACTTGAACGCGGGAGGCAGAGGTTGTGATAAGCCAAGATTGAGCCCCTGCACTCCAGCCTGGGCAACAGAGTGAGACTCCATCGCAAAACAAACAAACAAACAAAGAAGCAAACGTAAGATTACAAAAGGCTTTTCATAGGCTGGGCATGGTGGCTCATGCCTGTAATTCCAGCACTTTGAGAGGCCAAGGCGGGCGGATCATGAAGTCAGGAGTTCGGGACCAGCCTGGCCAACATAGTGAAACCCTGTCCCTACTAAAAGTACAAAAGAATTAGCTAGTCATGGTGGTGCATACCTGTAGTCCCAGCTACTCAGGAGGCTGAGGCAGGAGGATCACTTGAACGCGGGAGGCAGAGGTTGTGATAAGCCAAGATTGAGCCACTGCACTCCAGCCTGGGCAACAGAGTGAGACTCCATCGCAAAACAAACAAACAAACAAACAAAGAAGCAAACGTAAGATTACAAAAGGCTTTTCATAGGCTGGGCATGGTGGCTTATCCTGTAATCCCAGCACTTTGGGAGGCCAAGGTGGGAGGATCGCTTAAGGCCAGGAGTTCCAGCCCAGCCCGGCCAACATGGCAAAACTCAGTATCTACTAAAAATAGAAAAATGAGCTGGATGTGGTGGTACACGCCTGTAATTCCAGCTACTTGGAAGGCTGAGGCAGGAGAATCGCTTGAACCTGGGAGGCGGAGGTTGCAGTGAGCTGAGATTGCACCACTGCACTCCAGCCTGGGTAACAGAGTGAGACTCTGTCTCCAAAAAAAAAAAAAAAATGAGAAAAGGCTATTCATGGGCATTTACTGTGTGTTGGGCACAGTCTTACGCAATTTTCATTTGTGAACAAATTTTAATCTCACAGTTGTTAGCCATATTTCATATAAAGGGAAACTGAGGCACAAGAAAATTTATCAAATTGTCTCAAGCCACACAACTAAGTGATGGAACTAGGATTCAAATCCAGTTTGGAGCCCACACTCCTAACTATGCTATTCCAGCCTCTCATGGTGTACCTAGCGTCTGCTTTTAAATGTACATCTTTCTAACACAATCAGTTTGGATTGTAGTCAATCTAAGCAGATTGTTACGGGAATTAGAATATTGCATACAGCTTAGAAATTTGGGAATTGGCTTTGAGAGAATGGGATCCAGGCAGATTCCTAGAATTGGAAACTATCCTATCACTGTGCTTGGTTAAGAAATGTTTTACTTCAGGCTGGGTGCGGCAGCTCACTCCTGTAATCCCAGCACTTTGGGAGGCAGCGGTGGGAGGATTGCTTGAGCCCAGGAGTTTGAGACCAGCCTGGGCAACATAGTGAGACCCCATCTCTACAAAAAATTAGCTGGGTGTTGTGTCATGCACCTGTGATCCCAGCTGCTTGGGTGGCTGAAGTTGGAAGATCACTTGGGCTGGGGAGATTGAGGCTGCAGTGAGCCGTGATCGCGCAACAGAGCAAGACCCTGTTTCAAAAAAAGAGAAAAGAAAAAAGGAAAGGAAAGAAAAGAGAAACCTCCCACTTCCAAGCACAAAGTCCTAACACCCCTGGTCCATCCCTACCTGTCCCCTGGGCACTTAGCTAGTACAGTAGTGCTTGTAGGAGAATCTGTCATTGTGATCTTTTCCTGTCTGTCTTCAACTGAAGCTCCCACGTGTGGACGGATGACCTGTCCCACAGAGTCCTGGCCTATCTGAATTCCCGGAATGTTGCCTTCACCATCCCCAGCCTGCAGGTGTGTACCTGAGACCCATCTATATGTTCCCATCTCAGTGCTCAGGGATTGCAAACTCAGGGGCCAGGTAAGTTGGAGAAGTGGGCTGGATGTAGAGATAGTCTTTGCTTCTGCAAGGAAAAGGGTTCTGTCCAGTTTTTCTTGAAACATGATATAAGCTATTTTGTCTTTCTTTCATTTTCCCACCTTTGATGGAGACATGGTATATTAGGATATAGGCTGAGCTGCTATAACAAAAAGACCCCCAGATGACAGCAGCTCAAACAATTTAGTTTATTTCTTTCTTGGACAATAGTCCAGAGCTAAGTGGGAAAGCCACAGAGAAAAGGCAGCTCTATTCCATGAGGTTATCCAAGGACCCAGGTTCCTTTTATCTTTCTGCTTTGTCATCTCCTGGGGAGTTATTGCCCATGTGGTGGAAACACCTCTTCCCTTCTCCAATCCAGGGGAGGGGTGGGAAGAAGAAGACAAGGGTAAGCATCTTCTCTTCTGAGGATATGACGCAAGTTACACAATTCCCTCTGCACACATTAGATTGGCTCACACACCATAGTCACATCTTACTGCAAAGGAGCCATGTACCCAACTAAAAGTTGAAGGGTTCAATTGATAAAGAGCAGTGAGAGAGTGGATATTTGGATATAGTGATCAGTCTTTCTACCATGGGTCCAAGAAATGTACTACTGTAATGAAAACAATAGCACAAGCGTGTTGATAGGTGGCAAAGGATATTTGCCTTAAGGGGCAATAGGGCTCGTGCCTGTGGTCGTGACTGCGGTGAACTGCACAGCACCTGCCTGACTGTTAGCCTAGTGTGGCATGTTGTGTCTTTATCATCACACTGTGGATAACACAGAAAATTGGAGAAAAATTCTTTCAGTATTGAGAAAGTTATTCAGTTTAGCAAAAGGCCATTTATGTCATTAATTAATGAATAAAGTTCTGACATATGTCTTCATTGTTTCCATTTTTACTTATGTTTTAATGAAAATGGAAACATCAACCAACATTGATATCACAAATATAGTCAGAGAGCTTGTTGTCTCCCAGGTCCCAGGACAGCCACTAGCTGGAGGTGGCTGTTGGCCCCACATGGCATCTGCTTTTCTTCTCTTCTTCATCAGTCAGGGAAACTGAAAGAGAAGCAATGCTTGCCACTTTTCTCTCTAGCAGTAATGGATACTCATGAGATGTATCTACTTTAATCTGATACATCTCTTCCTGTGTATATACCATATTTATTTATTCATTCAATATCTACTGAGTTAACATCTGCTTTCTGCCAGGCATAGCTCTAGACACTGAGGACTCAGTAGGGAACAAGCCAGTCATGATACTACCCACAAGGACCTTTCATTTTAGGGGTGAGGCTTTAATTAAGCCACTATTCACCTTGGTCAAGATAGAGAATAATAGCTGGCACTATTGAGCACTTACTGTGTGCTAGCAACTATTGAAAACACTTTACACACTGAATCCTCGTAATAACTCTATGTGGTAAGTCCTTTTATTGCCTCCATTTTGCAGATAAGAAAACTGAGGCCCAGAAGAAGTGTTGCTGATTTAGCAAATAAAAATACAGATGTGACTCTGCGTGGTGGCTCATGCCTGTAATCCCAGCACTTTGAGAGGCATAGGTGGGAGGATTGCTTGATACCAGGAGTTGGAGACAAGCCTTGCCAACATAGCGAGACCCTGTCTCTACAAAAACAAACAAACAAACAAACAAACAAAAAATTAGCTGAGTGTGGTGGTGTGGCCTGTAGTCCCAGCTACTTGGAAGGCTGAGGCAGGAGGATTGCTTGAGCCCAGGAGTTTGAGGTTACAGTGAGCTATGATCATACCACCGCATTTCAGCCTGGGCAACAGAGCAAGACCCCGTCTCTAAAACAAAAACAAAAACAAAAAACAGATGTCCAATTTCGTTTGAATTTCAGATAAATAATGAGTGATTTTTTTTTTTTTGAGACAGAGTCTTGCTCTGTTGCCCAGGCTGGAGTGCAGTGGTGCCACCTTAGCTCACCACAACCTCCTCCTCCCAGGTTCAAGCAATTCTCCTGCCTCAGCCTCCTGAGTAGCTGGGACTACAGGTGCATGCCATCATGCCTGGCTAATTTGTGTATTTTTAGTAGAGATGGGGTTTCACTATGTTGGCCAGGCTGGTCTCAAACTCCTGACCTCATGATCCGCCTGTCTTGGCCTCCCAAAGTGCTGGGATTACAGGTGTGGGCCACCTTGCCTGGCAAACAATGAGTGATTTTTTAAGTTAAGTATGTCCTATGCAACATTTGAGACATACTTATACTTAAAAAAAAAAAAAGTGTAGTTTTTCCCGAAATTCAAATTTAACTGAGCATCCTGTATTTTACCCAGCAACCCTAGTTCAGTAACTCGTCCAAGCCACACAGCTAGTAAGTGTCAAGGCGGGGATTTGCATGTGGCTTGTCTGGGTCTAGAGTTCACTTTTTGCCCATGACATCACACTGGGCATGTCTGTTTAACGGAGATTTAGAGAACAATTCCCCAGACAGCAGAGGAAATCTCTTTCAGGAGAGGCTGATGGCTTCTGCTCCTTGCCCTGTAGGGGGCGCCACAGAGTATGTTCATTTCGCCTGTATTTTGCTCCTGCGCTGGTAGCTTGGGTTTGGGCACAGTGCCATCTGGGGTTCTAAACTTCCTGGACAAAGGCCAGCTGCTGCTGATGGGAAACTCAATCACCTACAGGGACCAGGCAGGCCATGGAATGGGGGAATCGGGCTGGCTGGGCCTGAGAGTTACTTCAACAAGCAGCTGTCCCTTGGCTTGCCAATTATTGCCAAAAAGGGGATGTGCGCCCGGTGTTGCCAAACCTTTACATTTTTCAAGAGAAGTCGGAAATCTTGATCTTGTGAGGAATCCCATTATTATTATTATTATTATTATTATTATTATTTTTTTTTTTTTTTTTTTTTTTTTTTTTTTTAGATGGAGTCTCGCTCTGTCACCAGGCTGGAGTGCAGTGGCGTGATCTCGGCTCACTGCAACCTCCGCCTCCCGGGTTTAAGCGATTCTCCTGCCTCAGCCTCCCAAGTAGCTGGGACTACAGGCGTCTGCCACCACACCCAGCTAATTTTTGTATTTTTAGTAGAGACGGGGTTTCACCACGTTGGCCAGGATGGTCTTGATCTCTTGACCTCGTGATCCACCCGCCTCGGCCTCCCAAAGTGCTGGGATTACAGGCATGAGCCACCGCGCCCGGCCCCTCATTTTTAAATGTTGGCGGCTAATGAGGAAATTTGGAGGTGGCCAAACCAGACTGCTGGCCACTAGTTGTGGTCTCTGCAGGGAATGAGGTGGCCGGGCTGGGCCTCTGGCCATGGTGCTGACCATGTGCTCCTGCTCTTTCTGTTCTCACCGACTCTCCCAACACCCCAAATACAGGCAGCCGTGGAAAACCACCTGGAGCAGCGTCTGCACCAGCCGCAGAAGCTGCTGGAGGACCTGAGGAAGACAGACGCCCAGCAGTTCCGCACTGCCATGAAATGCCTCTTAGAAGACAAAAAGGACAGCTTGGTGAGGCGCCCTTGGCATCCCGGGGATAGAGGAAGTCCAGCACCACGTGGTATTTGTTGAACTGAATAAAATGGAGCCTGACTTAGGCCTTGGCCCTTCATTGTCTCTTCCTCTCTCCTTCTGCCTCCTCCAACCCCCTGGGGGCTTTAGGACCTAAGTTTTCTCACTTACTTTCTCCAAAGTTAAAATGAAGAGCCTTACAATTTTTTATTTTATTTTTGTTTTAGAGTCTCACTCTGTCACTCAGGCTGGAGTGCAGTGGCACAATCTCAGCTCACTGTAACTTCTGCCTCCTGGGTTTAAGTGATTCTTGTGCCTCAGCCTCCCAAGTAGCTGGGATTACAAGTGTGCACCACCATGCCTGGCTAATTTTTGTATTTTTAGTAGAGACGAGATTTTGCCAGGCTGGTCCCAAACTCCTGGCCTCCAGTGATTTGCCTGCCTCGGCATCCCAAAGTGCTGGGATTACAGGTGTGAGCCACCATGCCTGGCCTAATTCATATTTTTGTCAGTACTAAGAAATGACGGGTCCTAATTAAGGATCTGAGAATCTCCTGGTTGTTTGGGTCAATAAACATCCACTAGTAAAAATTACTATGCACCAGTGGACACAGAGATCCTCCTGCACTCAAGGAGCTCACGGTCTGGAGGGGAGACAAAAAACAGGAACAGTTAATTTCCACAAAATGAGTTTAGTGATCCAAGAATATCACAAAGCAAGGCCTCTGAGACCTTAAAAACTGGGACTTAAAAAAGGTAAGTCATTTGCTCAGGACACACAGATAATGGAGGCCCTGGGATTGGAACCTGGGAATGCCTGACCCTAGTACCCATCAGGCTTAACTGGTAGGATTGTCATGAGAATTAATCAGATGATGCGTTTGCTCCAAGCTTGGCACAGTAGAGTCAATGCTCAGTAAAATGGAGGCTTTTTTTTTTTTTCTTAGAGACAGGGGCTTGCTCTGTCACCCAGGCTGGAGTGCAGTGGTGTAGTTATAGCTCACTGCAGCCTTGATATCCTGAGCCCAAGTGATCCTCCCACCTCAGCCTCTCAAGCAGCTAGGACTACAGGTGCGCACTAGCACACCCAGCTAATTTTAAAATTTTTATTTTTTAGGGATGGGGTCTCCCTGTGTTGCCCAGCCTGGTCTCAAACTCCTAGGCTCAAGCGATCAACCTGCCTCAGCCTCCCAACATGCTGGGGTTACAGATGTGAGCCACTGTTCCAGGCCAATCAGTCCTTTTCAAAAGCTCCCCAGATGGGCTGGGCATGGTGGCTCATACCTGTAACCCTAGCACTTTGGGAGGTTGTGGGCAGATTGCTTGAGCCCAGTAGTTTGAGACCAGCCTGGACAACATGGCAAAACTCCATCTCTACAAAAAACAGCTGAGCATGGTGGTGTGTGCCTGTAGTCCCAGCTACTTGGGAGGCTGAGGTGGGAGGATCGCTCAATCCCAGGAGGTTGAGGCTGCAGTGAGCTATAATCACACCACTGCACTGCGGACTGGGTGACAGAGTGAGACCCTGTCTCAAAAATAAAATAAAACTTTAAAAAAGCTCCCCAGGTGATTCTGATGTGCACCCAGAGATGAGAACCACGGGCTTGGAGGAAAGACGCATGAGTCCCTTTAATGCATTATAGAGTTTGGTTCAAGATGCCCTGGGGCCACATAAGGGAGGGAAATCTGATCTGAAGTAGGAAGTTGGAGGGATCAGAGACTTCACGAAGGAGATGGCAATGGAGCCCAGACTTAAAGGATGAGCTAGATTTCACCAGAAAAAGGAAAGATGCAGAATTCCAGGTAGACCAAGGGCCTGAGGTATGCTGGTCAGGTGTATCTGGAGAGTGGGGAGGCTCCACAGTGAGTGGAGCAGGTAAAGGCCTTGACTTTGTTCTGCAGGGAATGGAAAGTTCTAGAAGTTTCAACATAGCAGCATGGTGTTAAACAGTGATCCTGACTTTCCCCACTGTTGCAATGTGTGGTCCCTCCCAGGGCTTCCAAATTGAGAGGCAGCTCTCAAACTGACCCTGGCTTCTGTCATTGCTTTAGGACCTGAAAGACATCATCATCGACTTAGGAGAGATTCGAGAACGAGCCTTGCAGAGCCCTGGCGTGAACCGCAGCCTGTTTCTCATCACACTGGAGAGGTGTTTCCAGATGCTGAACTCCCTGGAGTGTGTGGAGATCCTGGGCAAGGTGCTGAGGGGGTCCTCAGGCAGCTTTCTCCAGCCAGACATCACAGAGCGGCTCCCTCGGGACCTGCGCGAGGATGCCTTTAAGAACCTGTGAGTGGTTCCTCCGACCTTTTTTTTTTTTTTTTTTTTTGAGATGGAGTTTCACTCTGTCGCCCAGGTTGGAGTGCAGTGGTGCAGTCTCGGCTCACTGCAACCTCTGCCTCCCAGGTTCAAGTGATTCTCCTGCCTCAATTCCAAGTAGCTGGGACTACAGGGGCGCCTACCACACCCGACTAATTTTTGTATTTTTGTACAGATGGAGTTTCACCATGTTGGCCAGGCTGGTTTCGAACTCCTGACATCAAGTGATCCACCTGCCTTGGCCTCCCAAAGTGCTTGGATTACGGGCATGAGCCACTGCACCCAGCCACTCCCACCTTCTTAACTCATCACACTATCCTTCAGGGGCTGCCGTGAGAATGCAAAGAGATCTCACCTGGCAGCAGGGAGAAGACAAGTGGGGACAGGTTGATATGCACGTTTTGGAGCAAAAGCTTAACATCTGTAGAGTTAGGCTGGGTGTGGTAGCTCACACCTGTGATCCCAGCACTTTGGGAAGCAGAGGTGGGTGGATCATGATGTCAGCAGTTCGAGACCAGCCTGGCCAACATGATGAAACCACGTCTCTACTAAAAATACAAAAATTAGCTGGGCATGGTGGTGGGTGCCTGTAATCTCAGTTACTTGGGAGGCTTGAGGCAGGAGAATTGCTTGAACCTGGGAGGTGGAGGTTGCAGTGAGCTGGGATCATGCCACTGCACTCCAACCTGGGCGACAGAGTGAGACTCCATCTCAAAAACAAAAACAAACAAACAAACAAAAAACAAAAACAAAAAAACCCACATAAATAAATACAGTGGGAAAAAAAGTGTTACTAAATCCTAGCTAGATATGTTGCTTGCTTAAGTGTGTTAGTCAGATTGGGCTGCTGTAACAAAAATACCATAGACTGTGTGGCTAGTAAACAAGAAGCATTTATTTCTCATGGTTCTGGAGGCTGGGAAGTCCAAGATCAAGGTGCTGACAGACTTGGTGTCTGGTGAGGGCTCGCTTTCTGGTTTATAGGTGGCACCTTCTCGCTGTGTCCCCTTGTGGTGGAAGGGGTGAGCAAGCCCTCTGGGATCTCTTTTATAAGGGCACTAATCCCATTCATGAGGTATCCAGCCTCATGACCTAATCACCTCCTCAAAACTCTACCTCTTAATACCTTCATGTTGGGAATTAGGATTTCAACACATGAAATTTGGGGAAACGCAAACATTCAGTCCACAGCACAAAGGCTCTGAGCCTGGGTCTTGTTCCATTGATTTAAAAACAATCTGAGTGTGTTTTAAAGATTCACTGGCACTAAACTGAGACTTTGTTCTTGAGGGACAGCAGAAGGAGTGACAGAGCACTGAAAAAGGAGGACTTTTCTCCTTTTGAGATGCCATGCCAGCTTAGATTGGTTACACCTAGCCCTGCATGAAATTGCGCTTTGATGTAAACCAAATTCGAGGATTGTGTCTAGGACTTGAAGGGCCATAGGCATTGCAACCACCGCCAACTCCCTCCTTTTACTAATCGTAGTGCTTTATGGCCATAAAGCACTCTTTCTAAATCTAAAAATGATTTAGAAGAAGGAAAAGACCAATATGATTATAACAATGTGGGAGATTCCTTTTATCTTTTGCAGCCAAATGACAGTAGGGAAAACAGACAGTATGCTGACCTCATTGTTTCTCTAAGTTGCCAGTTTTTTTCACTAAGATGTATATAAATGAAACCCTTTTGCTCTGCAGGCTATTACACTATTCCTTTTAAATTCAGCATCTCTTCCCTCCTCCGTTCATGCAGGTTGTGGAAGAGAACATCATTGGGAGAGAGAGTTTATTGGTTACTGCTCACCTGAGTAAGCAGTAAGCCCAAGTGGCAGAAAAACCCATTCAAACTGGCTTGAAGCAAAAAGGGAATTATTGGAACATGTAATTGAATAGTTTTAGGTGTAGGGCTGACTTCAGACGCAGCTGGATCCAGAGACTCAAATGATGCCATCAGAAACATCTTTGGCTCTTTGTCATATATGCTGAAAACCACTGAATTGTGCACTTTATTTATGTAATTTTTTTTTTTTTTGAGACAGAGTTTCACTCTTGTTGCCCAGGCTGGAGTGCAATGGCCCCATCTCGGCTCACTGCAACCTCCACCTCCTAGGTTCAAGTGATTCTCCTGTCTCAGCCTCCCAAGTAGCTGGGATTACAGGTGCATGCCACCACGCCTGGCTACTTTTTGTATTTTTAGTAGAGACAGAGTTTCATCATATTGGTCAGGCTGGTCTCAAACTCCTGACCTCAGGTGATCCGCCTGCGTTGGCCTCCCAAAGTGCTGGGATTACAGGTGTGAGCCACTGCACCCGGCCCAATTGTGTACTTTAAATGGGTGAATTGTAAGGTGTGGGAATTATATCTCAACAGAGCTGCCCCCACTTCCCCAAAAAAGGACCAAGAGGTGAGGAAGTGGAGACAATATGTATGGAATATTCTTTGGAAGGTGTTTAGCTGTGAAGGGGAGGAGGAAAATGGGAAAAATAGTTACATATACCTAAGGAGTGTGTTTGGGGGTATTTTTTATTTTTAAGTTCTGGGGTACACGTGCAGGATGTGCAGGTTTGTTACATAGGTAAACATGTACCATGGTGGTTTGCTGTACCTATCAACCCACCACCTAGGTATCAAGCCCAGCATGCATTAGATATTTTTCCTAATGCTCTCCCTCCCCCACCCCACCCCACCCCCACAATAGGACCCAGTGTGTGTTGTTCCCCTCCCTGTGTCCGTGTGATCTCATCGTTCAGCTTCCACTTACAAATGAGAACATGGGGTGTTTCATTTTCTGTTCCTGCGTTAGTTTGCTGAAGATAATGGCTTCCAGGTCCATTCATGTCCCTGCAAAAGATATAATCTTGTTCATTTTTATGGCTGCATAGTATTCCATGGTATATATGTACCACATTTTCTTTATCCAGTCTATTATTGATGGGCATTTAGGTTGACTGCATGTCTTTACTATTGTGATTAGTGCTGCAATGATCATGTGTGCATTTATCTTTGTGACAGAATGATTTATATATTTTTGGGTATATACCCGATAATGGGATTGCTGGGTCAAATGGTATTTCTAGTTCTAGATCTCTGAGGAATCGCTACACTGTCTTCCACAATGGTTGAACCAATTTACATTCAGGAAAGGGAAGGTTTTTTTTAAAAAATATACTTTAAGTTCTAGGGTACATGTGCACAACGTGCACGTTTGATACATAGGTATACATGTGCCATGTTGGTTTGCTGCACCCATCAACTCATCATTTACATTAGGTATTTCTCCTAATGCTATCCCCACCCCCTCCCCCCACCCCCCAACAGGCCCCGGTGTGTGATGTTCCCCTTGCTGTGCCCAAGTGATCTCATTGTTCAATTCCCACCTATGAGTGAGAACATGCGGTGTTTGGTTTTCTGTCCTTGTGATAGTTTGCTGAGAATGGTGGTTTCCAGCTTCACCCATGTCCCTGCAAAGGACACAAACTCATCCTTTTTTAGGGCTGCATAGTATTCCATGGTGTATATGTGTCACATTTTCTTAATCCAGTCCATCATTGGAGGACATTTGGGTTGGTTCCAAGTCTTTGCTATTGTGAATAGTGCCACAATAAACATACGTGTGCATGTGTCTTTATAGTAGCATGATTTATAATCCTTTGGGTACATACCCAGAAATGGGATTGCTGGGTCAAATGGTAATTCTAGTCCTAGATTCTTGAGGAATCACCACGCTGTCTTCCACAATGGTTGAATCAATTTACACTCCAACCAACAGTGTAAAAGCGTTTCTATTTCTCCACATCCAGGAGAGGGAAGGGTTTTAACACAAGACAGCTTTGGGTCACATTTGCTGTTGTGACTCCCTTTTTAATGCAGCCCCCACCTGCTTGTTATTAGCTGATGCCTGTTTTTGTGTCATTTAGATCTGCAGTGTTCAAAGATCTCTACGACAAAACCTCGGCTCATTCCCAGAGAGCTCTCTATTCCTGGATGACTGGAATATTGCAGACATCCTCCAATGCCACTGGTGAGCCTGTACTTGGAGGTGGGGTCACTTTTTGGGGGAAGAATATCTTCAGAAGAGGTGCTTCATCTCTGAAAACATGGATTTGATGTTGTTCTCTTCTGATTTTTACCACCTCCCACCGCTTCGAAAAACAGTTTGATGTGGCTTATGGAGTAAAACACATACCCCATTTCGTCAATGCAATTCGCACATGTGGAAGTCTGAAATAATGATGTGTTTGTATTTCATAATCTATGTTGTGTCCTAGTTTTTCAGTGGAATATAAATAATGATGGTAGCTTAGATTCAATGTGAACCTTGAGTAGGGGTACAAGTTCAAAATCTGTATTAAAAAATCTATATTAAAATGAGAGAAGAGGCTGGGCACAGTGGCTCACGCCTGTAATCCCAGCACTTTGGGAGGCCGAGGCAGGAGGATTGCCTGAGGTCAGGAGTTTGAGACCAGCCTGACCGACATGGTGAAACCACATCTCTACTAAAAATACAAAAATTAACCGGGCGTGGTGGCGGGCACCTGTAATCCCAGCTACTCAGGAGGTTGAGGCAGGAGAATCGCTTCAACCGGGGAGGCAGAGATTGCAGTGAGCTGAGATTGCACCACTGCACTCCGGCCTGGGTGACAGAGCGAGACTCCGTCTCGAAAAAAAAAAAAGAGAGAGACAGAAGAGAATTTTATTAGGAAATCTAGGCAATAAAGCACAGAAATTTAACTCTGAGCGTCCTGGCTACCAAAGCAGGTAGGTCAGGATTTATTTATTTGATGGATGTTGCTTAAAGCCTCCTTGTGTCCTAGAGCAGTCAAATTCATAGAGACAGAAATTAGAATGGTGGTACAGTTTCGATTTTGCAAGGTTCAAAATATTCTGGATATGGCTGGTAGTGACGGTTGCACAATAGTGTGGATGTGAATGTACTTACTCCCGCTCAACTGTACACTTAAAAATGGGGCCAGGTGGGCTGGGCATGGTGGCTCATGCCTACAATCCAGCATTTTGGGAGGCTGAGTCAGGCAGCTCAACTGAGGTCAGGAGTTCGAGACCAGCCTGGCCAACATGGTGAACCCCCTTCTCTACTAAAAATACAAAAAATTAGCCTGGCGTGGTGGTTCATGTCTGTAATCCCAGCTATTTGGGAGGCAGAGGCAGGAGAATCACTTGAACCCAGGAGGTGGAGGTTACAGTGAACTGAGATCATGCAATTGCACTGCATCCTGGGTGACAGAGTGAGACTCTGTCTCAAAAAAAAAAAAAAAAGAAAGAAAGAAAGAAAATAAAATAAAATTGGGGCCAAGTGCGGTGGCTTACACCTGTAATCCCAGCACTTTGGGAGACTGAGACGGGCGGATCACTTGAGGTTAGGAGTTTGAGACCAGCCTGGCCAACATGGCAAAACTCTGTCTTTACCAAAACAAACAAAAAAACAAAAAAAAAAACAAAAGCCAGGTGTGGTGGCGTGCGCCTGTGGTCCCAGCTACTCAGGAGGCTGAGGTGGGAGAATCACTTGAGCCCGGGAGGCAGAACTTGCAGTGAGCTGGGATTGTGCCACTGCATTCCAGCCTGAGTGATGTAGTGAGACCTTGTCACAAAACAAGCAAACAAACAAACAAACAAACAAAACAGCGATAGAAAAGAATGGCTATATAGATTAGCAATACAAACAATTTCTCAGATAGCTTCAATTTGTTAAACTTTTAATGTCAGTAATGTAAACAGAATAAACTTTTTAAAAGCTCATTATGTATCAATAGCTGAAGATAGAGAAGGAAACAAAACAAAGTCTCTGCTCTTACGGCCCTATTGTTTTATTGTGGGAGGGTTGGTGGAGAAAATTTTTTTAAACATGTAAGTAAATAAAGAGAGAGAGAGAACTTAGAAATTTAGATACTGGTAGCGGCTATGAAGAAAATAAAATAGTTTGTTGAGACGGAGTCTTACTCTGTCATCCAGGCTGGAGTGCAGTGGCACAATCTCGGCTCACTGCAACCTCTGCCTCTGGAGTTCAAGTGATTCTCCTGTCTCAGCTCCTGA
The DNA here is from genome assembly GCF_028858775.2 of Pan troglodytes. Lineage (NCBI taxonomy): Eukaryota > Metazoa > Chordata > Mammalia > Primates > Hominidae > Pan > Pan troglodytes. The sequence continues at coordinate 24,896,746 of NC_072416.2, read as the reverse complement.
ATAGCTGAGAGTATAGGTGCCTGCCACCATGTCCAGCTGATTTTTGTATTTTTAGTAGAGATGTGATTCCTCCATGTTGGCCAGGCTGGTCTCAAACTCCTGACCTCAACAGATCCACCTGGCTTGGCCTCCCAAAGTGCTGGGATTACAGGCATGAGCCACTGCACCCAGGCAGAAAGGATATTACAGGTACTTTAGACTAGAAGAGCGCTTGGCAAATGTTTTCTGTAAAGGACCAGGTAAATATTTTAGGCTTTGTAAGCCTACCGTCTCTGCCTCAGCTATTCAGCTCTGACACTGCAGCTTGAAGACACCTGTAGACAATAGATGAATGAGCATGCCTGTGTCCCAGTAAAGCTTTATTAATGGATGCTGAAATTTGCATAATTTTCATGTGTCACCAAATAGGATTCTTCTTTTGATTTTCCTTTCAGCTATTAAAAAAGGTAAAAAGCAGGCAGGGTGCAGTGGCTCATGCTTGTAATCCCAGCACTTCGGGAGGCCCAGGCAGGAGGATTACTTGAAGCCAAAAGTTCAAGACCAGCCTGGGCAACATAGCAAGACCCCATTTCTTAAAAAATTTATTAAAAAATAGCTGGTGTCCTGGTACATGCCTGTAGTCCCAGCTACTCTGGAGGCTGAGGAGGGGAGGATCCCTTGAACCTAGGAGTTTGAGACTGCAGTGAGCCATGATGGAGCCACTGGACTCCAGCCTGGGTGACAGAGCGAGACCTTGTCTCTAAAAAAAAGTCCAAAATAATAAATGTAAAAACCACTTTTGGCTCATGGGCTGTATAAAAACAGGTGATGGGCTGAGTTTGCCCCATGGATTGTAGTTTGCCAACTCTTGGACTAAGGAATCAGGGAAGACCTCTCAAGTGGGTGACATTTGAATCAAGACCAAAATGAGGAGATGGAACCAGTCACGTAAGGCTCTGGAGAAAGGGCATCCCAGAGAGAGATCCCAGGAAATACAAAGGCCCTGAGATGGGAATGAGCTCGGTGTGGGGAAAACATAAGGAAAGCAGATGGGGCTGGAGGATGGGGAATGCCAATCAATCTTTTCCTGGAATTCAGCTCTGAGATTTGTGCATAATGAACATTAAACAACATCATAATCAAAGTCTCAAATGCATAGTAGAATTCCCTCTGCCTGGTGCATAATTGTGGCCTCCAGGAATCAGAGTCTCACACTGGGTAACCATGAGAAAGCCACTCAACCTTCAGACTTCTCTGTCTTTATTGCCAGAGTTTAATTAGGCACAGACTTTCCTTCTAAAATTCTTATACGGTGCGCTTCATTATTAAACTACAGTGAGTTAAAATTAATTCTGTTTGGACTTAAATTGTTTTTTCATGAAGGCCCTTGAGGGAACTGGAAATACGTTGGCTGTTAAAAATATCCCAACCTTGCTGGCCAGGCGTGGTCGCTTACACCTGTAATCCTAGCATTTTGGAAGGCTGAGGAAGGAGGATTGCTTGAGGCCAGGAGTTCAAGGCCAGCCTGGGCAATGTAGTGAGACCCCCCCTCTCTATACAAAAAAATTAAAAGATTAGCCTGATGTGGTGATGTGTGCCTGTAATCCTAGCTACTAGGGAGGCTGAGGCAGGAGTTTGAGGCTTCAGTGAGCTATGATCATCCAACTGCACTCCAGCCTGGACAACAGAGGAAGAAAAAAAAAATCCCAAGGTTGGGGATGATTGATCTGCGGAAATACAGTTTATGCTTAGTAATAAGTTAAAAAATAAACAACTAAGCTTGGTTCTTTGTGAATGTGTGATTCTAGCCTCAAAAGTTTCCAGCCCTCTATATAGGCAAGGCAAATGTCCAGGGTCCCCATCTAGAGGATCGTAGGAGTCTGCCTGTGTCACCCCAACATCTTTGATTCCTGGTTTGGGAGAGGCACTCCATATTTTCTTGTGAATCAGTCCATATAAAAGTTGATTTCTCCATCTTGTTTGGGCATCTGTCATTGCCCACGGCTTCTGCAAATAGCTCTTGGTGTTAGAGTCACTGCACCCTGTAAATGCTCCCCACTTCCTTCATTTTCCCCAAATGCCTCCAATACGATATCGTGTGTAAATGTCTTTTGCTAAAGAACTGGGGAGCATTGGCAGCCACTTCCAGCTCAGTGAAACTTGAAGTCTGATCCTAGACTTGAGATATATATATATATATATATATATATATATATATATATATATTTTTTTTTTTTTTTTTTTTTTTTTTCTGAGATGGAGTCTGGCTCTGTCACTCAGGCTGGAGTGCAGTGGTACGATCTCAGCTCACTGCAACTTCTGCCTCCCGGGTTCAAGTGATTCTCCTGCCTCAGCTTCCTGAGTAGCTGGGACTACAGGCGTGCGCTACCATGCCTGGCTAATTTTTGTAGTTTTAGTAGAGATGGGGTTTCGCCATGTTGACCAGTATGCTCTCGATCTCCTGACCTTGTGATCCACCTGCCTCGGCCTCCCAAAGTTCTGGGATTACAGGCGTGAGCCACCGCACCTGGCTGACTTGATGGTTTTTAAAATTCCACTGACATCTCAGTGATGGGGAATTTCAAAAGCCAGAACGGGGTGTCAGAGAGAGTCCTCTGGGAATTCAGTGGAGGGAGAAAGTACTTCTTGTGAAGGAGATAAGAGAAGGCTTTAAGGGAGAGGAAAATTTGAGCTTGATCTTAAAGTAGGATTTGGATGCAGAAGGGGTAAGGAAAAGCATTGTAGGTGGTGAGCAGGGCCAAGGCCAGCCAAGATTTGGAGAATGTTTTGGGGAGGTACAAGTAGTTTGCTTTGGTTCAAGTATAGTAACATGGTGATAATCAGTGAGGATGATCCTTACTAGTGGTAGTGATGCAAGAGAGTCAAACATATTTCATGTTGCCAGATTATTATTATTATTATTATTAGACAGAGTCTCGCTCTGTCGCCCAGGCTGGAATGCAGTGATGTGATCCCGGCTCACTGCAACCTCCACCTCCCGGGCTCAAGAGATTCTCCTGCCTCAGCCTCCCAAGTAGCTGGGATTACACCTGGCTAATTTTTCTTTGTATTTTTAGTAGAGACAGGATTTCGTGATTACAGGTGTGAGCCACCACATCTGGCCTCATGTTTCCAGATTATTTAGTAACCAATCGAATGAAAAAATAAAACTACATTTTGTGGGTTTTAACTATTAAAAATAATCTGCATTTCTTATTTATTTATTTATTTTTAATTATTATTACTTTTTTAAAGAGACAGGGTCTCACTCTGTTGCCCAGGCTGGAGTGCAGTAGAGTGAGCACATAGCTCACTGTAGCCTCAAATTCCTGGTTTCAAGCAATCCTCCCTTCTCAGTTTCCTGAGTAGCTGGGACTACAGCTGGCTTTTTTTTTTTTTTTTTTTTTTGTAGTGATGAGGGTCTTGATATATTGCTCAGGCTGGTCTCAAACTCCTGGCCTCAAGCAATCCTCCTGCCTCAGCCTCCCAAAATGCTGAGATTACAGGTGCCTGGCCAGAAAGAATAATCTGTATTTCTAACAAGTGGCCAGGTGACACAGATGTTGCAATTCCAAAGACCACACTATTGAGTAACAAGGTCTGAGGTGGTGCGAATCTGTGTTCACATCCTACATGTGATCTCACAGGTAGGCCCTACGTATATGATTGTTGAATGAGTTAATAACAAATTAATGTGGCTGGGCGCGGTGGCTCATGCCTGTAATCCCAGCACTTGGGGAGGCAGAGGCGGGCAGATCACCTGAGGTCAGGAGTTTGAGACCAGCCTGACCAACATGGTGAAACCCTGTCTCTACTAAAAATACAAAAATTAGCTGGGCATGGTGGCGGGTGCCTGTAATCCCAGCTACTTGGGAGACTGAGGCAGGAGAATCGCTTGAACCGGGAGGCGGAGGTTGAGATGAGCTGAGATCACACCACTGCACTCCAACCTAGGCAACAGAGTGAGATTCTGTCTCAAAAAACCCCGAAAAACAAAATAACGAATTAATGAATGCAAGAAGTAGGTCTTGACAGCAAAGATGCTGTTGACTATCACATACCAGTGTAAAGGCTTTTATTTATGTATGTACTCATTTATTCATTTCTTTATTTTTTGTAGATGACTCTGCTTCATGGGTCAGTGCGGAACACTTATGGGTTTTGGGCAGATACATGGTTCACCTATCGTTTGAAGAAATTACAAAAATTAGTCCTATAGAAGTAAGTTGGAAAAGTACATTTATATGTCACCATTACTAATACACTTGGGGTAAGGTGTATTCTCAAACTCTAATGTTCATCCAGCCAGTCAAGGTGCCTTGGAAATTGTATACCCTCCTCAGCCCAATAGACCTTGGGCCTCTGAAGAAAACTATTGGAAGAAAGTTTCAAGTGGGCAGTCATGGGATTGTTTCAGTGTGGAAGGGCTAAGAAAAGAAAAAGAATTGTGGACAACTAAGATCACATCTCTGATGTGAGCAAACATGATTTAAAGGGATTGTTGGCTATGAACCAAAAATCATTTAAGGGTATTTTTGTACTGGAGAAGGCCAAGGACAAAAGATATAAAGTTTCCCATCCTTGGGAGCATGAACTCAAAGCAAAAGCAAAATGGATTAATAGCTACTTCTATTTATAGCTACTTCTGTTAATAGCTACTTGAGCATGAGCAATGGTTAGATTTTAATTCTAGAGTTTACAGTGGAGAAATACACACATTCTAGGATTACTTCAGTCACTAGTCAACCTGTCCCTCTCCTTTTGATGTTGACCCAATGACACTAAAATCCCTTGGGCATCATGATTCTTGAATGCGGTCTCCAAAGAATGCTGCCAACACAAAGGGATTCATGAAGAGACTGTGGGCCTTGCTTCCAATTCTTCTTCTTCTTCTTCTTTTTTAAGTCATATGTGCCCTGACTCTTCAGGCCAGTGAGAGAAGTGTTTGCAACAAATGACTGGCCTGTTCAAGGACCTATTGACCCAGCAATGTGTGGTTATTATGAAACCAGAGGCAGAACGAGGTTTCTCTCTTTTACCTAGGGGGCTGGGAGTATTTCAAGTGTCTTCCGATTTTTATAACCCGCAGTCCTAGAATTAACCCCACACCCCACTGCCATTTACTCTCTCAATGTAGAGTTGCTTTGAGTAGGTAACAGCTTAAATTCTTAGAAAGCTGAGCCCCCTAGAGGAAATTTCTAAGGTCAAGCACTTATTTGCAACTTTTTATTCTCTAAAAATGTAGAGAAGGGAGAAGTCAAGAATAACACTGCTAAAAGGGAATTTTATTTTATTTTATTTGTTTATTTATGAAACGGAGTCTCATTCTGTCGTCCAGGCTAAAGTGCAGTGGCGTGATCTCAGCCCACTGCAACCTCCTTCTCCCAGATTCAATTGATTCTCCTGCCTCAGCCTCTTAAGTAGCTGGGATTACAGGCACATGCCACCATGCCTGGCTAATTTTTATATTTTTAGCAGAGACGAGGTTTCACCATGTTGGCCAGGCTGGTCTTGAACTCTTGACCTCAGGTGATCTGCCTTGCCTCAGCCTCCCAAAGTGCTGGTATTACAGGTGTGAGACACCGCACCCAGCCTAAAAAGGAATTTTATATGGACAAAGAGTACGATCCACAAAGGAGAGACAACTTTATGAGCCCCTTTGAGCACAGCATAATAGTGTCTCAAAATATAGAATGTGCCGGCTGCCATGGCCCATGCCGGTAATCCCAGCACTTTGGGAGGCCAAGGCGGGAGGATCACTTGAGCCCAGAAGTGCAAGACCAGCCTGGGCAACATAGTGAAACCTCATCTCTACAAAAAAAATTTAAAAATTAGCCAGGTGTAGTGGCGTGTGCCTGAGGTCTCAGCTACTTGGGAGGCTGAGGTGGGAGGATCACTTGAGCCCAGGAGGTCGAGGGTGCAATAAGCCATGATCACACCACTGCACCCAAGCCTGGGTAAAAGAGTGAGACTGTGTCTTGGCCGGGCGCAGTGGCTCACACCTCTACTCCCAGCACTTTGGGAGGCTGAGGCGGGTGGATCATGTGAGGTCAGGTGTTCAAGACCAGCCTGGCCAACATGGCGAAACCCCGTCTCTACTAAAAATACAAAAATTAGCCGGGCATGTTTGCACATGCCTGTAATCCCAGCTACTCGGGAGGCTGAGGCAGGAGTATCACTTGAACCTGGGAGGCTGAAGTTGCAGTGAGCTGAGATTGTGCCACTGCACTCCAGCCTGCGTGACAGAGCGAGACTCCATCTCAAAAAAATAAAAATAAAAATAAAAATAAAAACAAAAATAAAATAAAAAGAGTGAGTCAGTGTCCCCCCAAAATTATATATATAATTTATAATCTGCTAGAAATACAAGGAAGAATAGATAGATATGAGTCCTGTAGTAGTAGAAGACTTGCACGTGGCACCCTTGGACATGTGGGCCAAAAAGGAACAAGAATGTTGGGAATCTGAATAGTATATTTAATAAGTTGAATATATATGCACCAAACTTTGTGTCTTACAAAGAGAACACATACTCTTTTCCATCACCCAAGGGCCATTTATAAACTCATTCATCTATTAAAAAAATTCTGATTCTTCAAAGCAGAAAGTTTGTGGACCACATTCTCTGACCTCCATATAACAAATCTAGAAATAAATGTGCAAAGATTAGCTTTTAAAAAGCCCAGTTTCTCAGATATTAAAAAATAATTCTTTCCTAAAGAATAGTTAGGTTGAGGAGGAAACCAAAGTAGCAGTTACAGACCACTAAGAAATCAATGACAATGAGGCCAGGCATGGTGGCTCATGCCTGTAATCCCAGCACTTTGGGAGGCCGAGGTGGGTGGATCACTTGATGCTGGGAGTTCGAGACCAGCCTGGACAACATGGTGAATCCCCATATCTACTAAAAATACAAATATTAGCCAAGCGTGGTGGTGGGCACCTGTAGTCCCAGCTACTCCGGAGGCTGAGGCAGGAGAATTGCTTGAACTCAGGAGGTGGAGGTTGCAGTGAACTGAGATCATGTCACTGCACTCCAGCCTGGGTGACAGAGTGAGACTCCATCTCAAAAAAAGAAAAGAAAAGAAAAAAAGACATCAATGACAATGAGAACCAGGAGGTGTATCCAAGTGTCCATGATGGGGCACAGTGCAGACCACCAGGGTGGGGCCACACTGGGCCACTTCCACCCTCCTCACTGATATTCTCGTCCTTGTCCACCAACTAGATTGGGCTGTTTATCAGCTATGACAACGCCACCAAGCAGCTGGACACGGTCTATGACATCACACCTGAGCTGGCCCAGGCGTTTCTGGAGAGGATCAGCTCCTCCAACTTTAACATGAGGAATACCTCCACCATCCACAGGCAAGGGCATGAGCTCTGGGCCTTGGAGCCCTTTCCCAAGATGTGATCTAAGCATCAGAATTCTCTGAGCAGCAAAACACCCAGGGAGGGAAGGGAGGTGGCTGGTCCATCTCTTTGAATAGTCCCATATTTCTCTGTGCATGTGAGGAGAGGTGTCCGCAACTTTTTTTATGAAGAGGTTATGAAGCAGGGTGAAAGGGTAAATGCTTTCTGAGCATCTCCTGTGTGCCAGGCATTTTATGCAACCTTATCAAGTGCTAATTCTGTCTCTCAGCACAGAAATGAAACATTTTAAATACTCAGGACTGGGTCCTGTTCCAAAGTGAATGTGTGATTTCCGTTTAAGTTGAGTCAAGTGTTGGAAATAACTCATGGGTCCCCATATATGAGAACCGCTTGTTATCAGACTCTTAGCTGGGGAGCCCCTGGGTGAGATCAGCTCTAGAATTTAGTGACTGTAATGTGATCCTCCCTAAAACCATTCCCAGCAGGGGAGGAGGGACAGGAACTCTACATTCCAGGGGTGTCAGGAAGGGAGTGGGCAATGGGAAGGAGGTGGTGAGTACAGCTCAATACTCCCTCCTTTTCCTTTTATTTATTTATTTTTTTGAGACAGAGTCTTGTCCTGTCACCCAGGCTGGAGTGCAGTGACGTGACCTTGGCTCACTGCAACCTCCACCTCCTGGGTTCAAGCAATCCTCATGCCTCAGCCTCCAGAGTAGCTGGGACTACAGATGTGTGCCACCATGCCCAGCTAAATTTTTTGTATTTTCAGTAGAGATGGGGTTTTGCCATGTTGGTCAGGCTGGTCTCAAACTCCTGACCTCTTGAACTGCTGACCTCAGGTGGTCTGCCTGCCTTGGCCTCCCAAACTGCTGGGATTACAGGCATGAGCCACCACGCCTGGCCCATTCAATCCTCTTTTTTTTTTTTTGAGACAGAGTCTCACTTTGTTGTCCAGGCTGGAGGGCAGTGGTGCAATACCAGCTCACTACAACCTCCACCTCCAGATTCAAGAGATCCTCCTGCCTCAGCCTCCCAAGTAGCTGGGATTACAGGCGTGTGCCACCACACCCAGCTAATTTTTGTATTTTTAGTGGAGACTGGGTTTCGCCATGTTGGCCAGGCTGTTCTCAAACTCCTGACCTCAAGTGATCCACCCATCTTGGACTTCCAAAGTGCTGAGATTACAGGCGTGAGCCACTGTGCTGGGCCATCATTCAATCCTCTTCTGTCCGTCTCTCAAGGTCTTATTATTGCCACACTGCTCCCATCCCATATTACCTTAAGGTTTTTCAAATGAGCCACTCTTAGGGAATGTACTCATAGGAAACAATTACATCTGTTTCACCTACCTTTAGTAATTTTCACTTATTAGCATGTGTCCCATTTTTCTATGGTTTCACACACACAAAAATAGCCTCATGATTAAGAACATGGGACCTCGAGCCAGACTTCGTGGCTTAATCCTGCCCTGCTGCTTACTAATGGTGTGATCTTTGCTATTTTTACATCACCTCTCTATACTTCCGCTTCCCCATCTGTAAAATGGGAGATAAAAATATGCCTACTGCATTAAGGTCTTTGTAGGGATTTGCACACTTGACACATAGTAAGTGCTCAATGAATAATATTTTTTCTTTTTATTTATTTATTTATTGAGACGGAGTCTCACTCTGTCGCCAGGCTGGAGTGCAGTAGCACAATCTCGGCTTACTGCAACCTCTGCCTCCTGGGTTCAAGTGATTCTCCTGCCTCAGCCTCCCAAGTAGCTGGGACTACAGGCACACGTCACCACGCCCAGCTAATTTCTGTATTTTTAGTAGAGACGGGGTTTCACCATGTTGGCCAGGATGGTCTTGATCTCTTGACCTTCTGATCTGCCTGCCTCGGCCTCCCAAAGTGCTGGGATTAGAGGCGTCAACTACCACGCCCAGCCTATTTTTCTTCTATAATTTATTTTTTTAAATTGATAAATAAAAATTATATCTATGGTGTGCAACATGTTTTGAGATATATATTCATTGTGGAATGGCTAAATCAAGCTAATTATCATTACCTCACATACTTTTTTTGCGGTGAGAACACTTAAAATCTACTCTTAGCAATTTTTGAGTATATGATACATTGTTATTAACTGTAGTCAGCATGTACAACAGATCTCCAGAACCTATTTTCCTATTTAACTGAAACATTGTATCCTTTGTCCAAGTCTCTCCAACTCCCTTCCCACCTCCAGCCCCTGGTACCAACCATTCTAAGGCTCTGCTTCCATGAGTATGACGTTTGTTTATTTGTTTTTCAGATTCATAATATAAATGAGGTCATACAGTATTTGTCTTTCTGTGCCTAGCTTATTGCACTTAGCATAAGATCCTCCAAGTTCATCCATGCGGTCCCATATGATAGAATTTCCTTCTTTTTCAAAGCTGAAGAGCATCCCATTGTGTATCCACCAAATTAAAAAAAAAATCCATTCATCCACTGACGTGTTGGACGCTTAGGATGATTCCATGTCTTGGCTGTTGTGAATAGTTATTCTCAACGTGGTTATTAACGCTCAGCCCTCACTTCCCCTGAGTCTTCTTTACTCGAAGTTAAGCAGATCTCTTTTCCTCATGAGACACACTTTCAAATCTTTTCCCTGGACCTGGCAGCTCTCCTGTGGGCATGTCTGAATATGTCAATATCGCTCTGAGAGGGTGGAGCCAGGCTGACTGTGGTCAACTAGGTAGTCTTCATTCTAACTCTAAGAGCATTCATTAATGAATGAGTGCTTGGTTTCCACCAGGACGTATGCAAATCAGTTGGTATACCACTTCTCATTTAACTTTCACAATCATCCTCTTTCTTTCACTCATGTTTATTATGATGTGCTACGATGAACAAAGAAAACCTCCCATTTATTAGAGGCTCAGAGAGGGAGAGGCACCCTGTCTCTGTACAGTATGGGAGTACAGAGTGTGCACTGCAGAACTGTGTATAGCGGCCTCACACAGAAGTTAAGTAACTTGGTGGAGATCAAACATCTCACAGAGCTGGGCTTCAAACTGCAGTAGGCCTGAATCAATGCTCTTAATGATTAGAAACATTGCTCTCAGTTATACCAGGGTTCCAATCTCACTTCTGCCCTTCCATTGTTTTCCTCCAGTCTTTTTTGTTTTCCTTCTGAAATCTTTGCATCATCTGGGTGGGTACCAGAAGGCATCCTAGAAACAGATCTCTGCCTCAGAGAATCCCTCAGGGTGAGATCAGCTCTAGAATTTAGTGATTGTAATGTGGAAAATGGGGAGTTTTCTGTGGCTACTGGCACCTTTCTTTCCTTATTCCCTTTATTCATCCCAGGTGGAGAGATGGCATAGGTGGATGGATCTACATTTAAGTCCCAGCTCCACCGACTTGCCTTGGACAAATCAAATCTCAGTTTCCCCATCTGTGAAATGGGGCTAATGAGAGCACCTGCCTTGTAGGGTTGCTGTAATGAGATAATGCAGGTAAACGGCTCAGTGCAAGACCTGATAAGTGGTAGCTGCTATTAATATAATCAAGACCCCATTGGTTTGGACTGGGGAAGGGGTGTCGTTGTGTCCACCAGCTCTCAGCCCTCTGTTATGGAACCAAACTGGGTCTGTTTGCCCATGTGCAATGGAAAACCAAACACTGAAGCACTAGGTTTTTGTAGAGAGAAACGTTTACTGTGAATCAACTGTCAAGGAGACAGAAGACAGTGCTCAAATCTGTGTCTCTGAGCTGGGGACTGGGGCAGGTTTTATAGGCGGAGGGTAATGAGACTTGATCTGATTGGGTCTTGCTACAGGGTGATGCTGGGAGGTGTGATCTGATTGGATCATGCCATGAGGTGATGCCAGGACTCAATCTGATTGGATCGTGGACCATGCCATGTGGTGTCCACTTCATAATTCAGCCCCCATTCCTTGGTCTCGTCTGAGCAGTTAGGTTCCGCCTGTGGTTGCACATTTGGTTCATCTGAGGATGTTCAGGTTATGTGACCTTCAACCTGGGAGTCCGTGGCAACTGAAAAACAACTCACCATTTTATTACACAAAATTGAACCAGAATGGGCTGGTTCTGCGGTTACACCTCCACCACCATCCCTCCTCTTCTCACACAGGCTGGGGCTGCTGGTTTGTTTCTACAATGACCTGGAATTGCTGGATGCCACTGTGGCTCAAGTCCTGCTTTACCAGATGATCAAGTGCAGCCACCTGAGGGGCTTCCAGGCTGGCGTCCAGAAGGTACAGCTGGGGTGCAAGGCCCTGAGGCCTCTGCCTCAGTGTCACTAGCCAGAGAAATGGGGAGAACAGCCTAGCTTAGCCTTTGGGAGAAAACACACAGCATTAGTCGGGATTTAAGCCCAGTCACAGCAGATGGCATCTCAAATACTGAGGTAAGTGTAACATCGAAGCCCAGACAGAAAATAGCAAAGGAACAGACCCTGGGGAGATCAAAATTTAATCAGAAAGCCGTCTCAGCCAGGCGTGGTGGCTCATGCCTGTAATCCCAGCACTTTGGGAGGCCAAGATGGGAGGATCATTTGAGGCCAGGAGTTTGATACCAGCCTGGTCAACATCATGAGACCCTTGTCTCTGCAAAAAATACAAAAAAAATGGCTGGGCACGGTGGTTCACACCTGTAATCCCAGCACTTTGGGAGGCCAAGGCAGGCAGATCACCTGAGGTCAGTTTGAGACCAGCATGGCCAACATGGTAAAACCCTGTCTCTACTAAAAATACAAAAACAGGCGTGGTGGCATGCACCTGTAATCCCAGCTACTCAGGAGGCTGAGGCAGGAGAATTGCTTGAGCCTGGGAGGCAGAGGTTGTGGCGAGCTGAGATCGTGCCACTGCACTCCAGCCTGGGTGACAGAGTGAGACTCTGTCTCAAAAGAAAAAAAAAAGCCATGTGCCTATAGTGCCAGCTACTTGGGAGGCTGAGGTAGGAGGATCGTTTGAGCCCAGGAGTGCCAGCCTGCAGTGAGCTATGATGGTGACTTTGCACTCCAGTTGGATGACAGAGCAAGACCCTATCTAAAAAAAAGAAAAGAAAAGGAAAGAAAGGGACAGCTACCTCGAACTTAAATATGCATACAGATCACCTGGGGATCTTAACTGCAGATTCTGATTCAGGAACTCTTGGTTGAGGCCCAGGACTCCCATCTTCCTCTTCTTCCTCCTTCTTCCCTTGGCCTCCCAAAGTGTTTGGATTACAGGTGTGAGCCATTGCGCCCAGCTGACGCTGCACTTCCAACAAGCTTCCGGGTGATTCTGGAACCGCTGCTCTGGTGAGCACGCCTGGAGCGGCAGGAGATAAAGCAGTGGTTCTCAAACCTGCCTCTAGATTAGTAACATCCCTGCCAGGTGCCACCCCCAGAGAATCTGATGTTATTGTTCTGGGGTGTGGCCTGAGGTATGGCCTGATTTTAATGCTTCTCAGGTGATTTCAATGCAGCCAGGATTGAGAACACTGGATTGCAGGGTGGTTATGAGTTCCCAAGACCAGATGAGCAAACACACTCTCTCTCATTTTTCTTCCTCTCCATCTCTCTCTTCTTCCTTCCAGTCAAGTCTCAATTCTACCCCCTTCCAGTCCACTTTTTGTGGCCCTTTTCAATTTGCTTAAAATCAAAAAGATGACATGAAAATAATATTAAATGAAATTTTGATAAAGCCATCAATAATTTCACAGCAGTTTCCCACACATCACCATAAAGTCCCCAAACACATTTGACATTTGAGAGTGTGGTCATCTATTTTGGTCAGCGCATCTTTATTTTTTTTTTAAGATTCTTTTTTTTTTTTTTTTTTTGAGTTTCATTCTGTCACCCAGGCTGGAATGCAGTGGCATAATCTCAGCTCACTGCAACCTCCACCTTCCGGGTTCAAGTGGCACAATTTCAGCTCATTGCAACCTTCGCCTTGCCTCAGCCTCTGGAGTATCTGGGACTACAGGTGCATGCCACCATGCCCGGCTAATTTTTTGTATTTTTAGTAGAGATGGGGTTTTACCATGTTGACTAGGCTGGTCTTGAACTCCTGACCTCAAGTGATCCACCTGCCTTGGCCTCCCAAAGTACTGGGATTACAGGCGTGAGCCACCGAGCCTAGCCTGTGAATGCATATTTTTGTTTCCAAGGAAAAGAATCCGTCCCAAGCAAGCTCAAGCAAAAATAAGAAGATAAATGTATTTTAAGGCCCAGGGGTCTCAACATGTGGCAGCCCTGACCAAGGAGAAGGTGGCATGCAATTAGATATGAGGGAGCCCTTTGGGATCATCTAGCTCAGTCGTTCTCAAACTGGAGACTGCATCTAAATCACAGGGAGGGCCTGTTCAAATACAGCTTGTGGCAGCGCTCCAGTTTTGTGGAAGAAAATTTTTTGGCACCAGGGACCGGTTTTGTGGAAGACAATTTTTTTCCGTGGACTGGGGCCGGGGGATTGTTTCAGGATGATTCAAGTGCATGACATTTATTGTGCTCTTCCTTCCTTCCCTCCCTTCCTCCCTCCCTCCCTTCCTTCCTTCCTTCTCCTTCCTTTTCTTTCTTTCTTTCTTTCTTTCTTTTCTTTCTGTCTCTCTCTTTCTTTCTTTCTTCCCTCCTTTCTTCCTTCCTTTCTTTCTTCTCTTTCTCACTTTCTTTCTTTCCTCCTTCCCTCCCTCCCTCCCCCCCTCCCCCCCATCCCTTTCCCCTTCCCCTCTCCTCTCCTTTCTTGATGGAGTGTCGCTCTGTTGCCAGGCTGGAGTGCGGTAGCACGATCTTGGCTCACTGCAACCTCTGCCTCCCAGGTTCAAGCAATTCTCTGCCTCAGCCTCCTGAGTAGCTGGGACTACAGGTGCACGCCACCACGCCCAGCTATTTATTGTATTTGTAGTAGAGACGGGGTTTCACCATGTGGCCAGGATGATCTCATTCTCTTGACCTTGTGATCCGCCTGCCATGGCCTCTTAAAATACTGGGACTACAGGCGTGAGCCACCACGCCCGGTCTGTGCACTTTATTTCTATTATTACATTGTAATATATAATGAAATAACTATAGAACTCACCATAAAGTGAAATCAGTGGGAGCACTGAGCTTGTTTTCCTGCAACTAGACGGTCCCATCTGGGGGTGATGAGAGACAGTGACAGATCATCAGGCATTAGATTCTCATAAAGAGCGCACAGACTAGGTCCCTTGCATGCACAGTTCACAATAGGGTTTGCTCTTAGGAGAATCTAATGCCGCCTCTGATCTGGCAGGAGGCAGAGCTCAGGCAGTAATGCTCACTGGCCTGCTGCTCACCTCCTGCTGTGGCTGGTTCCTAACAGGCCAGGGTCCCGGTGATCCCCATCTGTGACCCGGAGTCTGGGGATCCCTGGATTTCGGAGCCCCACCCAGTCTCTGATTCAGGAGGTCCGGGAGCAGCCTGGCAATCTGCATTTCTAACAAGTTCCCAGGTGTTGCAGATGCCGCTGGGTGTGCTCCACACTTTGAGAGCTGCCACTGTAGTCCACCCCTTCGTTTTACAGATAGGGAAACTGATTTCTAGGTAAGGCAGTTGCTGAACTTAGAGAACCCAGGCGCTTTGACAGTTGTTTCTTCTACTTCACTCTGCTGCCCCCCAGTGGCTATTTCAATATTGCCAGAAACCCGTTTTATGCACCTGCCTGAAATGACTACGTTATTACGTAAATTCGGGTGTTAAAATATGAACCATTCTTGTTTTTTGTTACAGAGCTCATTGTATAGTAGGTGACTTTATCACATTCCTTACCGAAAGCAGCTGTAACGCACACTTTACTATCATTAGGCAGGCATATTGCAATAAAATAATTATTAAAATGATCATAGAAATGTGCAAACAGGCGCAAGAGATAATTTTAAGAAGAGTAAATTGTGCTTCTGTTCATATTACAACTCTGTAAAAACTATGTAGTGTCTCTATATTTATAAAGGTATAAGAAATCTTGGAAGCATATACACCCAATTGCTAATCATGGTTATTTTTATGTGGTAGGATGTTCAGGAGACTCTTACTTTCTTGTACTGTGAAGAGTTATTTTTGGCTGGATGTGGTGGCTCATGCCTCTAATCCCAGCACTTTGGGAGCCTGAGGCATGTGGATCACATGAGGTCAGGAGTTTGAGACCCGCCTGGCCAACATGGTGAAACCCTGTCTCTACTAAAAATACAAACATTAGTGTGGTGGTGGGTGCCTGTAATCCCAGCTACTCAGAAGACTGAGGCAGGAGAATCGCTTGAACCCGGAAGGTGGAGGTTGCAGTGTTGCAGTGAGCCAAGACCACACCATTATACTCCAGCCTGGGTGACAAGAGCAAAACTCTGTCTTAAGAAAAAAAAAAGTTATTTTTACACAGATTATAAATTATTGTGAAAAGGCCCCTGGCTATTTAATGAAAGGAAAACAGCCTGTATATATGGATATAGAGTTCAAGGTCACCAGAGGACAACAGATGCTATAAGAGTGTGGTGTAGTTATAAAGGGAACATTTCTTTCTGACATGGATTAAGGTTGATTTAATAACAAATTAATATTTAAATGAAGTACAAAGGGAATTTTTGGCACATGAAAGCCAAGGCCAGAGGAGGTGTCCTCCGTGTGGTGTCTCACTGTCTGGGCATGGCAGGAGTCCCTTTCCTTCATCGTTTCTGAGCCCAAAAGCTTTGATGGGACAGGGTCAAGGGAGGTGCTGTGGAGTCCTAATAGCCCTGGATATGGTCAGAGGGAGCCACCGCCCTGCTTCCTATCAACACTCATTCCAGTTTGCTCTCCTTCCAGCTCAAAGCAGAACTCCTGGACATTGCCATGGAGAACCAGACCCTCAATGAGACCCTGGGTTCTTTGTCGGATGCAGTTGTAGGTTTGACCTACAGCCAACTGGAATCCCTCTCCCCCGAGGCTGTGCACGGAGCCATCTCCACCCTCAACCAGGTCTCAGGTTGGGCCAAGAGCCAGGTCATCATCTTGTCTGCCAAATACTTGGCCCATGAGAAGGTCAGCTGGAGTTTTAAACTCTTTTTTATTCCCCTAAGATGACCTAAGTGTATTAGACCTGCCAGGCTGCCATAAAAATATACTGTAGATTGAGTGACGTAAACAACATAAATTTATTTCTCACAGTTCTGGAGACTGGGAAGTCCAACATCGAGGTGTCAGAAAGGTAGGTTTCATTCTGAGGCCTCTTCTCTTGGCCTGTAGGTGGCCGCCATCTTGCTGTGTGCTCACCTGACCACATGAGAGCAAGCTCTCTGGTGTTGCGTCTTACAAGGAAACTAATCCCATTGGATCAGGGCCCCACCTGACCCTCATTATCTCATGACCTCATCTAACCCTTAAAGGCCTCTTAAAGGTCTCACCTCCCAATGCCATCACGTTAGGGGTTAGGACTTTGACATATGAATTCTTGGGAGACACAAATATTTAATCCATAACAGTCAGTTATACACACACAGCAGGGGGCAACCGATCAGTAAGAAGATGATGCTGAGGAGGACTGCCTGGGTTCAAATCCTTGCTCTGCCATTTACTAGCTGTGTGACACTAGGCAATTTGCTATTTTCACTTTGACTCAGTTTCTCTATTTGTAATATGTGGACAACAATAGCACTTACTGCCGGGCAAGGTGGCTCACACCTGCAATCCCAGCACTTTGGAAGGCTGAGGTGGGAGGATCACCTGACGCCAGGAGTTTGGGACCAGCCTGATCAACATGGTGAAATCCTGTCTCTACTAAAAATACAAAAATTAGCTGGGCGTGGTGGTGCATGCCTGTACTTCCAGCTACTTGGGAGGCTGAGGCAGGAGGATGGCTTGAACCTGGGAGGCAGAGGTTGCAGTGAGCAGAGATTGTGCCACCACACTCCAGCCTGGGTGACAGAGCAAGACTCCATTTCAAAAAAAATTAAACAACAACAACAACAAATCAGTAGCACTTATCCTGTAGCATTGCTGCGAATATTATGTGAGTTGGTACACATGAAGAAGCCAGATCACCAGGTGACACCACAGAGTAGGAGCTCAAGGGGCATTAGCCATCCCTGAGTGGGATCAACGTGTGGGACTCATCCCAGGATTTTCCTGCCTGCTGTTAAGCTGCTATTAGGTTGATGCAAAAAGTAATTGCGGTTTTTGCCATTACTTTGGGATTAGGGATGATGCTATTTTATTCCAATCTTGGGCTGCAGAGAGGGAACTGTCAGGCAGACAGTCCTCTTTGGTGGAGACAGGAGTCTTAATCTGTGTTCTTGCTGCTCCTGGGGTGGAAAATGGACATTCTTTTGGGGACAATTAATGTCCCTGGGTTGGGTCCAGTCCAGAGGGCTCCAAATCTGGGAGACTTGAGTTCTAAGCATTTTGGTGTCATCTAATTTTTTTTTGATATGGAGTCTTGCCCTTGTCGCCCATGCTGGAATGCAATGGCACAACCTCAGCTCATTGCAACCTCCGCCTCCGGGTTCAAGCAATTCTCCTGCCTCAGCCTTCCGAGTAGCTGGGATTATAGGCACCCACCACCACACCCAACGATTTTTTGTGTTTTTAGTAGAGACGAGGTTTCGCCATGTTGGCCAGGCTGGTCTCGAACTCCAGACCTCGTAATCCGCCCGCCTCAGCCTCCCAAAGTGCTGGGATTACAGGCATTAGCCACTGTGCCTGGCTTTTTGTGTCCTTCTCGTTTAGTCCACACTCCTGGCCATTTCCCAGGATGCAAACTGGCTCACAAGGATTGGATTAGGACCCATTCCAATCAAATAATAATAACAAACATTTATTTATTTTTGGCTTCTGGATATTAATTTTAATTACTTTGAAACAACATAATTTACTACCAGATGTTTAACAAGCACCCATTATAATTGCTAAACTGTGAATTTAGTTTTAACTGTGTCTGACCAACTATACAAAACTCATCAATTTTTATTTTGACAAAAGGTAGTAGGCTGGGCGTGGTAGCTTATGCCTGTAATCCCAGCACTTTGGGAGGCCAAGATGAATGGATCACTTGAGGCTAGGAGTTTGAGACCAGCTGGACAACATGGTGAAACCCTGTCTCTACTAAAAATAGAAAAATTAGCTGGCCATGATGGTGCACACCCGTAATTTCAGCTACTTGGAAGGCCAAAGCAGGAGAATCACTTGAACCCAGGAGGCAGAGGAGGTTGCAGTGAGCCAAGATCATGCCACTGTACTCCAGACTGGGCTGAGCTACAGAGCAAGACTCTGTCTTAAAAAAAAAAAAAGTAGTAGGAATCCCAAAGAATAAAGGAGAGACTACTCCTTAAAGGTCATGTTTACTAACCTAGCACCGTAATTCTAGTGTTAGTACCTCCCATGCAGCTTGAAGGAGGATATGGGAAGAGGTGAAGATGTTGAAAATGTAAGGGGCCCCATTTTGCTTGCTCTAAAGCAAAATACCACAGTGTCTCACAAGGAAGAAAATCACTAGGCCAGGCACGATGGCTCACGCCTGTAATCCCAGCACTTTGGGAGGCCGAGACAGGCGGATCACGAGGTCAGGAGATCAAGACCATCCCGGCTAACACGGTGAAACCCTGTCTCTACTAAAAATTAAAAAAAAAAATTAGCTGGGCATGGTGGCGGGTGCCTGTAGTCCCAGCTACTCGGGAGGCTGAGGCAGGAGAATGGCGTGAACCTGGGAGGCGGTGCTTGCAGTGAGCCGAGATCGCATCACTGAGGTTGGAAATGAAAACAAAAGCTTTTGATTCAGGTGGTAAAATGAAAACAAAAGCTTTTGATTCAGGCGGTAAAGGGGTTTAAGAGTTATAGAGTAGAATCCATGCATCCAGAAGGCAGTGCTGGAGTCGGCCTCAGGAACTGGGGGGTTTCTTCTTCTTTTTTTGTTTTTTGAGACAGGTTCTCACT